>NC_091290.1:139426940-139793190 GCF_032444005.1 Ranitomeya imitator
GGGGGGGCATCGGAGCACGGGGGGGGGGGGCATCGGAGCACGGGGGGGCAGCCACACTCCGCCCACGCACTTCCGCCCGCTCCCCCGCACTTCCTGCTGCAGCGGTTCTGCACATCAAATCGCAGTAAAACCCGCAGATATATTTTTGATCTGCGGGTTTTACTGCGATTTTGACCTCACAATGGAGGTCTATGGGTGCAGAACCGCTGCGGTTCAGGAAGAAGAATTGACATGCTCCTTCTTTTTTCCGGGAGCTATTCAGCGCGGCTTTTTTTTTACAATTTCCGGACCATGTGCACAGTGTGTCCTGTTTTCCATAGGGTACAGTGTACTGTACCCTGCATGGAAAACAGCTGCGGAACCGCAGCGGCAAAACCGCCGCGGTTCCGCGGTAAAAAACGCACTGTGTGAACATGGCCTTAAAAGGCTTTTTTTGACTCATACTTCTTGTCCTATTAGAAAGCGTTTTCAGCAGTCTTATTATCATCAGAGGCAGGATTACAATGACTGATAACACCTCTATACACCAAGATGCACCAATCACAATAGGTGATATCTCAGCTGACCATGCTCCTCTTCCCTTCACAATAAATTGCACACCCTCATTAGATTCTTCAGTGTAAAAGGTGGGGTTGACGTATGACCATTGCGACTAATGTGCGTTTGGATTTCCTCAACAGCAGGAAGTTAGAGTGTAAAATAAACCTCAGTGGCCTTTCTTTCTTTCTTTCTCTTTCTTTCTCTTTCTTTCTCTCTCTCTTTCTCTCTCTCTTTGTCTCTCTCTTTCTTTCTCTCTCTTTCTTTCTCTCTTTCTTTCTCTCTCTCTTTCTTTCTCTCTTTCTTTCTCTCTTTCTTTCTCTCTTTCTTTCTCTCTTTCTTTCTCTCTTTCTTTCTCTCTTTCTCTCCTATCTCTCTCTTCTCTCCTCTCTCTCTCTTCTATTTTCTCTCCTCTCTCTTCTCACTCTTCTCCCCTCTCCTCTCTCCTCTCTCTCTTCTCTCTGTCTTCTCTCTTCTCTCTTTCTCTCTTCTCTCCTTCCTCTTTCTTCTCTCGCCTCTTGCTTCTCTCTTAGCCCCCTCTCTCTTGTCTCTCTCGCCTCTCTCCCCCATCATCTCTCCCCCCATCTCTCTCGCCCCCCATCTCTCTCTCCCCCCCATCTCTCTCTCCCCCCATCTCTCTCTCCCCCATCATCTCTTCTCCATCATGTCTCTCCCCATCTCTCTCTCCCCCATCACCTCTCTCCCCATCATCTCTCTCCCCATCTCTCTCCCCATCTTTCTCTCCCCCATTATCTCTCTCCCCCATCTCCCCCATCATCTCTCTCCCCATCTCTCTCCCCATCTCTCTCTCCCCCATTATCTCTCTCCCCCATCATCTCTCTCCCCATCTCCCCCATCATCTCTCTCCCCATCTCTCTCTCCCCCATCATCTCTCTCCCATCTCTCTCTCCACCATCATCTCTCCCCCATCTCTCTCCCCCATCTCTCTCCCCCATCTCTCTCCCCCATCTCTCTCCCCCATCTCTCTCCCCCAACTCTCTCCCCCAACTCTCTCCCCCATATCTCTCCCCCATATCTCTCCCAATATTTCTCTCCCATCTCTCTATTTCCCATCTCTCTATTTCCCATCTCTCTCTTTCCCATCTTTCTCCCATCTCTCTTTCCCATCTCTCTCTCCCATCTCTTTCCCATCTCTCTATTTCCCATCTCTCTCTCCCTCTCCCATCTCTTTCCCATATCGCTCTCTTTTCCATCTCTCTCTCTCCCATCTTTTTCCCATCTCTCTCTCTCGCCTCACTCCCTCTCTCTCCTCCCTTCCTCTCCCCTCGCTCTCTCCTCCCTTCCTCTCCCCTCGCTTTCTCCTCCCTTCCTCTCCCCTCGTTCTCTCCTCCCTTCCTCTCCCCTCGCTCTCTCCTCCCTTCCTCTCCCCTCGCTCTCTCCTCCCTTCCTCTCCCCTCGCTTTCTCCTCCCTTCCTCTCCCCTCGCTTTCTCCTCCCTTCCTCTCCCCTCGTTCTCTCCTCCCTTCCTCTCCCCTCGCTCTCTCCTCCCTTCCTCTCCCCTCGCTCTCTCCTCCCTTCCTCTCCCCTCGCTCTCTCCTCCCTTCCTCTCCCCTCGCTCTCTCCTCCCTTCCTCTCCCCTCGTTCTCTCCTCCCTTCCTCTCCCCTCGCTCTCTCCTCCCTTCCTCTCCCCTCGCTCTCTCCTCCCTTCCTCTCCCCTCGCTTTCTCCTCCCTTCCTCTCCCCTCGCTTTCTCCTCCCTTCCTCTCCCCTCGCTTTCTCCTCCCTTCCTCTCCCCTCGTTCTCTCCTCCCTTCCTCTCCCCTCGCTCTCTCCTCCCTTCCTCTCCCCTCGCTCTCTCCTCCCTTCCTCTCCCCTCGTTCTCTCCTCCCTTCCTCTCCCCTCGTTCTCTCCTCCCTTCCTCTCCCCTCGCTCTCTCCTCCCTTCCTCTCCCCTCGTTCTCTCCTCCCTTCCTCTCCCCTCGCTCTCTCCTCCCTTCCTCTTCCCTCGCTTTCTCCTCCCTTCCTCTCCCCTCGTTCTCTCCTCCCTTCCTCTCTCCTCGCTTTCTCCTCCCTTCCTCTCCACTCGCTTTCTCCTCCCTTCCTCTCCCCTCGCTTTCTCCTCCCTTCCTCTCCCCTCGTTCTCTCCTCCCTTCCTCTCCCCTCGCTCTCTCCTCCCTTCCTCTCCCCTCGCTCTCTCCTCCCTTCCTCTCCCCTCGCTTTCTCCTCCCTTCCTCTCCCCTCGCTTTCTCCTCCCTTCCTCTCCCCTCGCTTTCTCCTCCCTTCCTCTCCCCTCGCTCTCTCCTCCCTTCCTCTCCCCTCGCTCTCTCCTCCCTTCCTCTCCCCTCGTTCTCTCCTCCCTTCCTCTCCCCTCGCTTTCTCCTCCCTTCCTCTCCCCTCGTTCTCTCCTCCCTTCCTCTCCCCTCGCTCTCTCCTCCCTTCCTCTCCCCTCGCTCTCTCCTCCCTTCCTCTCCCCTCGCTTTCTCCTCCCTTCCTCTCCCCTCGCTTTCTCCTCCCTTCCTCTCCCCTCGCTTTCTCCTCCCTTCCTCTCCCCTCGTTCTCTCCTCCCTTCCTCTCCCCTCGCTCTCTCTTCCCTTCCTCTCCCCTCGCTCTCTCCTCCCTTCCTCTCCCCTCGTTCTCTCCTCCCTTCCTCTCCCCTCGTTCTCTCCTCCCTTCCTCTCCCCTCGCTCTCTCTTCCCTTCCTCTCCCCTCGCTCTCTCCTCCCTTCCTCTCCCCTCGCTCTCTCCTCCCTTCCTCTCCCCTCGTTCTCTCCTCCCTTCCTCTCCCCTCGTTCTCTCCTCCCTTCCTCTCCCCTCGCTCTCTCCTCCCTTCCTCTCCCCTCGTTCTCTCCTCCCTTCCTCTCCCCTCGCTCTCTCCTCCCTTCCTCTTCCCTCGCTTTCTCCTCCCTTCCTCTCCCCTCGTTCTCTCCTCCCTTCCTCTCCCCTCGCTTTCTCCTCCCTTCCTCTCCCCTCGCTTTCTCCTCCCTTCCTCTCCCCTCGCTTTCTCCTCCCTTCCTCTCCCCTCGTTCTCTCCTCCCTTCCTCTCCCCTCGCTCTCTCCTCCCTTCCTCTCCCCTCGCTCTCTCCTCCCTTCCTCTCCTCCCTTCCTCTCCCCTCGCTCTCTCCTCCCTTCCTCTCTCACCTCTCTCCCCTCTGTGTCCCCTCTTTGTGCAAACATCTTTTCGGTGGGGTTGCCATGGTGTCTGACCCTTACCGATCTGACTATTCTAAGGAGACTGCAGAACGGGACCCCTTTACAATGGAGGGGTGACCACACAAGACTCTTGACTTTTCTGTGCCCTCTGTACATACATAGGATTATAAAAACTGTCATATTCCACTTTCATTAGCATCGTGTGCCACCCGATTCCTCTCGCTCCGCTCTTGGTTACTGCCACTAATCAATGATTCATTTCTCAGACCTGGTCCAGCAGGTGAGGACAGAAGGGGCTAAGTCCCAAGAATTAAATTAACCACTAACTTGGTCGTGTTTTCCGCAATTTGTCTAATTAAAATAGCGCTGCCATTTACTTCTCATTAATTTTAAATGTCAGAATGACTCAATACATTGATTAGAGATATTCAGAAAGTGCAACATATTGTGCAACAGATGCTCCGTCATGTCGGTTCAGCAGCTCTTAATATCATTATCTTTAAGTGCGTGATTGGAAATACATCCTGCGCTTTAACATGAAGACATGCGAGTCATCTCATTAATAGGTATTTACATGTAATTCACTAATGGAAAAATGAGGGTGAGTGTTGCATTGGATAAGTGGAGCTGTCAACCCACGTTTACAAGCCTCTAATTTTCTTCATGTTAAAAATGTTAATTTTCTGTCATTGCGTGGATTAGGTGCCGGTCCTCGCTGTAACCAGAGTAACACAAGACTGTCCCTGCGTGTAATCTGTGGAGGAAGGTGGCGCAGACAGAAGTGTTGATTAGAAATTATTCACCACTGATATCATCAGAGTTTTAATGGCTCCAAAAATAATCACCATTCTTCATCAAGTTTATAAATGCATTCTATTACTTATCCTGTACTGATCCTGAGTTACCTCCTGTATTATACCCCAGAGCTGCACTCACTATTCTGCTGGTGCAGTCACTGTGTACATACATTACATTACTGATCCTGAGTTACATCCTGTATTATACTCCAGAGCTGCACTCACTGTTCTGCTGGTGCAGTCACTGTGTACATACATTACATTACTGATCCTGAGTTACATCCTGTATTATACCCCTGAGCTGCACTCACTATTCTGCTGGTGCAGTCACTGTGTACATACAGTACTGATCCTGAGTTACATCCTGTATTATACTCTAGAGCTGCACTCACTATTCTGCTGGTGCAGTCACTGTGTACATACATTACATTACTGATCCTGAGTTACATCCTGTATTATACTCCAGAGCTGCACTCACTATTCTGCTGGTGCAGTCACTGTGTACATACATTACATTACTTACCCTTTACTGATCATGAGTTGCATTCTACATAGGAGCAGTATTATAGTAGTTATATTCTTGTACATAGGGGCAGTATTATAGTAGTTATATTCTTGTACATAGGGGCAGTATTATAGTAGTTATATTCTTGTACATAGGGGCAGTATTATAGTAGTTATATTCTTGTACATAGGGGCAGTATTATAGTAGTTATATTCTTGTACATAGGGACAGTATTATAGTAGTTATATTCTTGTACATAGGGGGCAGTATTATAGTAGTTATATTCTTGTACATAGGAGCAGTATTATAGTAGTTATTTTCTTGTACATATGAGCAGTATTATAGTAGTTATATTCTTGTACATAGGAGCAGTATTATAGTAGTTATATTCTTGTACATAGGGGCAGTAGTATAGTAGTTATATACTTGTACATAGGGGCAGTAGTATAGTAGTTATATTCTTGTACATAGGGGCAGTATTATAGTAGTTATATTCTTGTACATAGGGACAGTATTATAGTAGTTATATTCTTGTGCATAAGAGCAGTATTATAGTAATATTCTTGTAGATAGCGGCAGGCAGTATTATAGTAGTTATAATACTGCCCCTCTGAACAAGAATAGAATTGCTATAATACTGCCCCTATCTACAAGAATATAGTAGTATATATTCATACAGAGTTGTTAGATGATAAAGTATTTTAGACTTGCTGAGTTTCTTAGGTCATATTTTGTCCTTCCTTTTAGGTTGTGAATTTTTTCCATTAGTTTTTTGTTATTCCGTCCTGCTTCACAAAGTCACTTGACGGCTGGAATATATTATTCCTCAATAACTTGTGTACATTTCCTGCTGTTTTCTCTTCTTGCTGCCACAAAATCTAAGCAAGAGGGGAGATGTCCGGAACTGTCCATCTGTTTTCTTGATAAAAGTGTGATCATTCTGGGAATCCAGCGCTTGATTGGCGCTAATTGACTTGGCTCTAATTGGCTGCTCAATCACCTTGTCCCTTTCTGTGTCTTTCACTGTGCCTCTTTCTTCTTTTTTTGATACATTTTTTTCCCCCAGCAGATGCCACACTGTAAATGCGTTCTGTTCCCCTGGGTCATCTTCATGTGCGGCTTTCAGACAATATTTACACTTTTACATCATTCCTTCCAGGATAAACCTAAATGTCAGGAACAGAAATGCAGCGACATCTTGCTTGATAACTTCTGCTTTATCCCCAATCCACAAGACAACAATTCATATTGCTTGCAAGATCTGCAAATACCCAAGAATACCTAAGAATGGAAGCATTGTTTTTCTTCAGTCTGGGCAGATCTCTGCGCCTCCCGCAGTGGATCTGGATAATTAATGCTTTTGATCAATTTAAAAGTAGACAATTTGGCTTTATCTTATATTAACTTTGTGGAATTATTTTTCTTTATGTATGTAAAATTCAGGGCAGCTCTGGATGTGACTAGAGCATAATGTGACTTGAGATCATCAATGGTGCCTCCGTACCATGCAACACATCAAGGGCGCTGTACATTGGCTGGGTTTGTAAGCAGACTGCTTAGATTTGGTAACCAACAGAAATTTGAATGCAGCTTTGGATGTGAGTGGAGTATAAGCCATGATTCCACTTAAGATGCTTAAACTATCCTCAAGTTATAATGTAGCTTAAAATCTGCAAGTATGGTAAATATTTAGCGTGACCCTAAGGAGGGTCCCTGTGAATCATGTAGGGCTTAAACGTGCCTACAGGGTGTAGTTTAGGGGTAGTTAATTAGTGGCTAAATTAAGTATGGAAGCATGGAAGACCAAATATGGTTGTGCGGGCAATATTAAGTTAGAGGGTCTTTTGTTGTTTTACTTGGGAACATCAGAATGCAAATTGAGAAAAGTTTTCAAGGTTTCGACAGCATAGAAAAGTAGCCATAGTATGGGGGGGATTTTATTTTTTTCCTTCCCATTTCTCTAGATTGGGTGCTTCATTTTCTTCTGGTGATATAATGCGTGCGCTGAATGGTGGAAATCTCAGCACTTTACCTAAAGCTTTGACACTTAGGACGGTTTGGCGGGGCAGCTGTAAATGGGCAGGGGCCGACCATATTGCCAGGCAGATGTATGGGCGTGCAGATGCATAAGTGCCTGTCATTATTTGGGTGAGGGGGACAAGGGGAATATCAGGTTTGAGTCTTAATGCTGGTCAGAGTAGTTGTCCTGTTGATTCTAAGAAATCCTGATTCCTCATTTCCACTGTGTTCATACCCTGCGAGCGAATTGTTTACCATATGTAATGTCTTACCCCTTCTGCCACAAGAGTAGAAAGGAAACGTTCTCCTTCCCAATCACATAATTAGGAACCTGTCTGTAAAGCCGCTGCGTTGCACGGTGCATAATGTGGTGACGCAGCTGGTGGGAAATCTACAGCCTAATTTGTATTTTTCCAAAGTGAGCAATTATGATAAATTATTTCTTGCAAACAAACATGAGTTCATGTAAGGAGCGTGCAGGGAGGAGCGGAGGAGGATTGTTTTTAATGGGACAGTAGATACGGTTGTAGCTCAACTTATTAGTCAAATGTCTGCGTAATGACCATCAATCACGTGTAAATTACATTATGCACCAGCAGAGTTTTTAATTTTGGGTTAAATAGGGGAAAAAAAATAAGGGAATTTAATAGTAAGTTTATAGTACGTTTTTCGTTGATTTTTTTTTTTTCTACCTAGGATCCATCCTCCAGAGCACTTTAGACAGAAATACGCAGTCGATGAAGTTCATTACGCGTGCGATGTAAGTGTTTTGGCAAAAGTTTATGTCACCTATCTGTAGTTTATCAAAGTTTTCACGACAGGATTGCAATTAAACATTTGGCAGTAAATCTCGTTTGGTGCATACCTGCTGTCCGGAGTCTTGAGAACAGCATTTCCTCACTAATAGATATTTTACTGTCTTTTTTTTTTTTTTTTTTATAAAAGCAATCTGTCTATTAATTTTATTTAAAATTATATAATTATGAGGACTATTTTAAGACCAGGAAAACCAATTGGTATTGAGTCTAGGTGGCGAATAATTTTTATATGAACTGTAAGTTTTGTATATCCACCAACATGTATTTAAAAAAAAATCAAGAACCTTCTCTCTCATTGATTCAGATGTGTTGGAAAAAGAATAGTGACTCTGTCAGATCTCTTATGTTTGAGTGGTATGTAATAGAGGGAGAGTCCCTGAACTCGGAGATATATAGTTTTCTTTGGTTTTGTTCAGGTTTTTAGGTAAAATGTGATGAAATGCTGTCCTTCTTGTCTCCGCCCACACACTATGCATGGGCAGAGTCAGCAGGACTCACAGGCTTTTTGTTTTGAGCCTTTTTTTCAGCCGAATTTTACATGAAATTAATGGACCAAATCATAAAAAAACTATATATGCCCCAAATTTGCATATTCTGTTTTATTACCTACCATCCTTAGAAAGGAAATGCGGCATATCCTGTTAAAATCTTCTGTAAATGTAACCTCTTGTCTAGTCCTCCTGTCCAGTTAATTGTGAGAGTATTGGATTACACTATTACAATCCCAAGTTTTACTGCTGTATTATTACTTTTCATTTCAGGAGTCTAGGAGAGATGGATAATGACCCCTCGGAAACAATTAAATTGTCAAAAGCTTTCCCTCTTAAAGGGGCTCTGTCAGATCTCTTTTATAGTAGCAGTATGTAATCAAGAAGGAGACCCTGATCTCTGGGATTTTTTCGTTTTGTTTAGTGTTTTTAGGTAAAATCTAATGAAATGCTTCCAGGAATTGAGAGTCCTTCTTCTCCCCGCCCACACACTGTGCATGGGCTGGGTCAGCAGGACTCACAGGCTTTTTGTGAGTCTTTCTTTTCAGTAGCATTTTATGCGAAAATACTGAACCAAATCATAAAAAACTATAAATATCCCAAGCTAGCGTCTCTCGCTGTATTACCTACCGTCCTTACAAAGGAAATTCGGCATATCCTTTTAAAAGCTCACGTAAATGTAATTTCTCATCTCGTCCTCTTCCAGATTCTGAGAATATTGGACGACGGCCACTAATACAGACCTAAGTTTTAATGCTGTATTATTGCTTTGCGGAGTCTAGGAGAGCTGGTTAATGATTACTAAGGAAACAAGTAATTTCTCTCCCAGTTTAATCCCATTTCCCCACTTGACTGAGCTGTACTTGCAGGAAGCGCTCTCTCTGTTCGGTGTTGGCCTCTTATAACCCGCTGTTAGACGCTCTTTCCCTCTGACCCATCTCGTGGGCAGGATTTATCATTCATCGCCCGTTACATGTGTCTGCTGACAAGCGACTGCTGAGAGGCAAAGCGCTTCATTATTGCAGCAGTGTCAATCAATAATTCCTGCATCAATAATCAAGTCTGTAAATAAAGGGAAATGGAGACGTTAATGTGACGCTGCCTCTGCATTCATGGCACAGTCCACCCGGCCTGTGTATCCACTGTGCACCCTACCTTTGGCTTTATTTATGGGCTGTTCAGGGGTAGAAGATTTCCCTTCTCATATAAAATCGGGTCCAAACTTCTACAATCATCACTTCATCTGGAATGAATTACATTCTGGGACTTTTAGTTCCCCAGCAAGTGAAATGAACATTAACGTGGTTCATTTGAAAGAAAACCTCCGAAATGGAGGACACGATAAGGAAGATAATTTGGGCAGGTGTTCTTCATGTGTTGTTGTTTTTATATTTCTTGCAGTTTGAGCCTAGTAATGTTTAAAATGCATTTTATTTTTGGTATTTTGTGCATTTTTGGGGGGAGTGAGTGGCTTTTTTTTGTTCCAGAATGCAGCATTTCCCAGGAGTGGTGTTTTTAGCATAAGCTTCTTTAGTTGACTTGATAATTGGAGAAAGGAGAACAAAAGTGAAAAAAAAAGGATCAAATTAAAAAGTAGAAAAAATACTACACCCTACATGCTTTGTAAAAAAAACAAAAACAATAAAAATACTAGAAAATAAAAGTACATTGAAAAATAATTATCAAGAAAGAAAGATTTTAACAATATTCCTACCAAAACCCCAATTGTCACATATCAACTTGATTCTGTTGAGGACTCTGTGCTCAGCTTGCACGGAGCAGCAGCATGCATCCTCAACCGTCACTTCATGTAAAGGCTGGATGGAACAAGGCCTTGTTCTCCTTTCTAGCCATTTGTGGGGGTCCCATACACATTAGACAAAAGTCGGCCAAACAAACTTTTAGGGCAGGATAGACCAGCCATCTAATGTGTGTGTTAGGGGTCTCCCGACTCCCTGGCACAGGGGATATAAAGATCTGGTGGTTGCAAATCAATCACACAATCCTTTTTTTTTTCTGTGGGTAGCTCTTGGAGACAAGCAGAGTGCTCTTCAGAGCTGGGTGTTAGATGTCAGTCAACTAAATTAATGTTTGGCTGGGAGCTATCCATCAATCACCTCTATACAGCCCATCCTGCAGTATATTTATCAGTTAGTTCAATCTATGTACAGGCTATCCTGCAATATATCTTTTTTTTTGTCCACTGTATATACAGCCAATCCTGCAATATATCTCTCCTTTCTGTCCTCTCTATATACAGCCCATCATGCAGTTTATCTATCCTTTCTGTCCTGTTTATATACAGTCCATCCTGAAGTATATTATTCCTTTATATCCTTTTTATGTACAGCCTTCTCTGCAGTATTTTTATCCTTTTCGTTCACTCTATATACAGCCCATCCTGCAATATATCTTTTTTTCTGTCCACTGTATATACAGCCCATCCTGCAATATATCTCTCCTTTCTGTCCACTCTATGTATGGTCCATCTTATGTCTGAGGTAACATTTATCACCTATGTAGTTTATCTTTGCATCTCTCTAATAGGTAAAGGGTGTCTGTTAATCTTATTGCCTGGATGTTTTGAGCTAGCAGCAGTCGTACTCACCCAATATGACATTTATTGCGGGCTCTTAGCCGTTCCTCCTTCTTTAAGCTTAATTGTAGGACCTTTTTATAGTAGGACCTTTTTATAGTAGGACCTTTTTATTGTAGGACCTTTTTATTGTAGGACCTTTTTATTGTAGGACCTTTTTGTGTTATCAGGTTAAGGGAATGCTACATGACAGCTGTTCGCATCAACTAACATTTATTTTTCCTTCCATCAGATTGCTAAAGTCTTGAGTGCAAAGAGCCCGTCAGTCCTGCTCACTCTGGTAAGATAACCTCCTTGGAATATACTGACACCATTGACTTCATGCCTCCATAATCTGCTTCTATCATGGGGTGGAAAGGTCCAGTCTCATTATCATAAATTTACAAGCTCAGGAAAGAAACGATTGGTAACACCCGCTGCTTTACATTCCTTCCTGAAGCTTTTATGGGTGTGACAAAGGTCACATCTCCTGTTCAAAGTGGCCCTTTTGTCTTCATAGTTACCCTCTTTGTATGTATGTAGGTATGTATTTAAAGAACTCTGCGGCAAATAATTACATTTTCTCAGCAAAATTTAAGCTTTTTTTTTTTTTTTAAAAAAGATAACTTTAGTGAAACTTATAGTGCAAAAAATGGAGGCTGGTATTGTGGTCTATCTTATGTCTGCCCTGTAGGAGCCTAAAGCTATATAATGGAATAGGTTGCCCATGAAAAAGTTATAAAAAAACAACAACCAAAAACAAAAAAAAACAACATTATTTTAGGGTTCTTCTGCATAGTGGACTTAAAAAAAAAAAAAATTATCTATGAGGTTCATGGATGTTACCAGCCCTGACTCGCCGTTCCGCTTCTTTTATTGGGAAGTTCGTGTTCTTGCGATATTCGTGGCCTCGCCGGGGGGAGTCAGGTGGCAGAAAGATAATTTTTTTTTATTTCCAATCAAACGGCGTGCAGGGTGAATATGACTTTTAGTGTGTGTAGTTAGATCAATTTTATTAGAATCGTGTTGATGCAATGACTGCCAGCGACACCCGGCACGGCTCTCTTGCCGTTACGGTTTTTAATGAAAGCGCCTCTCATCATATAGGAGGGGGGGGAGAGAGGATGATTCCTCCACTGCTTTCTCTAAAGAGAGGAAAAGTCAGATAAGTAATTACTTTCTGCAGTTTTTATGGCGAGCTGCTTATTTTTAATTTTACATGGAGGAGAAAACTGATGGAGAAGAATATTTTGAGGGAAGTGTTGAAAGTTTTAAGGCCATCTTCTGTGAAACCATACATTGTTGGTGCGACTTTGTTTCTTACTGCAGGCAGAGGGGAGAGGCTCCTGCTGCAGGCAGTTTTCTTACAGCCACACACAGTACAGTGAAGAAAAGGGGAACAATTCTAAGCTCCTGTCACATTTGAATATTTACATGAAACAAAAGATGAGAAATTTTGAGGAATTCTAAAAATCCAATTTTCAAATTATTATTTTTTTGTTCGTTTTCTCTATTTAGTGTTTCTTTAAAGGGAATCTGTCAGCAGGTTTTTAATACATAATCTAATAGCAGCATGATGGCTTGGGACAGAAACCCTGATTCCAGTGATCTATCACTTCGTTCACTGGGTGCAGCAGGTTTGATACAATCACAGTTTTCTCTGCTGCAGATCTAGCAGAGCTTGGAATGCTAAGCCATGTATAACCCCGCCCACACCAATGATTGGCTGCTGTCTTCTAATCGGAGGTGGAGCCTTGGTTTGACTAAGAGGCACGAGACAGCTAGTCATGTAGTAATAATCTCCTGCTAATAAAACACTGATCGTATTGAAACACCAAAACACAGCACAGTAAGTGATACATCTCTGGAATCAGGGTTTTCCCCCCTACATTATGCTGTTCTCAGATTACATAGCAAAAACCTGCTGATAGATTCCCTTTAAGGGTTATTTCATTCTGATTAAGAGATGTAAAATTGCTAGGATGTGCATGTCTAATCTCCCATCTTGAAAATGATTTGGCCACAGGGTTGTTTTTGCACACTTTTTTCCTATTTGATTTTCTCCTGCAGAGCAGCGCTCCCAGCCTGTGCAGGCAACTGAGCCGACACCATTCAAATGAAGAACTTGCAACAAAGATTTATGAATTTTACTCTCTGGGTCTTTGTTTTCTATATATATATTTTATATTTTTCTGGTTGAGCCTGATGATTTTCCATCGAGAGGAGGACAGCAGGGTGCGTGTTACATTGGCCCACGCTTATACGATATTACAGCTAGGACAGGTTTCTGACGCTTGTCAGAGATGAGAGGCTCTCGATAATAAAGCCGACTGTCACCCCCCAGGCGATGGAGGACATATCCCTCACACACACATAAGTCATAGATGTGCCTGCTTACCACTTCCTCGCAGCGCAGCCTCGGCGGCAGTCCCGGCTCATGTTTTATTCCAGTACAGACATGTATTTTATGTATATATACAGGCTGGGGTCAGGTTGGTCTTTTCTAACAAAATTCTGTTTGTGGAGAAATCACTTGGACAGCACATTGCTCCTCTTCCACTACATCCCTACTGCTGGACTAAAGATCAAAAAAAGCAGAAAGTGGATCAAAATGCAACCAGAAACGGGAGTCGGGGACAAATTCTGAGATGTACCTGTCAATGATGGGAGTGTCTATATATTTCCCATGGTATGGACGTGTGAACGACGTAGCTAATCACTGCCACTTAATTGTAATGTCCTATCCGGAAAGTAAAGCTTTGATCCTGGCAGGGGGGAATGGCAGAGGGGAATTGGCAGATAAGGATATACAGTACTGTGCAAAAAGTTTTAGGCAGTCCTGGAAAAAATGCTGCACAGTAAGAAGCTTTCGAAAATAAATAAAAGTATTAATAGTTTATTTGAAAAATTCAAAGTGATTGAACAAAAGGGAAATGTAAATCACATCAATACTTGGTGACCACTCTTTTCCTTTAAAACAGCATCATTTAGGTGTAAGAGTTATACTGAACAGGCGATAATGATCATCATTTTCATATGTAGCTTGAAAAACGTTCATTAACAGAAACAGCTGTGTAACAGGCTTAAAACTGTGGGAGGCTTAACACTGGGTGAGGAACAGCCAACCTATGCTACAAAGGTGAGGATGTGGGAGACAGTTTCATTTGTTAGGTCATACACCTTGTCAGGAATGAGCACAGCATAAGACACACAAGGTAGTTATAGTGCATTAGACAGGTCTCTCCCGGGCAAAGATTTCAAAGCTGGTTAGATTTTCCAGATGTGCTGTTCAAGAAATGGACAACGTTGAGGAATGCAGACTCAGTGGTTGGCCAAGGAAACTTAGTGCAGCAGATGAAAGATGCATCATTGTTAACTTCACTTTGAAATCGAAAGATGTCCAGCAGTGCCATCAACTCAGAAGTGGCAGCAACCTGTGAGACAAGCTATATCCATTTACTGTTCGGAAAAATCTGGCCAGAAGTAGCCTTTATGGAAGAAATGCGTCCAAAAAGTCAGGGCCTAGATGCTGAAACAAAGCTAAGTGACTCAACTACTCGCGAAAACATAGGAACTGGGATGCAGAGAATAGCAGCAGGTAATCTTGACTGAGGAGTCATAATATGAAATATTTGGCAGTAAGCGAAGGCATATTGTTCTGAAAGAGCTGAAGAATGGCACAATAATGAGGGGCCTGCAGGAGGAGTGAGAGTCCTGCAAGTCTGGGGCTTAATTTCAGCCCATGTAGTTTGGAATTTGGTCAGGATTAATGGTGTCCTCAATGCTGAGAAATGCAAACAGATACTTAGCTAATACAGTCAGGGAGGCGTCTGGCTGCAAATTTATTCTGCAGCCGAACAACGACCCCAAACTTCCAGCCAATGTGATTAAGAACGAGGAGACCTAGGGGTGAGAATTTGGCCTCCTCAGAGCATGATCCCACATCATCCAGTCTGTCTGGGGTCACTTGAATAGACAGAAGGGTCTGCTCAAGCCTCATGCACAGAGGATTTGGGATCAGTTCTCCAAGATGTTTGGAACAACCTCCTGACGAGTTCCTTCAAAAGCTGTGTTCAAGTGACAAATACCTAGAAAAAGCGATGAAGGCAACTGGCGCTCACCAAATATTGATCTGATTTTGGTCTTTTATTTTGCATTTTGTTAATTAATAAAAAAATAAATAAACTACTATCACTTCTATTGTTGAAAGCTTCTTTGCAGAATTTTTTCCACACCTGCCTAAAAGTTTTGCACAGTACTGCATATATATTTTAATATATTTTTGGCCATTCTAATTGGCGCTTTTTTCACTGTGCCAATTTTGCTAATTTAAAATCTGGAGGAAAATCTAAACCTCCTCCCACTTACTAGTTTACACTGGTTTCCAGCATTTACTGCAATTGTGAAATCTACTTTCAATTCAAGGTTTTTCCAATCTGCTTACCATCAGTGAATGGAAATGTTCTAGTTTTCACCTGGAGTCTGAAAACTTGTCACACTCGGGGTGTAGGTGCAGGGTATGTTACAATAGCGGGGCGCTGATGCACTGTGACATGAGCAGGATGTTTTTTTTAGTCTCTGAGTGCAATCGACTCCAAACAGAGATTTTAAAATAGTGAGTTATTGAAACATAAAGTGTGTTAGATAGTTTCTGGACTCCATTATCCTCAGGATACAAAACCAGGAAACCTCTTTCTAATTAGTCCTGGGGAAAATGGAGCCGTCCATGGTGCTGAAAAGCAGCAAACTTCATAGAAGTACTGCAATTGTGCTCAGTGGGAAGCGATCATTTGAATGTTTTTCTTGCTCGTCATCTCTATATTGTTGTCTGCACCCGGCTGCAGATCTGACGGTAGCAGCATCCACACAAAGCAATATTTGTTCTTCGTCCTGTGACATTTGCCATTGCCGGGTACGACACCCAGAACAAGTTTTGAAATCCTGATGTGACATTTATATAAAAACTGTGACATTTACACTGAACATTGGAAATAGTTATATTCTCACATTAGCCAAACAAAAAAAAAATAGGAAAAGAAGAAATATTGTCCCGTCACAGTCAGAAGCTGCTCTTTAAAGGGAAACTCTTAGTGGGTTTATGCTGTCCTGTAGTAGTGACAAATAAACTTCTTTCAACACTATGTCATTTGTCATCAAGGTGTTGAATGAGCAAAGGAGCCTTTGAAATTCACGAGGTCCACTTTCCCCGACCTCTTGCCACTTATTGACAGCTATCCTCCTACTACTGTTCATAGAAAGAAGGCCGTCAATTCTCAGCAGGTGAACAAAGAACCCATGCTATGTATACTGAGGAAACTTGAGCTGGTGCTCCTCACTGAAAAGATGCTTGAGTAGGTGTCAGTCACAGAGAGGGATCCTGAGCAGGTCCACGTCACCAAGAGGACTCCTGAGCAGGTCCACATCACCAAGAGGACTCCTGAGCAGGTCCACGTCACCAAGAGGACTCCTGAGCAGGTCCACATCACCAAGAGGACTCCTGAGCAGGTCCACGTCACCAAGAGGACTCCAGAGCAGGTCCACGTCATCAAGAGGACTCCTGAGCAGGTCCACGTCACCAAGAGGACTCCTGAGCAGGTCCACGTCACCAAGAGGACTACTGAGCAGGTCCACGTCACCAAGAGGACTCCTGAGCAGGTCCACATCACCAAGAGGACTCCTGAGCAGGTCCACGTCACCAAGAGGACTCCTGAGGTGGTCCCCGTCACGAAAAGGACTACTGAGCAGGTCCACGACACCAAGAGGACTCCAGAGCAGGTCCACGTCACCAAGAGGACTCCAGAGCAGGTCCACGTCACCAAGAGGACTCCTGAGCAGGTCAACGTCACCTACAGGACTCCTGAGCAGGTTCACGTCACCAAGAGAACTCCTGAACAGGTCCACCTCACCAAGATGACTCCTAAGCAGGTCCACTTCACTGAGGGGTTCTTAATTGGTGCACGTTACCCTCAATACGCCTGAGTTGGTGCACGTCATCGGGAGGACACCTGAGCTTGTGCCAGTCACCGAGAGGATGCCACTCAATGACAACTATCTTCTTACTACTACTATGAATAAGAATAAAGACGTCAATTCTGAGAAGGTGGAAAAAGAACCCCAGGTTATGGATACTGAGGACTTCTGCTACCCATCATCCAGAAGACTCTGAACTAGTGCACATTAACAAAGTAGACACCTAAGCTGATGCCTATCACCGAAAAGACGCTAAAGCAGGTACATGTCACTGACAGGACTTCTCAATTGGAGCAGGTTATCGAGAGCATGACTAAGTTGGTGCATGTCACCAGGAGGATTTATGAGCTGGTGCACGTCAGTGGGAGGTTGCCTGAGCTGGTATGTGTCACTGAGAGGATGCCACAAAATGACAACAGTCTTCCTTCTACTGTGCATAAGATGAAAGCTGTCAATTCTCAGCAAATGGACAAAAAGCCATATCATGAATACTGAGGACTCCTAAGCTGGTGGTCGTTACCAAGAGGACTCATGAGCTGGTGGTTGTTACTGCTAGGCCACCCAAACTGGTGGTTGTCACCGAGAGGATGCCTGAGGTGGAGGAAGTCACCGAGATGACGCTTGGGCTGGAGGAAGTCACTGAGGACGCCTGAGCTGGTGCTCGTCACTGAAAATACTTTTCAAATTGTGCCGGTCACAGAGCAGACTCAACAGCAGCTCCACATCATCAAGAGGACTTCTGAATTGGTGCACATTAACGAGAGTACACCCTACCTGGTGCCCGTTGCTGGGAGGAAGCCTGAGATGGTGCCCGTCACCGAGAGGACGCCACTGATTGACAACTATCTTGCGTCTACTGTGAATTTGTTAGATAGTAGTCATTTCTCAGCAGATGGACAAAGAACCCATATCATGAATACTGAGGACTCCTGAGATGCTGCGCATCAACCAGAGGACCCTTAGCTGGAGTACATTATTGAAAGGGGTCCTGAGCTGGTGCTGATCGAGAGGACTCCTGAGCTGGCGCTCTTCGCCAAGAAGACTCTCCTGACACCTCTTCCGACAAGCCTACAGCCTGCAGTGATCCTCACCCTACTGAACCACCGCACAGCTAGCTCTACCCTCTCCTAGTTTATCCTCACCCATCCCCTGCAGACTGTGAGCCCTTGCGGGCAGGGTCCTCCCTCCTTCTGTACCTCTTTGTGCCTTTTTTTTTGCTCATGTTTAATCTATTTGTCTATATTTGCCCCCTTTTCACATGTAAAGCTCCATGGAATAAATGGCGCTATAAAAAAGTATAATAATAGCTGGCGCTCTTCACCGAGAGGACTCCGGAGCTGACGCTCTTCGCCGAGAGGACTCCGGAACTAGTGCTCTTCACCGAGAGGACTCCTGAGCTGGCGCTCTTCGCCGAGAGGACTCCTGAGCTGGCGCTCTTCGCCGAGAGGACTCCTGAGCTTGTGCTCTTCGCCGAGAGGACTCCTGAGCTGGCGCTCTTCGCTGAGCGGACTCCTGAGCTGGTGCTCTTCGCCAAAAGGATTCCTGAGCTGGCGCTAGTTGCCGAGAGGACTTGTGAGCTGGTTCTAGTTGCCGAGAGGACTCGTGAGCTGGCTCTAGTTGCCGACAGGCCTCGTGAGCTGACTCTAGTTGCCGAGAGGACTCGTGAGCTGGCTTTAGTTGCCGAGAGGACTTGTGAGCTTGCGCTAGTTGCCGTGAGGGCTCGTGAGCTTGCGCTAGTTGCCGAGAGGACTCGTGAGCTGGTTCTAGATGCTGAGAGGGCTCCTGAGCAGGTGCTAGTTGCCGAGAAGACTCCTAAGCTGGTGCCCGTTTCCAAGAGGACTTCTGAATTGGTGCACATACGCCTGAGCTGGTCCACACCACCAAGAGAATGCCTGAGTTGGTTCTTGTCACAGGTAGGACTCTGTGCCCCTCTCGGCATAGGTGGATGGTAATATAGCTTCAGGATCATGTTTTATAGTATGAGATATGTTATTACAGACTTGCATTAGAGCTCAATATACCAAAGAGAAGATTTCTAACTAAGATTATTTACAGAGATCATTCATTTTCTATTTAAATGCATAACATTTTGTTACACTAGCTTACATATTCCTTACAATTTCAGTATAAGGTTGTTGCTGATTTGGCCTAGCCCAGGACATTTCTTTTCTTTCTTTCACTGTTTTGTGACATGCACAATAGTACGAGGTTACCTCAGGACACCGTTTTATAATACCATTAATCAATTATTCTTTTTACTTGAGTCTTTTCATTTTATTTACATCTTGTTTCTTCTTCGTCTTCGCAGCGTGGTGTTAATACCGACAGCGGAAGTGTTTGCAGAGAGGCCTCCTTTGAAGGAATTAGTCAGTAAGTGAAAATCACCTTACCTGGTCTGTTATCCAAGAAAAACAAAACCCAAAACTACCTCTTAAGCATCAACATCCTTAATACCGCATCGCTCAGGGCAGTTAGAAAATAATTGCCTATCTTCACACACACAGAAGAAAACACGGAGGCTGAGCATCTAGAATAAAAATATACCAATCCCCCTGCAGGCATGCTACATACAAGTGATGTACGAATAAAAAAACATTGTATGTAGTCAATCCTTAGTTACATCCTGTATTATACTCCAGAGCTGCACTCACTTTTCTGCTGATGTAGTCACTATGTACATACGTTACATTGCTTATCCTCTACTGGTCCTGAGTTACATCCTGTAAAGTATTGTACTCCACAGCTGCGCTCACTGTTCTGCTGGTGCAGCCACTGTGTACATACATTAAATTACTGATCCTGAGTTACATCCTGTATTATACTCAAGAGCTGCACTCACTATTCTGCTGGTGCAGTCACTTTGTACATACATTACATTACTGATCCTGAGTTACATCCTGAATTATACCCAGAGCTGCACTCACTATTCTGCTGGTGCAGTCACTGTGTACATACATTACATTACTGATCCTGAGTTACCTCCTGTATTATACCCCAGAGCTGCACTCACTATTCTGCTGGTGCAGTCACTGTGTACATACATTACATTACTGATCCTGAGTTACATCCTGTATTATACCCAGAGCTGCACTTACTATTCTGCTGGTGCAGTCACTGTGTACACACATTACATTACTGATCCTGAGTTGCATCCTGTATTATACTCCAGAGCTGCACTCTCTATTCTGCTGGTGCAGTCACTGTGTACATACGTTACTGATCCTGAGTTGCATCCTGTATTATACTCCAGAGCTGCACTCTCTATTCTGCTGGTGCAGTCACTGTGTACATACATTACATTACTGACCCTGTACTGATCCCGAGTTACATCCTGTATTATACCCCAGAGCTGCTTTCACTGTTCTGCTGGTGCAGTCACTAAGTCCCATTGCTCCTGATGTAGGTGCAGGTCATTTATGGCATATACTGTAGAAATGCCATGAATGTGAATGTGTAAGATCAGAATACTTCTATAAAGTCTTTAAGTAGTAAAGGTAATAGTTGGTTTTCCAATTTAGAAAAATAGTTACAACCTCCGCTACCGTCACCTTTCCCAAAGTTGTAGCACAACCTTCTTCCGCCACTTAGCGCCTGTGCTTATTATGGGCTCCCCATCTGTTATTTCCTCATACTCTGATATAACGTGCGGACGTGGGGAGGTGGAAAGAGGACAAACAAAGCCACATTATACAGATTTGAGACATTGCGATTCTTCCCTCCATCCGGCATCCCAGCAGATTCTCATCTACATTCGCTCGTGTCAAATTAAGCTAAGTTAATGTATTTCCCCCATCCCCACCTCCGGTATTAAGATATCATCCCATTATTGTGATGTACAGCCGCGCTCCGGAGTCAATCACGGTCCCGAGCAGCAGGAGCTCTGACAATCGTTCACACATTGTCAGAATAAATACATAAAAAATCCACACGAGCCGCGCGCGCCATCCCTGCGCCGTAACACTCAATATGTATAACAGTGACTTGTGACCACAGTCGCGTGCTGACAGTCCCATAAATATGTATTGATACGAAGGTTGGAAATAGGAAGAGTAAATTGAGAGGGAATCGTACAGAAATAACGCCGTCGTCTCAAGTTTCTGCCCGACACTCTCTCTTTTTTTATTTTTCTAATGCAAGCACAAGACATAATCCTCGACTTTGCTGCAAGTAATGGATTTACATTTCCGACAGGTTATTGTTCTCCTGGTTATTGAGAAGATGTTGCAGAGCTGACTTTGTCACATGTTTGTGGTTTAAGTCTAAACCTAATACATCATTACGTTCAGGAAAGAAATAAATGCAGATGTAGCAGAGATGGATAGCCAACGTTTCATTTTACCACCATGCTAAGACAGGCAAAATGATGCATTGGGTTTTCTCGCAATCGTATGCAAAGCTACAGATAACACATGATGACATCACCATAAGATGCTATGAACTCTGTCGTGCGCTACATATATCTATCTGTCGTGTCCACTGATTATAGATGAACATGCCGTTATCTCTATAGGTAGATATATATGGAGTGGAGATGAGCTGGTCAGGATTCCAAGTCAATGTCACGATGTCTTATATGTAGTTTTATAGAGATTCTAGAACAACATCTGCTCCATCTTGACAATGTCTGTTTAAAGGAACACCTCGCATATTTCAGCAAGACAATGATAAACCACATACAACATCCATCACAGCAGCACAGCACCGCAGCAGAAGAGTTCAGGGTATTAACGGATCGCCTGCAGTCCGGACCTTTTTCCATAAGAAAACATTTGGCACATTATAAAATAATAAATCCAGCAAAGTCCCCCGAACTGTGGAGCAGCGAGAATCTGACAGTCAAGAATGTGACAACGTTCCTCTCCCAAAACTCCAGCAATTTTCTTTTTACTTTCCAAACATTTATAGACTGTTGTGAAAAGAAGACACAATGGTAGACATTTCTCTGTTCCAACTATTAAATTAAACCTGTCATCGAAAAAATATTGACCTGCAGGTATGGGAATAATCTGTAGGTTAATAGTGTTCTGAAGCCATACCACCCAGGTTTCCCTCAATATGCCGCCCAGCTTTCCCTCGACACGCCGCCCAGCTTTCCCTTGACACGCCGCCCAGCTTTCCCTCGACACGCCGCCCAGCTTTCCCTCGACACGCCGCCCAGCTTTCCCTCGACACGCCACCCAGCTTTCCCTCGACACGCCACCCAGCTTTCCCTCGACACGCTGCCCAGCTTTCCCTCAACACGCCGCCCAGCTTTCCCTCGACACGCTGCTCAGCTTTCCCTTTACACGCCGTCCAGCTTTCCCCCGACCCGTGCCCTGCCTTCCCTCAACACGCTGGCCAGCTTTCCCTCGACACGCGGCCCAGCTTTCGCTCGACATGCCTCCCAGCTTTACCTTGACATGCTGCCCAGATTTCTCTAGACATGCCGCCCAGCTTGACCTCGACATGCTGCCCAGATTTTTCTCGACATGCCGCCCAGCTTGACCTCGACATGCCGCCCAGATTTCTCTCGACAGGCCGTGCAGGTTTTTCTCAATATTCCGTCTAGCTTTCCTTTGATATGTCATCCAGGTTTTCCCTCAATATGCCGTCCTGCTTTCCCTCAATATGCCATCCAACTTTGCATCGATATGCTGCCCAACTTTCCCTCGTTATGTTGCACAACTTTCCCTCGGTATACTGTCCAGTTTTTCCTCTATATACCATCCAGCTTTCCTTAGGATATGCACTCCAGATTTCTTTTGATATGCCTTCCAGGTTTTCTTCTATATGCCGCCCAACTATCCCTCAATATATCATCCAGCTTTCCTTAGGATTTGCTGCCCAGTTTTCAATATACTGTCCAGCCTTCCTTAGGACATGCCGCCCCGCTTTCCCTCGACACGCCGCCCAGCTTTCCCTCGACACGCCGCCCAGCTTTCCCTCGACACGCCGGCCAGCTTTCCCTCGACACGCCGCCCAGCTTTCCCTCAAAGCGCCGCCCAGCTTTCCCTCAAAGCGCCGCCCAGCTTTCCCTCGACACGCTGGCCAACTTTCCCTCGACACGCTGGCCAGCTTTCCCTCGACAGGCTGGCCAGCTTTCCCTTGACATGCTGCTCAGCTTTCCGTCGACATTCTGCCCAGCTTTCCCTCGACATGCTGCTCAGCTTTCCCTCGACATCCTGTCCAGTTTTTCCTCTATATACCGTCCAGCTTTCCTTAGGATATGCCCCCCAGATTTCTTTTGATATGCCTTCCAGGTTTCCCTCTATATGCCGCCCAATTATCCCTCAATATATCATCCAGCTTTCCTTAGGATATGCCGCTCAGTTTTCCCTCAATACACTCTCCAGCTTTCCTTAGGATATGTCGCCCTGCTTTTCCCTCGATATCCCGTTCAGTTTTCCCTTGGTGTAACCAAGGAGCAGCTGAGTTGAAATCTTATCAGAAAATGAAGACTTAAGTGCCGAAAATTATTATTTTATCCAAGTGCCAGAACAATATTTCCAACATTCTTAATTAACCCGGACATTATCTTGGCCAGAACCTCCAGAAAGAAAACTCTCATCATCCTCCTCATCATCTCTCCTGCCGTACAATCATTGCTTGTCATTATCCATCGCGTTTCATTCCAGGCTGTTATTCCACTTCTGTGCTGTTCTCCATCCAAAACATTTCTTCCCCCATCCTTCACCATCTGTGTCCTACCGCTGATCCAATCCAGGGCTCTGCCAATCATTCGCTTATCGCAGTTTTTTTTTTTCTTTTACCTCTTTGTGTTTTTTTTCTAATAAGACCGCTTCACAAAATGACACTTTTCACAGGGTCTGGGTAATTTCGGCAGCAGCATAAAGGTTGTGCCCAGCTCTCTTTAGCTACGTTGTTGTGCTGTAATTAATGCCATCTCGGGCTCTTTGAAGCCTGACAGATTTGAGTAAATACAGCTTCAAAAATTGGATCACAGCGGTGCCTGCCATGATATTAATTTTCCCATTGTCTGCTTATTTTGAGTTGACGGTTTAAGCAGCAGAAAGTTCTAATTTTAAGGTTTGAAGGGGACCTGGCTGTCACCACTCCTAGCGAATAAACAACGGAAAGTTTGCAGATTCTCTACAGAATGTTTTTATTGGAGTCCCCAAAATGAATTTTACTGACACCCTAATAAATTAGTAGCACTATTAGGAGCTTGCATGTAACAATCTCTAGACCAGTACCAACCATTAGCCAGCCTTATCCCAAAATAGCTGTGCAAGGATTGCACCCACTAGTGATGACTGCAAGAAAATTATTTTAACGTCAGTGCTGCAACTAGTCATATAATAATAATAATAATAATAATAATAATAAAAAAGCTATATTCGCCCGTTATGAAAGTGCTGCTCCAAAATTGCCACTCCAATGCTTCCCAGCAGTCTTTGTTTTCCTTTCTGCAGCGATCGGCTGCAGTGGTCACGTGTAAATAAAGGACATGAGGTCCACCAGAGGGACAAGATACATTTTTTTTTCTATGTTATCTCATTTCCTGCCTTTGGCCAAATTTTTTAATGAATTTGAAAAACCTCTTTAAGGGATTTTCTCGCTGCCGTCATTTGGTATATCAATAAGATACGGTCAAAAAGATTGGTCAGGACCCCAACCAGTGTCACAGAATAAAGATACTACCTTCTTGACAGGTTGACTTAGAAGCTGCGAGGCCATTTATCATTGCATAAATCTGTGACATGCGAGATCCATTATTATACGGTTTAGTATTCCACATATAGCTGAGGGTGTGCTTCACAGCAGAAATCAAACAGAAGCCCTCTTTTAAGGATGGTTCATGCCATCACTTGGGAAGGTAGGTTCACGTTCCCTTATTCTAGTGTTTTTTGGAGTTGTACTCTTTTGTGGCCCCTAGGGATGGCATGGACTCTTATCCTGGTATGTTTACAGGTCATTGTTGCTCCTTACAAGGACCAAACCACCAACTTTTCTGTTGCCCCTTTATATCCTGATGCCCAATTTGTTTCTTTTTTTATAATGTGAATGTCGAAGTCTCACCTTTTTCTATTCCTTTTTTTTTTCAGATTCAGCGTGAACAACACCCTTCTTCACACCGAGATCGTGGAATGGTATGCCACTACCGTCCTCTTATGTCCATATGAGAGAAGGTTTTTGGAGAAGGTGCTATCTGAGCATGCACGGGTGCTAACAGAGTGTCGAATAATATATTTGTGTCCCCGCACCCGCATGTCTAGCGGGAGTTCGACAGCCGCAACACATGCAGGGATTGTCTAACAAACAGGCACACGCTGCTGCTGTCAAACAGCCGCGAGGACTCGGATGTATTGTTCAAGCGAGCCGAAAACACTCGGTTTGCACCCGATCATGCTCGTATAACACCTTACCCGAGCACCTTCGCTCATCACTAATCACGATATAATGTCATATATCCCATTGCTGCCATCTCATCCCTATAGGAGTAGTTCTTGTTACAGTTTTTCCGCACAGATCATAAAACCCGACACGTTTTGTTTTTTTGTTTTCTCCTTATTTTTTTTCTTTTGTGCTTTGAATCATTTTACCACATTGGTGTGATTTCACATACAATCTCACCATCTGCCAAATGACAAATGAGAACAATAAATATGAAGCAACTCGCGTGGGGACACATAGCCACGTTGATATTGAGGAACGGATAAATCAGATGAGAGGGCAAACAAGGGGACTGTTAACGTCTGGCGGAGTGATAAAGGGCCGCACCTTCCATGTTCTATTTGATAATAGGAAAAATTCTATATATATATATATATATATATATATATATATATATATATATATATATATATATATATATATATATATATATATGTATATATATATATATATATATATAAAGTTTATTAATTAAAAATACAAATACCGAGTTCTTGTAAAGGCTTCATTAATCTCACCACATGCCAATGTGCATTATGAAGCTGCCTCTTATACAAGTCCCTGATCAAATTAGACGTAGTGCCACCATCTTGGTCATGTTAGGAGGAAGGATAGATGTCATATTTTATACAAGCCTGTTGGTAGCTTGTGTGGGTGTTGCCGAACTACTAGTCTCAGCATGTTCTATATAAAGCATGATTGTCCAACCGATGAGAGATTTGCAAAAATCTCTGCAGAAGAAAAGTGTAATAACCCATATCCAGTGGGGGTCTTAGAGTAGAGGCCCACAAGAGGACATGGCTCTGAAATATGCTAGCACCTTTCCACACTGTCGACAATTTCCGTATGACCACATTTCAAATTAGATGATCCACTTGTACCATAAAAAAAAATAAAAAATCCGTCCGTGTAGCTGCAGCCGCCCGCCGGCATTTTCTTTATTTGTTTGATCAAAATGTTTCATTATCAGACATCTTCCCTTGAGTCATTTCGTATCTCTGTGCACATAAGGAAATAAGGAAAATGACAATTATTTTATTTTTTATTATGCTGTAATTCTGCGGATAGATGGGTGAGATAATGTCTGGCGGAACAGAAGGTCATCTGCGCGACCCACGACCATTAAACCTCCATGATTCCTCCTGAACTAGAATACTGTTTTATAATTGGGATTCGTGTCTGCCGAGCTGCAGCAGTGTCATCAGTTTAAAGGCTAATTGCGATGAGCGGCTGGCGCCCACCTCCGGGGGGTTCTCAGTCATCCGTCTGAAAATATAGAAAATGTTAGGAGGTTAGTTTCCTGTAAATGAGATCATGGATTGTTAGTGAGGATTTTTCTGCAGTAGATACGAATATTCATGGGCAGATGCTAGGAAGAGTTTACTTTTTCTTTTAGTCTTTATTTTTTTCTTATTCTTTTTGGAATTTAACTTTAGAGAGGGCTTGAGGCCGTGTTAGAAGACCCTTTTTTCCTGACTATATAAGTCTCTTACCACGTTGTGGCAACCTGTATGAAGTGGGTTGCCACTCTTGGGGGCGGCACTGCATGGTTATCACTGCCACTGGAACAGAGCACTTGCTCTGGGGGTGTCCCAAGCGTTCCAGCAGGGGGAAGGGTGCAAATTGTATCGGCAGATGGGAGCGATCCATGTGTGCTTGCAGAGTGGGAGGGTGCTAAGCGTGCCGTTAGAGAGGAGCGACCCAATAGTGCCGACAGGGAGGAGCGACTCAAGCTTGCCTGCAATGGGAAGAGTGCTGAGCGTGTTGGCCGGGGGGAAGCATGCCAAGCGTCCCGGCAGGAGGGTGTGTGCCGTTAGGGGGAAGTGACCCAAGCATGCCGATGGGGGGCAGCTGCCCAAGCATGTTGGCGGGGGGGGGGGGGGGGAGTGACCCAAGCGTGCTAGCAGGAGGAGCAACTCAAGTGTGCCTGCATGGGCAAGCGTTTCAGCAGGGGGAGCATTCCAAGCATGCTGGCAGGAGGGTGCATGCCGTTAGGGGGAAGTGTCCCAAGCATGCCGACGGGGTAGCTGCCCAAGCATGCTGGCAGGAGGAGCAACTCAAGAGTGCCTGCATGGGCAAGCGTGCCAGCAGGGGGAGCATTCCAAGCATGCTGGCAGGAGGGTGCGTGGCATTATGAGAGAAAGACCCAAGCATGCCGACAGGGGGCAACTGCCCAAGCATGGTGGTGAGTGACCCAAGCGTGCCGGCAAGAGAAGCAACTCAAGCGTGCCTGCAGGAGAGAGCAACCCAAGCGCGCGGGCTGGTGGGGAGCGACACAAATGGATGAAAGGAGCCCAAGCATGATGACAAGGGAGAGTTACCCAAGCCCACTGGCAGGGAACAGTGACTCAACACCACCCCTTCTGCTTGGCTCAAAGACACTCCAACCCATACACCTAGCCCCACAGCAAGAACGGCCCTACTCAGCTGCGAACAGATGACGTATAAAGCTTGCAAATGTCCCAAATGACAGCAAGTGACGGTTGTGCAGAAATTTTTTGTCGGGGTAATCTATTGCCCATTAGATATGTTCTTTGTTGCGGCTGATGTAGGACAAAGCCGCTTTACAGCTGAATGATGGTCCGTGTAATGCAAAGACTGCACAAGACCACAAAAATGGGATCTGCTTGTACTAAGTGTCCTCTGTGCTGACTAAAAGAGAGGGTCCTGAGCAGTGGACCCACGTCTATGACACCCATGTGCAGTAGCGATTGTCAGTTTAGAACATGCTCTATAAGGACCTGGGCATTTTATTTTATTTTTTTTCACCCTTTTTTTTTATTTCTTCACATTCTTCCAACAGCAATAACTTTTTTATGTTTCCGTCAACAAAGCCATACGAGGTCTTGAGTTTTTGAGGGGTGAGAATTACAATATTCATTTTACTGTATAATGTACTGAATAAAGAGGGAAAAAATTCCAAGTGAGTGAAATTGTGAAACAAATACAAATCTGCCTTTGTTGTTTAGGTTTTGTTTTTGCCCTGTTCATTGTGCAGTAAGGACGACCTGGAAACATGATGGTCCACGTCAGTCCGATTACGTTGATGCCAAACTTACATCTGAGTTATTTCTTTGTCAACTTAAATGATGAAAAATAATTCAGTATTTTGTCAAAGGAAACTTTTTTTTTTTTACCTTTTGGCTCACCATTTTCTGAGTCCTGTAACATTCCTTTTTTCTGTTAATGGAGCTGAATGAGGTCTTGTGTTTTTTGTTTTTTTTTTGTGTGGCGAGCCAAGGTTTTTATTGATACCAATTTCATGCATATCTTTGAATATTGTTTACTATATTATTTAGTAAGTTGAGTTAGCCCAAAAAATGCAATTCTTGCATTTTCATTTTTTATTCTACTTTTGGTTAATTAATTATTTGATGTACGCCGTAAGAGCAAATTAAAAATTTTCTTTTTATTTTTATAAAAGTTGGGTGATTTTTTATTTTTTTTAAATATTTTTCAAAACTTTTAAATCTATTTTTAGGAACTTTAGGGAACTTGAACCTGCGATCATCAGAATATTGCAGCGTGTAGTGAAAAATCATGGCTGAGCTTTACGATAGAACCAAGGTGGTATTAACGGGAGACTTCAGCAGGACCCCGGCTGCGATAATAACCCATCGGTTTCCCATGATAGTGTCACGTGGGACTTTGGGATGATGCACGCGAGCACCAGCGCACTTGTTCTGGAGGCCACGTGACCAAATAACGGCTGATTGGGTGGGATTGTCGGATCCCAATGTTGATCCTTAGTGTTAATTTAAGATACTAATTGTTTAGATTGAGAGGGTCCCATGTGATCTCTGAAATACCATTTTTTTTCACGCCTTTTTTGGCAGCACTTTCCAGGTCGCTGCTTTTGTCATTTTTAGCAAAGCATTCAGGGTTTTTTTTTGTTATTTTTTTTACTGCAAAGATGAAACATTATTTCTCATGTCTATTCCTGTCCCAGGTGAAGAGAGCAGATGTTATGTGACTACCTTGCAGATGCACTTGGGAAGGGAAATCTGTCGGAGAGGTTTGATGGCAGCTGACAGATTATTCCTAGTGGTAACCTATGTCAGAGGCATCTCTCGTGTGACTTACTGGGAATGGCGGCTGCATCGTGCCGTCTCCGCTCCCCTCTCACAAATCATCCCTGATTTCCCTATGACACATCGGCGCAGTCAACATATCTGTCACTTTTGCACCGTAACCCTGAAAGATTTGATCACATCTCGACTCCAGCTCTTTGTTGTCAGAGTTGCTGGATTCTGTATTTTTTTTTGTATTCCAAATATATATATTTCATTGAGAAGAGAGATGCAGTCAGTGTGTATCTATAATAAATGGCACTCATGGATATTAGCTGATACAAATGCCATCTAGTCATGAGCAATCTGGAACCCCACCGAGACGTGAGGCACAGAGGGCTACTTGCCTGCAGTTACTGCGGTGGGGTTTTGTTTTTCTTGCTAATGTTTTCATTCTTTCAAGTACTTTTCCGTGTTTTATTTTTTCATTGTTCTCTACGCCCTCAGTGTGTCACATAGCTGAATGGCCAGGGCTGTTCTTAGCTGCTAAAACTACATATCCCGGCAGAACTTGCTTCTAATTAGCGCTGCAGATCCACCCCCTTCCTGTATACCCCTTACTACCTCCATGGCTCTTGAGTTTTCATTAAACTAATCTAAGTGTGGAATCCGCCTTGTGCTTCTACACACTCTCTACTCCTGTACACTACCCTGCCTGGCTGATTCTGTGTTCTGCCATCAACATCCCTACAGCTGCCTGTGTGGTTTTGCATAGTTGTTAGCTATAGCTGGTTATAGCGGAGTTCAACTCTCCTACATCTCTCCACAACAACAATGCAGAACTGCAGGCATAAAACACAGCTGAACTAAGTCACAGTACACAGAACCTCATACAACAATATATCTATCCTCTCAAACACCATCCTGCCGTATATTTCTCCTTTCTGTCCCCCTCTATATACAGCTCATCCATCAGTATATTTCTTTCTGACCCCTCCATATACAGCCCTTCCTGTAATAGATCTGTTTTTCTGTCCACTCTATATACAGTCCATCCTGCAGCATATCTGTCCTTTTTGTCCCCTCTATATGCAGCCCATCCTGCAATAGATCTGTCATTTAGTCTGTCCTATATGCAGCCGATCCTGCTGCATAACTCTGCTTTTTGTCCCCTCTATATACATCCCCTCCTGAAATATATCTCTCCTTTTAATCGCTCCTATATACAACCCATCCTGCAGCATATCTCTTATTTTGTCCCCTCTATATACATCCTCTCCTGAAATATATCTCTCCTTTTAATCGCTCCTATATACAGCCCATCCTGCAGCATATCTCTTATTTTGTCCCCTCTATATACAGCCCATCCTGAAATATATCTCTCCTTCCTCTCATCTCTTTATACTGCCAATCTTGCAGTATATCTCTCCTTTTTGTCCCTTCTATATACAGCCTATCTTGAAAACACAAAAAAGCACAGTAAAACCTAAAACACTCTGTTGCAAAAAAATCACAGTGGACAGCAAGTGCTAGTAAAAAGATGGAAAAAACAGGGTATTTGGTTGATACGTTTTTTGCAAAAAATGTATATTAAGCCGCTCTACCAAACGTCAAGGTATACCCGTATCAGAGCAGTCCTAACTAATGTATGTAATCCCTATCTGATGTATTTAAAACCTGGTCATTTGTACAATACCTGTATGAGCAGGATTCAGAAAAGGAATGTCCATGTGGACACGCTGGACAGAACGGCTCCTGTGCGCACAGCTCAAAAAAAGAGGGGTGGAGGCCTATCTTGTAGTTCATCTTATCTCCAAGCACCTGTGTACCGCCTCGTCCTGCAGAGTATTTGCCAGCACACAGTCACCACTTCTTCCAGGTATGATCTCTGTACCATTAATGTAGGAGGCGCCACCCTTTTTCATGACTATTTATATAATGAAACCTGGCACTCAACTTATGTGTGAAAGCGTTTTTTTTATTTTTCAGCAACAAAACGTTTCGGTCATAAGTCTGGCCTTCCTCAGTCACTGTTAATACAAGCAAAATAAAAAGTAATAAATGTACAAAAGAAAAAGGTGGTATATAACCAAAATAAAGTATTTACAGTACCAAACTGTCAACATACAGATGGCATAAACGTATATGGAAGATGGTATACAACGTTATATAAAAACAAGTGGAAAGACATATCCATGTTTGTAGAAAATACATATGGAGACAACCAGTTATGGCACAGTATATGCTGTAAGTGGAGGAAGGAAAAAAGAAAGAAAAAAGACGTACCATATAGGAGGAAATGTCTATGGTGAATGTGTGCTCCTGTGAGCAAAAAAAGGGGGGGTCTTCTCTGAAATGTAAAAATAACACTCTGTTACGCATGGGGTGTAGTGGGTGAAAAGCTACCATCGATATAAATAGCGATTGCCTACCCCTGTTACAAGTGAAGGTGTGCGCAGCAGCCTGTGGGAAGGATAGGCACAATGTAAGTTACCATGCTGCCGAGGATATACATGTGCTGAAGTGGGAGGAAGAATTTGACTTACCGCTGGCGTGTGGTCTGACTCGGTGTCCACCGCTTGTCAGTTACCTATCACGCCCAAGCTCAGTAATGTCATCATTAATTCATGATGTCATTGCCACCTCTTACTGCATGCCTCAGTGATGTCATATTTTTTCATTAGTTGCCTCAGTGATGTCATTGCTTCACGAGTTGATTGTCTGCATGCCTCAGTGATGTCATTACTTCCTCATTAGTAATTAGTTACATTCATCAGTCATGTAATTGCATCCTCATTAGTAATTGGCTACATGCCTCAGTGATGTCATTGCTTCCTCATTAGTAATTGGCTACATGCCTCAGTGATGTCATTGCTTCCTCATTAGTAATTGGCTACATGCCTCAGTGATGTCATTGCATCCTCATTAGTAATTGGCTACATGCCTCAGTGATGTCATTGCATCCTCATTAGTAATTGGCTACATGCCTCAGTGATGTCATTGCTTCCTCATTAGTAATTGGCTACATGCCTCAGTGATGTCATTGCTTCCTCATTAGTAATTAGCTACATACATCAGTGATGTCATTGCTTCCTCATTAGTAATTGGTTACATGCCTCAGTGATGTCATAGCTTCCTCATTAGTAATTGGATACATGCCTCAGTGATGTCATAGCTTCCTCATTAGTAATTGGCTACGTGCCTTAGTGATGTCATTACTTCTTCACGAGTTGATTAACTACAGTACATGTCAGTGATATAATTGACTATGAATACCTTGGATACCTGTGTATATGATGTAATTCTAATATAATCAGCAATTTTATTGTTTCCAATGTGTATACATTTTTTATTACTGTTGTATCATCTCACAAAATCACCCTTTTGTCTGTATACATGATGTATCCTAGGACTGTGCTCTCCTGCACTGCCTCCACGCTGCTTGGCATCCTTACACTTCTGCCACTCTCTTGCTCACAGAGTTGTGATCTGATCTTGTAGATGGTATTATGCGTAGTATGTTTGCTCCTCATCATACTCAGTCTCTATTTTTCTATACTTTTGATCATACTTTTTTCTGCTTCATTTAGCCACCAGGTTTTCATTAAAAATCCAGCAGTGCCTGAGGGGTAGAGCATTGGGTGGTGTATAACGTGTCGACTCCCAGCATGCCCAGGGTTCGGATTCAACTTTTGCGATATTTTACGTTGTTACAGATTTCATCAGTTTTCCTCTGTTGATCAAGGTTCACGTGCTAATGCTGGTTTTTATTAGGGTCTCACTACCAAGCAACAAGCTTAAAGTGACCATCCGATAAGTCATGACTGAAGATACACCCTTAAATTGCTCTTTGTTGACCTATATACTCCGATCAGCCATGACATCTGCCTAATATTGTGTAGTCAAAACCGATCATTTTATGGACTCCTCCGCACCTCTGATGGTTTCCAGCGGCATCCTCCACCAAAACGCTAAGAGCAGATCCTGTAAGTTGAACGTTGCGGCCTTCATGTATCGGACTTGTCTCCGGCACATCCCACAGATGATCAATCTGATTGAGATCTGGAGAATTTTAGACAAATCATCGCCTCAAACGTTTTGTCATATTGCTAAGAAAACTCCTTAAGTGTGGCAGGAGCATTAAGTGGCTCAACAGGGCAACGGACATTAAGGAATATGCTGCCTTGAAATGAGGACTACAGGGTTTAGGTCGGTGCTACGTGGACACATCCTCATGACGTTAGGAACGAAGGTGTCCCAGCCGAACATTACATTGCCTCCGCCTGCTTGTCTTTTTCTTATAATGCATGCTGTTTCCATCTCTTCCCCAAGTAGGTGATGCACCCAGCCATCCACATGACATAAAATGTGATCTTTTAGACCTGGCTGTCTCCTATTACTGCTCTTGGTTCAGTTCATGTGCCCGTTGTTGGTGATTTTAGCAGTAGACCGAGTTCAGCATGGTCACTATGACACAGCCTCATACGTGACAATCTGAGATGCTCTACATTTCCAGACACCTTTCTATCATGGCTTCGATACTTTGCTTGTTTTGACACTTTTCAATCATAACTTATGTTACGGCAACCTCTATGCTGGGCCTCCAAAAATGACTATTTTATAGTTACCGTACCTGATGTCCATTTGCCCCCCTGTTGCCTTCTTGGCTCAGATCGACATTTAGCCGTGGGATTCAAATGGAGGACACCAGATAGAGTGACCATACATGAAAAATGTCCCATGGTAGAGGGACACTTTAACTTCAAGGAAAAATATTAAGCTCTTCTTTTTGATTGGATCAGATGGGCTAGCCTCCTCTTCTGGGGACACCCCACAGTATCCACTGCATAACGTTAATACCCCACAAGACCCGAAGTATACCAGGAACAGCGCAGAAGACCCACCATATACCATGATCACCGAGCAAAACATGCTGTATGCCAGGAACATCCCAATAGGCCCAGGGTATACTTGGATCACCACATACAACCAATAGTGTATCAGGATCACTCCTTTGGACCTGCGGAGCACATTCCTGAGACCCGCCGTATATTTGGAACACCCCACGACACCTGTCCTATGAAGGGGAGCACCCGACAAGACCCGATGTAAACCAGGAACAACCCACAAAACCTGACCTATACCATGGACAACATACAAGTTCTTCTGTGTACCAGGAACACCCCACAAGACCTGCCATATATCGGGAACACCCCACAAGACCTGTTGCATACTGGGAATACCCCACGAGACCTGTTGTATACCGGGAATACCCCACGAGACCTCCTGTATACCGTGAACACCCCACAAGACCTGTTGTATACCGGGAATACCTCACAAGACCTGCTGTATACTGGGAATACCCCACAAGACCTGCTGTATACTGGGAATACCCCACAAGATTTGCTGTATACTGGCAACACCCCAAAAGATATTTTGTACATCAGGCGCAACTCGCTAGGCCTGCTGTACACCGGGCAGCACCCCATAAGACCCGCCATATGCCGGGAACACCACACAAGACCTGCCATATAATGGGAACACCCCACAAGACCTGCCATATAACGGGAGCGCCCCATAAGATCTGTTGTATGTCGGGAAAGCCACACAAGACCCGCCGTATACCAGGAACCCCCAGAAGATCTGTTGTATATCAGGAACACCTCACCAGACTTGCCATATTTGGGGAACACCCCACAAGATCTGCTGTATATCTGGAACACCCCATAAATCCGGATATTTTAGAGGTACTCGGACCTGGCATAATTTATTTAAGATCCTTTCACAGATGATAAAATCTGCATTTGGGTTACATTGTGTGTGAGGTAATCTCTGTATAAATTCAAATTTAGATTTTAGGTAGAAACCAATAAAGCCTAATCTTGGCATCGCGTTTGTCCGGATCCTTCAGACTGTGACAAGTGTTTCCAGATCGCAGTGTTTTCGCTCCCATCAGCCAAGATGCAAAGTCTTTATTATGCAGAATTTCCAATATTCGGCAGCAGAAGTAATTTAGTACGTTAGTGACATTTTCAACTACAGCCTTAAGTTTACAATCTTCGCAGAATCCACTGAGCCATCTGCATTTAGATACGGACAGTGTGTGAATAATGTCTCCTATAGATTACACAATATTACAACGATGAATATTTTAGGCCCTCAAAATGGTTCATTAAACGCTATAGGCTTAAAAATGTCAGCCATAAATTGTACATCTCTCTGCCCCTGTCGAGAGTTTGAGTAAAATCATTTACATAAAACTCTACATACTTTTTATTATTATGCAAATTTAATAGCATTGCCATGCACCTTATTTAATAAATGAGCCGCTTCCACCTAACACCTATGCATACATATTCATAAGATTGCAAATTAATTACTATTCACCCCCTCTTCCACCAAAGAAAAAAATTGCTGATGGGGAAAGGGTTAAATAAACGACTCGATCTGATCCTTTGTTGCTTGCAAACATTGAATTCATTTGAATAAGCTTTTCAGGAGCTATTAATTAAATCTTTTCCATTCTGTCTGAAATTTCCTTTTGATTTAGAAATCTGATTAACATTAGAATACATGGCCGCTTACTAGTGGGTAAAAAAAAAAAAAGGAAAAATATCACTACAATTTGTGTCTAACCATATCATATCAGCCACCATGTTTAAATAATGTAAGAATATTATAATATATTCAGTATGGAAATGTAGCGGTCAATATGGAAATTGTCAGATTTTGCTTTTTTTTTTTTTATCTCACATGAGTGCTAAATTCACAGCTACACTGCTCAGTACAGCTACATAGTATTTTATCACACCCCTTAGCAGGAGTCACAGCTACACTCCTAACTACTGCTGTCCTCCATGTTGCTGCTTGTGAACATGTGCTACATAGGGACAGGAGAGCAGGAATCTCCCAGGTCTGTATGTGCTGTGTATGGAAGACATCATAGTCATAGCAGGTAGTCTACACCCACTAGCTCAGAGACAACTGAAAGTTATATAGAGAGTCTGCAAACTGGCTACAAGTCATATAATAACCAGAAATATTGTTATTCCTTCTAATTCCTCAAGAAAAGGAGTTCTTTAAAAGGAGAGTTTTATTACAAGGAATTGATGGCTAGACATTCCTTCTGAAAGGGGTTTCTGCTATGTTTTGTGGGATGTTAAGACGTAAGCCCCAATGGGACCAAGGAATCAGTGGCAAAACGCAATGGAAAAGCAGCGGTAACTAAAATCCTACACTCCATTGTAACTTTTATCCCCACTTTTTCAGTCAGCCATTATGTCATCAATGGCAGCTCTGCCCCTTTTGATTTCATCACTGCATACTAATATGATATTGCCAAATTAGATTTTGCAAGCATATCCCATAAAAATTCTATAGGATGCGAAACCGGCTAAATAAGATTAAAATAGATAAATCTCCGGGTCCGGATGGCATACACCCACGAGTACTAAGAGAACTAAGTAATGTAATAGATAAACCATTATTTCTTATTTTTAGTGACTCTATAGCGACAGGGTCTGTTCCGCAGGACTGGCGCATAGCAAATGTGGTGCCAATATTCAAAAAGGGCTCTAAAAGTGAACCTGGAAATTATAGGCCAGTAAGTCTAACCTCTATTGTTGGTAAAATATTTGAAGGGTTTCTGAGGGATGTTATTCTGGATTATCTCAATGAGAATAACTGTTTAACTCCATATCAGCATGGGTTTATGAGAAATCGCTCCTGTCAAACCAATCTAATCAGTTTTTATGAAGAGGTAAGCTATAGACTGGACCACGGTGAGTCATTGGACGTGGTATATCTCGATTTTTCCAAAGCGTTTGATACCGTGCCGCACAAGAGGTTGGTACACAAAATGAGAATGCTTGGTCTGGGGGAAAATGTGTGTAAATGGGTTAGTAACTGGCTTAGTGATAGAAAGCAGAGGGTGGTTATAAATGGTATAGTCTCTAACTGGGTCGCTGTGACCAGTGGGGTACCGCAGGGGTCAGTATTGGGACCTGTTCTCTTCAACATATTCATTAATGATCTGGTAGAAGGTTTACACAGTAAAATATCGATATTTGCAGATGATACAAAACTATGTAAAGCAGTTAATACAAGAGAAGATAGTATTTTGCTACAGATGGATCTGGATAAGTTGGAAACTTGGGCTGAAAGGTGGCAGATGAGGTTTAACAATGATAAATGTAAGGTTATACACATGGGAAGAGGGAATCAATATCACCATTACACACTGAACGGGAAACCACTGGGTAAATCTGACAGGGAGAAGGACTTGGGGATCCTAGTTAATGATAAACTTACCTGGAGCAGCCAGTGCCAGGCAGCAGCTGCCAAGGCAAACAGGATCATGGGGTGCATTAAAAGAGGTCTGGATACACATGATGAGAGCATTATACTGCCTCTGTACAAATCCCTAGTTAGACCGCACATGGAGTACTGTGTCCAGTTTTGGGCACCGGTGCTCAGGAAGGATATAATGGAACTAGAGAGAGTACAAAGGAGGGCAACAAAATTAATAAAGGGGATGGGAGAACTACAATACCCAGATAGATTAGCGAAATTAGGATTATTTAGTCTAGAAAAAAGACGACTGAGGGGCGATCTAATAACCATGTATAAGTATATAAGGGGACAATACAAATATCTCGCTGAGGATCTGTTTATACCAAGGAAGGTGACGGGCACAAGGGGGCATTCTTTGCGTCTGGAGGAGAGAAGGTTTTTCCACCAACATAGAAGAGGATTCTTTACTGTTAGGGCAGTGAGAATCTGGAATTGCTTGCCTGAGGAGGTGGTGATGGCGAACTCAGTCGAGGGGTTCAAGAGAGGCCTGGATGTCTTCCTGGAGCAGAACAATATTGTATCATACAATTATTAGGTTCTGTAGAAGGACGTAGATCTGGGTATTTATTATGATGGAATATAGGCTGAACTGGATGGACAAATGTCTTTTTTCGGCCTTACTAACTATGTTACTATGTTACTATGATCATTTAAAAATGTTAATGCTCATGGATCCTGGGTTAAATGTCTGTTAGCTTATCCACTGTCAAAATAACAAATACAATTGACCAGACCAACCATGGATATTACCTAGGATGTAAGGGATCATAGTGGTCTGGGAAAAAGATGGTGATGGAATGTCTAAAGGCCCCTTTCCCAATCATTAGCCTGTGTATGCATGGCAGCAATCCGCTGATCAGGTTGTTTCTGGTATCCTAAAAAAATCATTGTGGTCAACAGCGTAAAGTTGGAACTTGTGCCAGCAAAATGCAAACTGTATGAGGGCAGGACAAATGTGGTAATGGGCATTTTTCTCTGTCCACTTTGCATCAGTCCAGATAAAGTTGGCTTAAACTAGCGCAGATTGACTTAGCATATTATCAATTTCCTTAGTTTAAGTCCTCTTGGCCTGGGCCACCTTAAAACGTAACTAAACTTTTTTTTTTAGATGTGTTTCTCTCCTTTACCTAATTTTACTTTATTATGTCCTAAACACCATGCTTAAGGTTCTGATTTAATTGCTCTTTTAGAAGCTGCTTTGCACTGCTGCTCTGGCGAAAACCCCTATTCAAACACTTTCAAAAAAACTTTTTTAACACTTTCTTATATGCATCTTTATCTCTCCAGCTCGCTGTCCTTTACCTTATTATTCTTCCTTATATCCTAAACATCATGACTAAGGTGCTTATTTTTAACGACTTAGTTTTTGCTCCTTTTAGAAGCTGCTTTTGACTGCTCTCTTGCAAGAATCCCTTACTCAAACACGTTTTAAACACTTTACAGACTTTTACAAACACTTTATTGCCAGAGCACAAGCCTGAGGAGCAGAGAATCTTGGTCGTAAATAAAGTGGTTGTAAATAATGTTCGAGTACAGATTCTTTGTAGAAATGCGGTTCAAAGCAGCTTCTAAAGAAACATAAACTAGGCAGTTAAAACAGCACTTTCAGTGTGACATTCGGGAGTAAATTAAGCAAACAATAAGTAATTAAGTGTCTTACAAAGATTTATAATTTTGGAAAGGCTGATTAATAAATAAATGTAAAAAACAACAACTGAGGCCTCCTGCATAGACAAGTAAGAAAAAAAACCATGGGATTTCTTTAGGTGACACTGATCGCAACGAAGGGGCTCGGGCCACTTTTAAAGTGCCTGAACCACTTCTGAACTAATTTTTAACATTTCCATAGTTTCCTGTACCATCGTAGCAATGTGCAAAATCGCCAATATCAATTTCCAGAGTGAGCTGGCTGGTGATGCAAGTGTTGTAATACTTTGTAATGGACAATGCCAAGTCTCGGGGTCTATAAGATGATGCACAGTCTCCCACGGACCTGACTTGCATACTGTGGCCAAGTTTTACAGTCCCAGGGGCCATGGAGATCTGGAAGGATTAACGTTTCTGCTGTGAAAATGGATTGTAATGTATCTAATCCCTCAAATCCTGATAGACATTTCATTTTTTTCTCTTTTTTTTCAAGCAGGATTAGCTCACGATCAGTAATGACAAAGGCAGGCTTTCCAAGTCCGGAGTGTCACCTTTGGCTGTCATAGTAATGAGATATTCGTGGGTGCTCATATCAGTCCGGTAATTAGCACATAATTCGTTTAAAGCCTTCAGACCTCCGGCTTTTCTCTAGATAGACTGGACTCGGGCTGTTTAAATGTAGACAATATATGTATCCGGTGTGTGCATGCTCCGCAGCATTACACTGCCCTGCTGCTTGTCACGCATATAAAATTGCATACATAAGATAAATAAAATACCACTTTACAACGGTTTAACCCTTTCGCGTCAGAGCCTGTTTTTGCCTTCATGACCAGGCCAGTTTTTTTTTTCATTCTGACCAGTGTCACTTTATGTGGTAATAACTCTGGAACGTTTCAATGTGTCAGTGTGATTCTGAGATGTTTTCGTGACACATTGTATTTTATGTTAATCACAAATTTAGGTCAATATTTTTTGCGTTTATTTGTTAAAATATCATTACTTTTGTGATAATTTTGCAATTTTCAAATACCGTAATTAATTTTTAATGCCCTTAAACCATAGTTGTATCACACAAAATAGTTAATAAATAATATTTCCCACATGTCTAATTTACATCAGCATAATATTTTAAACATATATACATGTATATATATTTATGAAGTTAGAAGGGTTAAAAGTTTATTGTCAATTTCTCATTTTTCTTTGGGGAGCCTATGTGACAGAAAATACCCATAAAAGACACCATTCAAAAAACTCCACTCCTCAAGGTGCTGAAAACCACATTCAAAAACTGTATTAACCCTTCAGGTGCTTCACAGGATTTAAAGCATTAAAGCATTGTGGAAGGAAAAAAATGAAAAATTTAACTTTGTCCCACAAACATGTTACTTTAGCCCCAAATATTGCATTTTTCAAAACTAACTGGAGAAAATGGACCATTCAATTTGTTGTGCAATTTCTACTGAGTACGCTGATACTCTATATACGGTGGAAAACTACCATTTGGGTGCACGGCAGGGCTTGTAAGGGAAGGAGTGCCATTTGACATTTGGAACGCAAAATTGTCTGGGATAGTGAACATCATGTCGCATTTGCAGAGCCCCTGATGGAACACAGTGGAAAACCCCAACAAGTGACCCCATTTTGGAACTACACCCCTCAAAGAATTTATATAGATGGGTGGTGAGCACCTTGAACCCACAGGTACTTTACAGAATTTTATAATGTTGAGCTGTGAAAATAAAAAATCTATTTTTTCCCACAAAAATGTTGCTTTAGCCCCAATTTTTTAATTTTCACAAGGGTAACATGGGAAAATGGACCATATAATTTGTTGTTCAATTTCTCCTGAGTACGTCGATACCCCATATGTGGGGGAAAACTACTGTTTTGGTGTATTGCAGGGCTCGGAATGGAAGTACCATAGTACCATTTGGACTGGAGTAGGTTGCGGTTCAATGTCAAATTTGAAGAGCCCGTAAGATGCCAAAACAGCAGAAACCCGCACAAGTGACCCCATTGTGTAAACAATACCGCCTGAGGAATTTATCTAGGGGGAGTAGTGAGCATTTTTAACCCTCAGACAATTGACAGCATTGTATAACATTGGGCTGAGTAAATGGAAAAATTTCCATTTTTTTCCACTAAATAGTTTTTTTGATCCCAAGGTTTTAATTTTCAAAATGGGTAATAGAAGAAGTTACCTAACATATTGTACTGTTCTTTTTCTCTTAAGTACGCAAGTACCCGATAAGTGGTTAAAAACTACTTTTGAGGCACAGTGCATAGCTCAGAAGGGAAGGAGTGCCATGTTGTAGTGCACGGTTTTCTGGAAAGGTTTGAGGGTGTCATGACCTACTGGGAGAGCCCCTGAGGTGCCAGAACAGCAGAACCCACATAAGTAATCCCATTTTAGAAACTACACCTCTCAATGAATTCATCTTGGGGTACAGTGATCATATCGACACCACAGGTGTGTAACAGAATTTTATAACATTGGGTGGTGAAGAAAAAATAATTACATTTTTACCACCAAATTTTTTTTTAGCCCTAAATTTTACATTTTCTTAAATGGAAATGGGTAAAAATGGCTCCAAATTTTGTCCCACAATTTCTGTTGAACGTGGCAATACTCCATATATGACTGTACAGAACTGCTTAGTCACATGGAGAGACTAAGGAGGGACAGAGTGCTGTTTGACTCTGACTACAAATTTTCATAGAATAGTTTGTGAACTCCATCTACAGAGCCCTAAGTGCCATTAAAGCCGAAACCCTCCTTCAAGTAACCCCAGTTTGGAAATTTCACCCTTCTGGTAATTTATCTACAGGTGTAGTGACGAGTTTGACTCCATGGGTGTTTTCCAGAAACAAGCAGCAGTGGATGTTGCTTAGTGAAAATTGCTGATCACTGTTAAGGGGTAACTAATGTGATAGTTTTATAGATCGGTTCATTCCGGACGCAAGGATACCAAATGTGTACTATTTGTTTTTACATAAAATAAACAAAAAAAGTTACACTCTGTAGTGCTAAATCATGTCAATATGAAATATGAATAGCAATACTGCTTCAGGATACTAGGAAAAAAACATGACTCTTAGCACATAATTTGGCCTATCAACCAATGTCAAGGCTGTCTCAAATCTACTTGCTCCTAACGTGTCTAGTGTGAATACCTCTCTTCAAAGTCTGATTTTATGGGAACGTAGGACCCTGTTGGAATTAAAATCCACCACATGCAGGAGAGCGGAGTGCTCGTTAATAGAGCTAATATACCAATGACAAAAGACTGACCGGCACTTCCAAGCTAATGTGAACAGGAGCACCCATCTCCATATGCAAAAAACAAAAACAGTTGCACTCTGTCGTGCTAAAAGCGTGTCAATCTGAATTATATGAAATATGAATAGCCATTTATTTTTACATAAGCATACATATTTATAGGTATAATATTGTTTTAATTTTTTTTTAGTAGGTTTGTTTTTTTTACTTTTTCCGTCTATGGGACTTCAACTTTTATTTCTGAGATCACTGATCTCATGCAGGTATACACATGTATTGCAGTGCATGAGACCAGTCAGTTTTACACTGTCAGATCGCCTATTAGACCTTGCCTATGGCTGGGTCTAACAGGCCACCTTAGCTGGCAGACCCGGAACTCGTCATTTGGATTCCGGTTGCCATGACAGCTCTCAGCTCCCCTGTGATCAGTCGTGTGGGTGCTGGACAGGCGAGAGAGAGAACCCTCTCACAATGTTCTAAATGCCACAATCGCTGTTGGGAACTGATCAAATCAGGTGCCAATGATGTCGCCAGTGCAGAGCTAGCGTTCTACACTGGCATCCTGGCGTATGGAGGTATGTGGGGGTCCCGAGCGCTACACGACTGCCGATTGTTATCAAACATCGTCGCTATACAAAGCCCAACAAGCGCCAACGTTTATTTACCATCAGTGGTCAGGAAGCGGTTATTTCTCTTTTTACAAAAACTGGCTGAAATGACTTTGGACGATAGCACTGATCAGTTTTTAGAATAACCCCATAAACACTGATGATTTCCATTTGGCAGCGCCGTTTATTATAAGACCCTGAACCTTTCATAGCCAGCCTTCGAGCTGATCGGGGGTAATTAATAGTTCATGTTTATCTAACTCCCACCTTTCATACTTGCTGGTGTTTCTTGCCAGAAAATAAGATTAAGCGTTCCAATTATTTCCGCTCTGTACCGGAATGCAGGCTGCTTTTCCATGTGTCTGGGGGATGGACTGACTATACATTGGATGTGCAACGAGTGTATTAAATAAATCATATTAATAAATAAACTATCAGGCTGTTCTACTCAAGCAGTATGGAAAGACTCCTAGTACCTGCCAACATCGCAGTCAGGAGCTGACATGAGCAGCCATTATTCTAGTAATAGGTATAAAAATAGCAGTATAGGCATGTGCATTGTATAAGAGAGGTACCAATAACGTGGGTATACAGCTGTTATTTCCAGCCTGGAAAAGTTAGCTTATTATTGTACATAAAGGGCAGTATTATATCAGTTATACTGTTGTAAATAAGAATCAGTATTATAGTAGTTATATTCTTGTACATAGGAGGCAGTATTATAGTAGTTATATTCTTGTACATGGGGCAGTATTGTAGTAGTTATATTCTTGTACCTAGAGGCAGTATTATAGTAGGTATATTCTTGCACATAGGAGGCAGTATTATAGTAGTTATATTCTTGTACATGGGGCAGTATTGTAGTAGTTATATTCTTGTACCTAGAGGCAGTATTATAGTAGGTATATTCTTGCACATAGGAGGCAGTATTATATCAGTTATATTCCTGTACATATGGGCAGTATTATAGTAGTTATATTCTTGTACATAGGGGCAGTATTATAGTAGTTCTATTCTTGTACATAGGGGCAGTATTATAGTAGTTATATTCTTGTACATAGGAGGCAGTATTATAGTAGTTATATTCTTGTACATGGGGCAGTATTGTAGTAGTTATATTCTTGTACCTAGAGGCAGTATTATAGTAGTTATATTCTTGTACATAGGGGCAGTATTATAGTAGTTATATTCTTGTACATAGGAGGCAGTATTATAGTAGTTATATTCTTGTACATAGGGGGCAGTATTATAGTAGTTATATTCTTGTACATAGGGGCAGTATTATAGTAGTTATATTCTTGTACATAGGGAGCAGTATTATAGTAGTTATATTCTTGTACATAGGGAGCAGTATTATAGTAGTTATATTCTTGTACATAGGGAGCAGTATTATAGTAGTTATATTCTTGTACATAGGGAGCAGTATTATAGTAGTTATATTCTTGTACATAGGGAGCAGTATTATAGTAGTTATATTCTTGTACATAGGGAGCAGTATTATAGTAGTTATATTCTTGTACATAGGGAGCAGTATTATAGTAGTTATATTCTTGTACATAGGAGCAGTATTATAGTAGTTATATTCTTGTACATAGGGGCAATATTATAGTAGTTATATTCTTGTACATAGGAGCAGTATTAGAGTAGTTCTATTCTTGTACATAAAAGTTTTATAGTAGTTATATTCTTGTACATAGGGGCAGTATTATCGTAGTTATATTCTTGTACATAGGGGCAGTATTATAGTAGTTATATTCTTGTACATAGGGGGCAGTATTATAGTAGTTATATTCTTGTACATAGGGGGCAGTATTATAGTAGTTATATTCCTGTACATAGGAGCAGTATTATAGTAGTTATATTCTTGTACATACGGGGCAGTATTATAGTAGTTATATTCTTGTACATAAGAGCAGTATTATAGTAGTTATTTTCTTGTACATAGGAGCAGTATTATAGTAGTTATATTCTTGTACATAGGAGCAGTATTATAGTAGTTATATTCTTGTACATAGGGGCAGTATTATAGTAGTTATATTCTTGTACATAGGAGCAGTATTATAGTAGTTATATTCCTGTACACAGGAGCAGTATTATAGTAGTTATATTCTTGTACATAGGGGCAGTATTATAGTAGTTATATTCTTGTACATAGGGGGCAGTATTATAGTAGTAGTATTCTTGTACATAGGGGGCAGTATTATAGTAGTTATATTCTTGTACATAGGAGCAGTATTATAGTAGTTATATTCTTGTACATAGGGGGCAGTATTATAGTAGTTATGTTCTTGTTCATAGGAGGCAGTATTATAGTAGTTATATTCTTGTACATAGGGGCAGTATTATAGTAGTTATATTCTTGTACATAGGAGCAGTATTATAGTAGTTATATTCTTGTATATAGGGGGCAGTATTATAGCAGTTATATTCTTGTACATAGCAGCAGTATTAGTTTTTCCATTTCAAAGTCCTATCTCCTCTTTTCCCTTCACACTTTTAAGCCTAAAATCATTTTGAGAAAGTGCCATATATTCTTTCTTATTTCCAATCAAAAGGTGAAAGGTTCCTGGAACAAGTGTAATTGGCATGTGGAGGCCGGATGCAGACGTCAGAGGTGTGAACCAAGGTCCAGACCAGTGGATTGTGCTCGCTCACAATTATAGCACATACAGAAGGTCACATTGCAAAGTTCCTCCAAACCTCTGCTGCTCATTATGGGCTGTGAGATCATTTGCCTTCATTTTAATTAAAAGCCTGTGAAATAATTCCTGCCGTGTTAAAACCGGAGTTGTGTCAGTCACACGTGTTGATGATGTGAAGGTTGTGTGGGAGATTAACGTGTTTCGTAACTATTATTGTGTTATAAGCCCATGGCTCGTTCTGGGGGGAGGAAATGATTCCAAATATCAATATATGTTGAGGCTTGCTCCCGGACTGACGTGTTTTCTGCCCTTTGTATGTTATGGAGGAATCTCTTGGGTCTGTATGTGACGTTCACGTCCTGGCTGCAAACTGACATTATTTCATGAAATCCCCCAAGTCTCCGCTTGCTGCATTAAACAGATTACACAGCTGAGTGTGAATTGGGTGGAAATCTCGGTTTCCAGCACTTATAGATGAAGTTTCCAATCCCTTAGAGTCCATTAAGCTGGCTCTGGTTTTTTACTTTCTATAACAAACAATAAACACCACGTTTCTCCTTTTATTCTATAGTTATTTAATTGTGTAAGGAATGTATAGTGCAATTAATGACCTCAAGCAGTGATGTTCTGTAATGATGAGTCTTACGGCCACCACTAGAAGGAGCTGGGTATGCAGATATTACAATAAGTTCCCTCTAGTGGTTACTTGCATTCATTACAGTTGAATCACAAGCTCCCCCTAGGTGTGGCTTTCATTCATTACAATTGGATCATTTGCTCCCCCTAGTGGTGGCTTGCATTAATTAAAATTGGGTCACAAGCTCCACCTTGTGGTGAATTGTATTACAGCTATAGAAGTAGCTGTGGAGGATATCCACTAAATAAAACGTAACTTTTAATATATATAAATTAATAAAAAACTAGGATCCTAACCAACACATATATAGACATTGAACAATGTGCTCAAGTGAAACAGTGCTCAAGATAAAAAATTGGAGCAGTCTTACCAATTAGACGGACATGAAAGGAACCCCCTCACGCTTCTGTAAGGGGAGTGGTATCAAGAATAAACATAAGACTGGAGGGTAGGAAAAAGATGTGTCACTACTATCTTCCCTGTAAGCCCCCCTAAAGAGCTCCTGCCCTAACAAGGACAGGCCCCAAATAAGTCCTGCTATGGACACCCACCAACCAAAGAAAGAAAAAAAAAAAGAAACAGGATGAATGCAATGTCTCTATATCTCCCAACGCGTTTCAACTCCAATAGGGGAGAATCATCAGGGGAGTTCTATTTAGTGCAAGGCAATAACCAGTGGGTCCGTTCAAATAGTCCAAGAAAAAGGTTCATTCAAATGGAGTCCGTATAGGTCCATATAGAGTCCGTGCCCTTAAGGGATCCGCAGTGGCAATGAGTCCCAAAATACAGTCCCCAGGTATCGACTGTGTCCGCAGCCTGGAGTGAGTCCCATTGAATTGTATTACAGCAAGAGCATAAGTTTCTTCTAGTGGTGACTTGCATTCATTACAAATGGATCATAAGCTGCCCCTAGTGGTGGCTTGCATTAATTACAGTAGGATCACAATCTTCCCCTTGTGGTGGCTTGCATTCATTACACTTGGATTATAAACTCTCCCTAGTGGTGACTTGCATTCCCTACAGTAGCATCATAATCTCCCCCTAGCATTGTCTTGCATTCATTCCAGTAGGATCATAAGCTCCCCCTAGTGGTGGATTGCATTCATTACAGTAGTATCATAAGCTCCCCCTAGTGTTGGCTTGCATTCATTACAGTAGTATCATAAGCTCCCCCTAGTGGTGGATTGCATTCATTACAGTAGTATCATAAGCTCCCCCTAGTGTTGGCTTGCATTCATTACAGTAGTATCATAAGCTCCCCCTAGTGGTGGATTTAATTCATTCCAGTAGTATCATAAGCTCCCCCTAGTGGTTGTTTGCATTCATTACAATTGGATCATAAGCTCTCCCTAGTGGTGGCTGTAGCACCATAATCTCCTCCTAGCTTTGTCTTTAATTCCAGTAGTATCATAAGCTTCCCTTAGTAGTGATACCAGGGATTCAAGCTTCAGGAGGCTAATTTGCATATTCCAGGTGCCTTCTGGGAGAAGCGAAGTCTCCCTAAGCTAGAAGATCGTTGGGTACAGCCGGGACCAGCTGCTTCGAAAGCATCACCAAACCAGGGATTCAAGCGTCAGGAGGCTAATTTGCATATTCCAGGTGCCTTCTGGGAGAAGCGAAGTCTCCCTAAGCTAGAAGATCGTTGGGTACAGCCGGGACCAGCTGCTTCGAAAGCATCACCAAACCAGGGATTCAAGCTTCAGGAGGCTAATTTGCATATTCCAGGTGCCTTCTGGGAGAAGCGAAGTCTCCCTAAGCTAGAAGATCGTTGGGTACAGCCGGGACCAGCTGCTTCGAAAGCATCACCAAACCAGGGATTCAAGCTTCAGGAGGCTAATTTGCATATTCCAGGTGCCTTCTGGGAGAAGCGAAGTCTCCCTAAGCTAGAAGATCGTTGGGTACAGCCGGGACCAGCTGCTTCGAAAGCATCACCAAACCAGGGATTCAAGCTTCAGGAGGCTAATTTGCATATTCCAGGTGCCTTCTGGGAGAAGCGAAGTCTCCCTAAGCTAGAAGATCGTTGGGTACAGCCGGGACCAGCTGCTTCGAAAGCATCACCAAACCAGGGATTCAAGCTTCAGGAGGCTAATTTGCATATTCCAGGTGCCTTCTGGGAGAAGCGAAGTCTCCCTAAGCTAGAAGATCGTTGGGTACAGCCGGGACCAGCTGCTTCGAAAGCATCACCAAACCAGGGATTCAAGCTTCAGGAGGCTAATTTGCATATTCCAGGTGCCTTCTGGGAGAAGCGAAGTCTCCCTAAGCTAGAAGATCGTTGGGTACAGCCGGGACCAGCTGCTTCGAAAGCATCACCAAACCGCGCGCCGTAATTTTTGCCTGTAGGACATTATTGCAAGAGAGCTTGGCTGAGTAGATTACACAAGAAGGAAAACACACAGCAAGTCAGCAGGATCTAGGAGCAACATGGCAGATGTGACAACCTACATGGTGAGCTGCAGCATGTGCTACATGTTCACAGATCGACCAGAAGAAGAATCCAATTTCACCTGTCAGAAGTGTAGACTAGTGGCCCTTTTAGAAGAAAAGGTGCGGGGTCTGGAAGAAAGAATAGCAACTTTGAAACTCATCAAAGAGAATGAAGACTTTCTAGACAGAACAGAAGCATCTCTACTGGTCACAGAAGGTGCAAAAAGTGTCAGAGAACCTCCAAAAGCAGATGAGTGGAAGCATGTGACCAAAAGAAGCAAGAAGACCATGGAGAAATCACCAACCACACAACTGAAGAACCGATATCAAATCTTTGTAGAGGATGAAGATGGCACACCTAAGAATGAAGCAATACCAGCAAGCAAAAAAGAAAAGGGCACACAGCAACAAGTGACAGCAAAAAGTACAGCCAAGAAGCAACGAAGAGTGGTGGTGGTGGTGGGAGACTCACTACTGAGAGGCACAGAAGCAGCCATCTGCAGACCGGACATAACTGCAAGAGAAGTATGCTGCCTTCCAGGTGCGATGATCAAGGATGTGACCGATAGGATACCAAAGCTCTTCAGCTCCAAGGACGTCCACCCATTTCTTCTGATACATGTTGGCACCAATGACACGGCAAGGAAGGACCTACCGACAATCTGCAAGGACTTTGAAGAGTTGGGGAAGAAAGTAAAGGAACTGGATGCACAGGTAGTTTTTTCTTCTATCCTTCCAGTAGATGGGCATGGCACCAGGAGATGGAACAGGATCCTTGATGCAAACAACTGGCTAAGACGATGGTGCAGACAACAAGGATTTGGATTCCTGGACCACGGTGTGAATTACTGGTATGATGGACTCCTCGCCAGAGACGGACTACACCTCAACAAACCTGGGAAACACACATTCGCCAGAAGACTCGCTACACTCATCAGGAGGGCGTTAAACTAGAAGAAGAGGGGACGGGAAGAAAAACATTAGACTCGAACAAAGACGACCCAGGAAAACATACTCAGAAGGGAGGTAAGAACATTTCTAAAACAATCCACAGTGAGGAGATTGGAACAAAACAAAATCCTCTAAACTGCATGCTCGCAAACGCCAGAAGCCTGACAAACAAGATGGAAGAACTAGAAGCAGAAATATCTACAGGTAACTTTGACATAGTGGGAATAACCGAGACATGGTTAGATGAAAGCTATGACTGGGCAGTTAACTTACAGGGTTACAGTCTGTTTAGAAAGGATCGTAAAAATCGGAGAGGAGGAGGGGTTTGTCTGTATGTAAAGTCTTGTCTAAAGTCCACTTTAAGGGAGGATATTAGCGAAGGGAATGAGGATGTCGAGTCCATATGGGTTGAAATTCATGGAGGGAAAAATGGTAACAAAATTCTCATTGGGGTCTGTTACAAACCCCCAAATATAACAGAAACCATGGAAAGTCTACTTCTAAAGCAGATAGATGAAGCTGCAACCCATAATGAGGTCCTGGTTATGGGGGACTTTAACTACCCGGATATTAACTGGGAAACAGAAACCTGTGAAACCCATAAAGGCAACAGGTTTCTGCTAATAACCAAGAAAAATTATCTTTCACAATTGGTGCAGAATCCAACCAGAGGAGCAGCACTTTTAGACCTAATACTATCTAATAGACCTGACAGAATAACAAATCTGCAGGTGGTTGGGCATTTAGGAAATAGCGACCACAATATTGTGCAGTTTCACCTGTCTTTCACTAGGGGGACTTGTCAGGGAGTCACAAAAACATTGAACTTTAGGAAGGCAAAGTTTGAACAGCTTAGAGATGCCCTTAATCTGGTAGACTGGGACAATATCCTCAGAAATGAGAATACAGATAATAAATGGGAAATGTTTAAGAACATCCTAAATAGGCAGTGTAAGCGGTTTATACCTTGTGGGAATAAAAGGACTAGAAATAGGAAAAACCCAATGTGGCTAAACAAAGAAGTAAGACAGGCAATTAACAGTAAAAAGAAAGCATTTGCACTACTAAAGCAGGATGGCACCATTGAAGCTCTAAAAAACTATAGGGAGAAAAATACTTTATCTAAAAAACTAATTAAAGCTGCCAAAAAGGAAACAGAGAAGCACATTGCTAAGGAGAGTAAAACTAATCCCAAACTGTTCTTCAACTATATCAATAGTAAAAGAATAAAAACTGAAAATGTAGGCCCCTTAAAAAATAGTGAGGAAAGAATGGTTGTAGATGACGAGGAAAAAGCTAACATATTAAACACCTTCTTCTCCACGGTATTCACGGTGGAAAATGAAATGCTAGGTGAAATCCCAAGAAACAATGAAAACCCTATATTAAGAGTCACCAATCTAACCCAAGAAGAGGTGCGAAACCGGCTAAATAAGATTAAAATAGATAAATCTCCGGGTCCGGATGGCATACACCCACGAGTACTAAGAGAACTAAGTAATGTAATAGATAAACCATTATTTCTTATTTTTAGTGACTCTATAGCGACAGGGTCTGTTCCGCAGGACTGGCGCATAGCAAATGTGGTGCCAATATTCAAAAAGGGCTCTAAAAGGGAACCTGGAAATTATAGGCCAGTAAGTCTAACCTCTATTGTTGGTAAAATATTTGAAGGGTTTCTGAGGGATGTTATTCTGGATTATCTCAATGAGAATAACTGTTTAACTCCATATCAGCATGGGTTTATGAGAAATCGCTCCTGTCAAACCAATCTAATCAGTTTTTATGAAGAGGTAAGCTATAGACTGGACCACGGTGAGTCATTGGACGTGGTATATCTCGATTTTTCCAAAGCGTTTGATACCGTGCCGCACAAGAGGTTGGTACACAAAATGAGAATGCTTGGTCTGGGGGAAAATGTGTGTAAATGGGTTAGTAACTGGCTTAGTGATAGAAAGCAGAGGGTGGTTATAAATGGTATAGTCTCTAACTGGGTCGCTGTGACCAGTGGGGTACCGCAGGGGTCAGTATTGGGACCTGTTCTCTTCAACATATTCATTAATGATCTGGTAGAAGGTTTACACAGTAAAATATCGATATTTGCAGATGATACAAAACTATGTAAAGCAGTTAATACAAGAGAAGATAGTATTCTGCTACAGATGGATCTGGATAAGTTGGAAACTTGGGCTGAAAGGTGGCAGATGAGGTTTAACAATGATAAATGTAAGGTTATACACATGGGAAGAGGGAATCAATATCACCATTACACACTGAACGGGAAACCACTGGGTAAATCTGACAGGGAGAAGGACTTGGGGATCCTAGTTAATGATAAACTTACCTGGAGCAGCCAGTGCCAGGCAGCAGCTGCCAAGGCAAACAGGATCATGGGGTGCATTAAAAGAGGTCTGGATACACATGATGAGAGCATTATACTGCCTCTGTACAAATCCCTAGTTAGACCGCACATGGAGTACTGTGTCCAGTTTTGGGCACCGGTGCTCAGGAAGGATATAATGGAACTAGAGAGAGTACAAAGGAGGGCAACAAAATTAATAAAGGGGATGGGAGAACTACAATACCCAGATAGATTAGCGAAATTAGGATTATTTAGTCTAGAAAAAAGACGACTGAGGGGCGATCTAATAACCATGTATAAGTATATAAGGGGACAATACAAATATCTCGCTGAGGATCTGTTTATACCAAGGAAGGTGACGGGCACAAGGGGGCATTCTTTGCGTCTGGAGGAGAGAAGGTTTTTCCACCAACATAGAAGAGGATTCTTTACTGTTAGGGCAGTGAGAATCTGGAATTGCTTGCCTGAGGAGGTGGTGATGGCGAACTCAGTCGAGGGGTTCAAGAGAGGCCTGGATGTCTTCCTGGAGCAGAACAATATTGTATCATACAATTATTAGGTTCTGTAGAAGGACGTAGATCTGGGGATTTATTATGATGGAATATAGGCTGAACTGGATGGACAAATGTCTTTTTTCGGCCTTACTAACTATGTTACTATGTTACTATGTTACTAGTGTCTTGCATTCGTTACATCAGGATCATAAGCTCCCCCCAGTGGTGGTTTTCATTGTAGTAGGATCATATCCTCCCCTAGTGGTGTCTTGTATTTATTACAGTAGGATCATAAACTTCCCCCTTAGTGAAGGTTGGGATTCATGTGTGAGGCTCTAGGTGTGATAACTGAAAACTAAAAAGCTGCTGACGACCACTGCAGTGTCTACATTGTTATATGGCGTATGATGTTACCAGAAAACAACTGTTTAACCCATAAGGACACTCACCCATTAGAATTTTTATTTCCCGCCCTGTTTGACCTTACCCATAGTTACGGAAGTATGACCCATGTCCCTAAGATTGCCGACCCCTAAATTGTAGTTTCAGAACAGCTGCAGGCTGTGATGTCATGCTGGGAGTTGTAGTTTCACGTCAGCTGGAGCGCTGCAGGTTGCTGACCCCTTCTTTTGTGTTATGTAGGATTTAGAGGTCATATAAATAAACGATTTAGACTATAGCTGTAATTTCTGGAGATCTTGTTAGCGCCTAATGTTGTATCATCCGTAACCTGTTTGAAGTTTCCTGAAAACCTCCAAAGAAGAATTAATCCCAGGTTGAGATAGACTGGAGAGACGAAGCCTGCTATCTGCCATTAATAAAGGCCGGCGGTATTGATACGAGTCCTATCAATGTAGACGTAGATGTATCACTGTGAAGATCAGGGCGCCGACCGCCGTATATCAGACACAAAACAATTGTGATCTGTGGGGTGGCCGCCGCCGCTGCTCAGACTTGAGATGGAACGGCGGATAGCTGTGAATGCAGATAATAATTGAGTTTGAAGAGCACAAGAGGAGGCAGGAATCTCATCCTCGCGCTCCTTAAATGTGAAAGAGATTGCTGGAGCGGGAAGAGAGCGCACAATATCCTGGGGCTAATAGGGAAATGGCAGCGGGCCAGCCGGGGGCCACTTCTGTACAAGGGTCATAAACATCGAGTTCAGAGGTTATGATGGATAAATGCAAAGTACAGCTTACTCCAATAGTCTGGTATCACGGTGCTGGATTATTGGATCCAGGAGATCACACGTTTTAATTGGAAACCCACTTTGGGAGCGAAAATGAGGAGACTTAAAGGGGTATTCTGCTAAGAAAACGTATCCCCAATTCATATTCTAGATTGTTTAAGGTCTGAACGATCGCAATAATCAGCATTTTTTCGACCCTGTCTGAATGGAACCCGGTGCTCATACTCATCTGCTACTCCATTTATTTTCCATGGAGATAGTCGACTAGAGTGCTTGGCTTTCTCCAGCGGTACCCTCGAGCATAAATGGAGCTGCAGTTTCACATGCGTACTGCATGCCAGTTGCATGGGGACAAAAAAATTCCCAACTTCAGAGTTTTAGGGTGCATCTACTCTGCATGATCATTGTAAACAAGCATTTCTGTCACGCCGGCATCTCGCACGCTTTCTCAGCGCCACCCCACTCACTGCGTTTACCGCTCTGCTTCCCCAGCATCAGACCATCTCCCTGAGCTGCCTTGTGCTCACTGCCAGCTCTGATCCCAGAGAGTCTTCACCTGGCTATAGGGAGGCATGGCCAGATCCTACAGGAATTTAACCCTGCCGTGTCCTAGAGAGTTTTCCTTCCCCAGCCTATTCCTTGGCCGCAGCTGGATTATTAGACAGCTCCTCCCACCACTCCTTGCCCGATTGTTGGTTCTCAGTTGCTTTTCTCTGTATCCTGTGAGTTCACCTTTGTTTTCTCTCCCGTTATCGATCTGGCTTGTATACCCAACCTGTCTGACCTCTCCACTCCTGACCTCGGCTTTATACTGTGAACCTGTACTGCCTGCCCTGACCCGGATTGTTTGACCACGTCTTTGCCTTTATCGCCCTGTTCTTCATGCCCGTGCTGCTGCAGACTCTCTGCAGCGTCTTCTCTGGAGTGGCATCGGTTGACTACCTGCATCAAGTCTACCCTCACCATGAGAGGCTCAGGTGGGTCTTCACCCATCCACGCTACAGTCACACCCACCAGCCTGATAGTTTCTAGGAGCACTCGACTCCCAATAATCGTGCAGTGTAAACAGGCTATCAATCACTGGAGAAACGAGCAAAACGCTTGTTCGTCGGGTGAAACAATTGTTTGTCTTGCTGAAAAATCATCCTTCTCGTCAACACTTCATTTGATGTTAACAGGGCATGTGCTGCCAAGTATGACGTAGATCCGAAGCGCGTGCAACCTGTCCAAACAGGCTATTAAACGACCACCGATCCGCAAATACGTAATCGATTGTTGGTCTTTACCGCTGCTTGTCAGTCAGTGTAAACGAGTCCTTAGCGATCAGACTTACATGGATCCAATCGTTATCCCCGATCTTGTAAATAATCGATATTGCTTATTAACAGAATACCGTGTATGGCTATAGTCAGATACATTGGAGAGAATATTACGGACGTATACCTCCGATGAAGCCTGAACAGAGACTGTGTATGCGCATCTTAAAGGGGCGTTCCCAGATTCGTAACGTATTACTTCAATCCGTCGCATAGACGATAAGTGTCTGATCGCTCGCCTTCCCGCTCCAGCGACCTGCTATGGGGGGTCCCATGTCCCCCGTGTGAATGAAGCAGAAGTTGCTCATGTGCGGTGCTGCTCCATTCAATCTCTGAGACTGACGGAGATGGCCGAACGCAATACTATAAGCTCTGCATAGAGAACCACCGCTCCAGGACTCGGCACCCCCTGTTCTTGTGGTTGTGGTTCTGGTAACACTTCACACCTCAAGAAGTGTATTATCATCTTATTAATATTTGCCTGTTTCTCTTACAGTCGCGTCTTCAAGACAGACATGGAGCTGGAGGTGCTGCGCTACACAAACCGAATCTCCAGCGAGGCGCATAAAGAAGTAAGAAGTCTCCTTATCTCGGGGGCTGCTCATTTCTTTCTTGTTGGGGAGGCGCGTTTCGCGTCCCGCCGCGCCTTTTCTTTGTAGTCTGCCGCTTCTCAGTTAATTGTATTGACTGTGGGGGAAATGTGACTATCGATTCTAGTGTTGCTTCTATGTGTTGGTAATAGGATTGTCCCAGTACACCTCATTTCTATGTACAGCAGCTGTTGAGATCATTAGATATCCTAACGCATTGTCTGCCGCGATGACGGATGCTGCATTCCGTGTGTGGTACAGATATCGCTCTGCAGGCCAGAGCAGCGCTCCTGGCATTTATTGCCCTCTCTTTTTTTTTTTTTTGTTTTAGTATGTTGGAACCTTAATCCTCTGCGTGTTGATAACGTGATTTACGTCAATAGCGTAAGATATTAGCTTCACTTTTTTTTTATCTGTCCGCAGGTTATGAAGGCTGCGAGAATCGGGATGAGGGAGTACGAGCTGGAAAGGTACGGATGATGCTTTTGGCGTTGGGAATACGCTCCCGGTATCTGTCAGGTAGTGTCAGGACACACGAGCGGCCTTACCCATAGGGACCCTGGCTGCACAATACAGTCTCTGGACACTTCTTACTCCCACTGTATTTTTTAGTGTCACTTATCTTGCGCCATTTCTTCAAAAATGTCCGAACAATTACGGCTTTGGTGTATTCACTGATTGTAAATCCCCGATAAATGCCATATTGTGTTAACTGGAGCCTAAGTCAGTCTCGCTATCGCTATATCTGGTTTTGTTAAAGATGGGTGATTACTAATATGACTTCCATTATAGCTTGCAAAGAACGAGTCACACAATTTTTGTTTTAGTCTTTTGCTTATTTATTTGATTCCTCTCCATAAATCGCCTTACCCAATCTTTATTTTTTTTTTCTTGTCGTCTCGGTTGCGTTGTAAGTGCCATTCTTCACGTGCAACTGGTTATCTGTGAGGTAGATATCCGAACCAATTATCTGGAAAGAAAAAAACCCCATCTGAATCGTGCTCAATTGGCCATGGCGGCATTGCTGTGCCTCGTCGCTCTGCATGAGCTTTTTTTTTTTTTTTTTTTTTCATTTTCAACGACTTCTTTCACAAGGGTTTCTGAATGATCCTCTAATTAAAATGGCTGCTTGCGCTGCAATTGAAGTGCGGGAACGTGATAGACGACGTATTTACCGCTCACATAAGTGTTTACGGACATCAGTTTTATGGACAGGAAAGAATCTATGAACAGTCTGAATTGCAGTTTTTGTGCTGATGACACAAGTGCACGCCAAAAAATAAAACTATTCAGATAAGTTAGCATTGACCTGAGCATTTACTCCTGAAATTAACATTTTTACTTTTTTTCTATTGTTTAAATAAAATTATCCCTTTCCCATTGATATTCAGATCTCGGAATAGTAAATGAGAACCAATTCAGTTCAGCACCGAAAAGGGTAAAAATCTTCAAAACGGAAAAAAAAAGGTAGTGATAAAAAAAAATTATTTAAGGGGGCTTGATTGCATACAACTAGATAGTAACTGAAAGTCAATTCACAATAAATAATATATAAAAGAGACCGAGAGGCAGAAACAGTCCTTTGTACCTGTCCTTTCACCCAACACCAGAGTAAAAGCATAGATTTACGGCACTAATTTCCCATAAGTTAAAACTGCTTTTGGTGCTCCTGACATTGTCCAGTGGCTGGTCTGCCCTGAACTAAAAAAGCCCACCTGTATTTTACGCCTCTATGAAGGTCGAAAGACTGGAAAGCGGGAGCAGATAGATAAAGACCTGTCTCAATTTCCTGTATTGAGACAAACACCACTTCACCCGTATTTACTGTAACAAGGCAAAGATCCTCCACATCTACTTTAGTGAACCAAAGACCGTTACGCCACGCTTCCTGTAGCGAAACCAAGTCCACTCTGCCTCCCACATCAAGTAGTGTAGCAAAGGTCCTACACCCCCACTTCTGGTAGCGAGACAATGAACTCCCCTCACTCTTCCTGTAGTGAGACAATTACCTCCCCTCACTCTTCCTGTAGTGAGACAATGAACTCCCCTCACACTTCCTGTAGGGAGACAATGACCTCCCCTCACACTTCCTGTAGTGAGACAATGACCTCCCCTCACACTTCCTGTAGTGAGACAATGACCTCCCCTCACTCTTCCTGTAGTGAGACAATGACCTCCCCTCACTCTTCCTGTAGGGAGAAAATTACCTCAGCTCACTTCCTGTAGGGAGACAATGACCTCCCTTCACTCTTTCTGTAGTGAGACAATGACCTCCCCCCACTCTTCCTGTAGTGAGACAATGACCTCCCCTCACTCTTCCTGTAGGGAGACAATGACCTCCCCTCACACTTCCTGTAGGGAGACAATGACCTCCCCTCACTCTTCCTGTAGTGAGAGAATGATTTTCTCTCACACTTCCTGTAGGGAGACAATGACCTCCTCTCACTCTTCCTGTAGGGAGACAATGACCTCCCATCACACTTCCTGTAGTGAGACAATGAACTCCCATCACACTTCCTGTAGTGAGACAATGAACTCCCATCACACTTCCTGTAGTGAGACAATGAACTCCCATCACACTTCCTGTAGTGAGACAATGAACTCCCATCACACTTCCTGTAGGGACACAATGACCTCCCCTCACACTGCCTGTAGTGAGACAATGACCTCCCCTCACACTGCCTGTAGGGAGACAATGACCTCCCCTCACTCTTCCTGTAGTGAGACAATGACCTCCCCTCACACTGCCTGTAGGGAGACAATGACCTCCCCTCACTCTTCCTGTAGTGAGACAATGACCTCCCCTTACTCTTCCTGCAGTGAGAGAATGACCTTCCCTCACACTTCCTGTAGCGAGACAATGACTTCCCTTCACACTTCCTGTAGCGAGATAAAGACTTCTCCCACTTTCTGTAGCGAGATAGTGACTTCCCCTCACACTTCCTGTAGTGAGACAATGACTTCCCCTCACACTTCCTGTAGCGAGACAATGACTTCCCCTCATACTTCCTGTAGCGAGACAATGACTTCCCCTCACACTTCCTGTAGCGAGACAATGACTTCCCCTCGCACTTCCTGTAGCGAGACAATGACTTCCCCTCGCACTTCCTGTAGCGAGACATTGACTTCCCCTCGCACTTCCTGTAGCGAGACATTGACTTCCCCTCGCACTTCCTGTAGCGAGACAATGACTTCCCCTCTCACTTCCTGTAGCGAGACAATGACTTCCCCTCGCACTTCCTGTAGCGAGACAATGACTTCCCCTCGCACTTCCTGTAGCGAGACAATGACTTCCCCTCGCACTTCCTGTAGCGAGACAATGACTTCCCCTCGCACTTCCTGTAGCGAGACAATGACTTCCCCTCTCACTTCCTGTAGCGAGACAATGACTTCCCCTCGCACTTCCTGTAGCGAGACAATGACTTCCCCTCGCACTTCCTGTAGCGAGACAATGACTTCCCCTCGCACTTCCTGTAGCGAGACAATGACTTCCCCTCGCACTTCCTGTAGCGAGACAATGACCTCCCCTCCCACTTCCGGTAGCGAGACAATGACTTCCCCTCGCACTTCCTGTAGCGAGACAATGACTTCCCCTTGCACTTCCTGTAGCGAGACAATGACTTCCCCTCACACTTCGTGTATTGAGACAATGACTTCCCCTCACACTTCCTGTAGCGAGACAATGACTTCCCCTCACACTTCCTGTAGCGAGACAATGACCTCCCCTCACTCTTCCTGTAGTGAGACAATGACTTCCCCTCACACTTCCTGTAGCGAGACAATGACTTCCCCTCACACTTCCTGTAGGGAGACAATGACTTCCCCTCACACTTCCTGTAGGGAGACAATGACTTCCCCTCACACTTCCTGTAGCGAGACAATGACCTCCCCTCCCACTTCCTGTAGCGAGACAATGACTTCCCCTCACACTTCCTGTAGCGAGACAATGACTTCCCCTCACACTTCCTGTAGCGAGACAATGACTTCTCACACTTCCTGTAGTGAGACAATGACTTCTCCCACTTCCTCTATTGAGACAATGACTTCTCCCACTTCCTGTGGTGAGACAATGACCTCCCCTCACTCTTCCTGTAGCGAGACAATGACTTCCCCTCACACTTCCTGTAGGGAGACAATGACTTCCCCTCGCACTTCCTGTAGCGAGACAATGACTTCCCCTCGCACTTCCTGTAGCGAGACAATGACTTCCCCTCGCACTTCCTGTAGCGAGACAATGACTTCCCCTCTCACTTCCTGTAGCGAGACAATGACTTCCCCTCTCACTTCCTGTAGCGAGACAATGACTTCCCCTCGCACTTCCTGTAGCGAGACAATGACTTCCCCTCGCACTTCCTGTAGCGAGACAATGACTTCCCCTCGCACTTCCTGTAGCGAGACAATGACTTCCCCTCGCACTTCCTGTAGCGAGACAATGACTTCCCCTCGCACTTCCTGTAGCGAGACAATGACTTCCCCTCTCACTTCCTGTAGCGAGACAATGACTTCCCCTCGCACTTCCTGTAGCGAGACAATGACTTCCCCTCGCACTTCCTGTAGCGAGACAATGACTTCCCCTCGCACTTCCTGTAGCGAGACAATGACCTCCCCTCCCACTTCCGGTAGCGAGACAATGACTTCCCCTCGCACTTCCTGTAGCGAGACAATGACTTCCCCTTGCACTTCCTGTAGCGAGACAATGACTTCCCCTCACACTTCGTGTATTGAGACAATGACTTCCCCTCACACTTCCTGTAGCGAGACAATGACTTCCCCTCACACTTCCTGTAGCGAGACAATGACCTCCCCTCACTCTTCCTGTAGTGAGACAATGACTTCCCCTCACACTTCCTGTAGCGAGACAATGACTTCCCCTCACACTTCCTGTAGGGAGACAATGACTTCCCCTCACACTTCCTGTAGGGAGACAATGACTTCCCCTCACACTTCCTGTAGCGAGACAATGACCTCCCCTCCCAGTTCCTGTAGCGAGACAATGACTTCCCCTCACACTTCCTGTAGTGAGACATTGACTTCCCCTCACACTTCCTGTAGCGAGACAATGACTTCTCACACTTCCTGTAGTGAGACAATGACTTCTCCCACTTCCTCTATTGAGACAATGACTTCTCCCACTTCCTGTGGTGAGACAATGACCTCCCCTCACTCTTCCTGTAGCGAGACAATGACTTCCCCTCACCCTTTCTGTAGGGAGACAATGACTTCCCCTCACACTTCCTGTAGCGAGACAATGACTTCTCACACTTCCTGTAGTGAGAAAATGACTTCTCCCACTTCCTGTAGCGAGACAATGACCTCCCCTCACACTTCCTGTAGCAAGACAATTACTTCTCCCACTTCCTGTAGCGAGACAATGATTTCTCCCACTTCCTGTAGCGAGACAATGACCTCCCCTCACACTTCCTGTAGCGAGACAATGACTTCTCCCACTTCCTGTAGCGGAACAAAGACCTCCCCTTCCACTTCCTGTAGTGAGACAAAGACTTCTGCCCCCACTTCCTGTAGTGAACAAAGATCTTGCCTCCCATCTCCTGCAGGGTGACAAAGATCTCCCCTTCTCGCTACTTGCAGGGACACAAATACCTCCACTTCCTGTAAGTTTTTTTCAGTGTCTCTCCTGCTAGACATGGTCACTATGACCCTCGAGGTCCCTTCCTATGATTACATATGACATTGGACACCAAGTAACTCAGAAGAGAGACACCTAGTGGCCAGTGCTTGGAAGTGATTTTTTTTAGGTGTAACACATCATGATATACAAAGTGATTTTCAGATTTTCTATTTTCCACATTATCATATGAGCTCTATTTGTCTTAAAGTGCGGAGACCACTTAATTATACCGGGAGAAAATTTATTAGATTTTTAGAGTATGCTAGTCTTCAGATTTAAAGGGACCCCATTGGATAATCCCTTTCTGTTAGCCCTATTAAGGCTTGCAGCAATAATAGAAGACAGAGCAGCAAAATGAAGGACCTCACGTCTCTTCCAGCACGACTTTGCTCTTCCTAATTGTTTATTATTTAGTTCGGAAAGCTTTAAATGCATTCCTTCAACCCGCGAAAAGAAGGAAAAAATATTTACTGACCCATCTTTGAATGATAAAATCCCCCCCCCCCCCAGGACCAGACAACATCTGTTGAATAATTGCAGCACGTGGCAGGGATGAGCGCACGCCGTCGATCCGCAGCAGATAGCGCCCGAGTGCTGAGACATCATCTCCGGGTTTGCAGGAAGGAATCAGCTCCTTGCTGTAGTCCGTGCAAGTAACTGTGACCTGTGTGGGTCCCGATGGGAGCAATTATTTCTGTTGATACGATTTCCCCCCACGCTTAATATTACAATGTCAAAGCTGAAGTTTAACCCCTTTTAGACTTTAATTGAGCTTGTCTGGTGCGGGGGTGTGGAAGGGGGTGCAGGCCTGAGTCTTCTGAGAATTTGATAAAGACAGTGTAAACGGCTGCGAGATGCCAGGCCTTTATTTACCGACCAGTAATGAAGTGCAGGGAGCCGTCATTTATAATGTTCCCTTCTGAAGATGCCGCGCCGCTGTGTACCGGAGCAGCGGATTCATCTCACGTTATTAATGCTGCTCACAGCTAGCAGGGTGTTTACATAGCAGGCACACACTTCTTAGCAGACGGCTTCCGCTTTGGGCTTTGAAATAAATGGATCAACACTTTTTCATTGAAAGTCAACCCAAAGTATAATATACTAGACTGTAAGAAAATATTACAGCACAGCATGATTGTCACGGCTTCACCTAGAGAGGTGGACTCTCCAATCTGGAGATGTGCAGCACGGAATGGAAGCGATGGTGCAGCAAGGTGAACCAGAAGAAGTAATGGAGGCTCTATGGCGACTGGAGAAACAGAGGTTGTAGTTACTGGATATCAGCTGGAGAAAAAAAAAGACACTGGTGGTTGGATGGAAGCTACAGGATCGGAAACTCAAGTAGACCAGGGACACTGAAAAAGAGCTTGTGTGTTCGAGCAGGGTCCAGCGGAACAGCAGAGCAGGGTATGACAGGAGATCCACTTGTAGCAATGTAGCAGAGCCCAGTGGGACAGCATAGCTTGGTATAACAGAAGATCCACTTGAAGCAATGTAGCAGAGCCCAGTGGAAAAGCAGAGCTGGACCCGACAAAAGATTCCCTTATAATGATGTAGTGGAGCTCAGTTGTACAGCAGAGCTGGGTATAACAGAAGATCCACTTGAAGCAATGTAGCAGAGCCCAGTGGAAAAGCAGAGCTGGACCCCACAAAAGATTCCCTTGTAATGATGTAGTGGAGCCCAGTTGTACTGCAGAGCTGGGTATAACAGAAGATCCACTTGCAGCAATGTAGCAGAACTAATGGGAAAAGCAGAACTGGTCATAATAGGAGATTCACTTGTAGCAATGTAGCAGAGCCCAGTGGAACAGCATAGCTTGGTATAACAGAAGATCCACTTGAAGCAATGTAGCAGAGCCCAGTGGAAAAGCAGAGCTGGACTCGACAAAAGATTCCCTTGTAATGATGTAGTGGAGCTTAGTTGTACAGCAGAGCTGGGTATAACAGAAGATCCACTTGCAGCAATGTAGCAGAACTAATGGGAAAAGCAGAACTGGTCATAATAGGAGATTCACTTGTAGCAATGTAGCAGAGCCCAGTGGAACAGCATAGCTTGGTATAACAGAAGATCCACTTGAAGCAATGTAGCAGAGCCCAGTGGAAAAGCAGAGCTGGACTCGACAAAAGATTCCCTTGTAATGATGTAGTGGAGCCCAGTTGTACAGCAGAGCTGGCTATAACAGAAGATCCACTTGCAGCAATGTAGCAGAACTAATGGGAAATGCAGAACTGGTCATAATAGGAGATTCACTTGTAGCGATGGAGCAGAGTCCAGTAGAATTGTAGAGCTGGGTATGTCAAGTGGTGATACAGCAGAGCCCAGCAGTAAAGCAGAGCTGGTGTGTCCGTAGTCTCTGCAGTAAAAAAAGCAGCAAAGTCCTAGGATATGATAGTAGTGGTATGTGCACCATCTTCTTGAATACTCAGGTGGTTTATATGGCCTTAGAGTATGACATTATAGGTGTTCGTCAGAGGACCGTCCGGAACAGAGGGAGGACAGAGAGCCCAACTCTGAAGTCAGCTTTTGCATTTATGAAACCATACAGCTAATGTCAATCACAGGGTTTGATTTCGTAGGCAGACTCTTTAAAGTGGCGCGTTCTGGTGGTGAGACGTTATCACCTATCCATAATTGTGCACTCACCAATTTCCAGAACTGTAGACTTCTCCCACAGCCAGGAGGAATTGAATGGAGTGTCTGGTTGCACATCCGCCATGCAGCTTCAGCCTACTTCTATGACACAAGATACAGAGCTATCGTCGGTGACATAGATTTGGAATTGTCCTTCAGCTTTTCATTGCTGCAATCCAGTGGCTAGGAGGGAATATGGGACACAAGTCTCCTGTTGTGGCAATCTTGTGCTGGTCCCAGTACTGGGACTTAAAATGATCCAACAGTTATCATCTTTTCAGCGATTAGTTGATGATTTATGTAGCCTGAGAGACCCCTTTAGAGTGGCCATATCGCTAAATCTGCTAAACCCAGAGGTATCTGCCAACAGTCTATTGTGTATAGGGCCATTCCTCCAATCCCAGGTTTTGATGAGTATAAGGATCAGACATGTTGGATTTAATTCTGCCTGATTTTTATAGATTCACTAATAAGTTTGCTTCAAAGAAGTCTGGCGATGGCTTAGAAACTAACATGCTTGCTTGGCCAAGCCGAGTGTGCACATTAATGGCGGTGTAAGGAGAAATGGCGATTAGTTGACACTTGCACTTGTTTGTGAGGAGAGATCTTCTGTCATTAGGAACCCCCATTGTGGCACTACTGAGGACTATGTCTCTCTGGTGGCCACATGGTTAGATGAACCATCGCTATAAACTTTTCAAAACAATTTTTACAAAGTTGTGACTTTTTTCATTTTCTGAGTGTTATATTTTTTAGTACCTGTACTTTGTGAATCATTGGCCTTCAAAGAATCAGAATTAAAGGGAAAAAAAGGAAATGTATTTAGGCACGTATAGCCAAGCAATGAGGAGAAACCGGTATGGTAGTTAACGCGCTGGAAGACATTGCCGGTGGCCGGAACATCAAACGGCAAAGTAATGGCTTCTCAGTGTGAGTCCAGGAAATTGTGACTTGATAACAAGTGAGGTTTCCTGATTTAGAGCTGGGCAGGCAATCTGCAGGGCTTTGAAGCCAGATGATACCAAGCTCCCAATTCAGTCGCGTTTCATCATGGAGATAACTCTCCACCCCAACGTAAGGACAGTGCATACTCTGGTCCGGAAAAAAATTGAAAGCAGTTCTGATCGGCAGTGAAATATGCAATTGATGAACCTTGCAAAAAAAATAAGCGTTACATTGCTCCTTATGCAACTTAAATGAAACAACGTTTGGTGTTTACAGCTCCAGTGTGTCTCAATGGTGACCTGTAAATAAGTTTGGTGCTGTCTGATCCTGCGCTCACACTCCTTTCCGTTTGTCTCCTACTTCTGATCAGATGAATTGGTGTTTATTTGGTGTTCAGACTACGTATTGTTTGTAGTCTGTCACCATGGAGTGGTGGTCAGCCCAATGAGACCTCCACTGATCTCAAGAACATGGTTCTGAACCGCTTGGACGGAATGGAACCGTGGCTGCGCAGTCGCACATCCACTCCATTTGTTCTCCATCTATGATAGTCTAACCTCTACTCTGCTATCTAGGTAGGAGAATGAATGGAGTGGCATCACGTATGCATGGCCACTGCTCCAGTCCCACAAACATTTCATAGCCCGGTTCTCAAGATTTGTGTGGGTCCTAGCTGTCTGTACCCCCCTTGCCACCAGCAATCAGGAAGTTATCACCTACACTGTAGATGTCATGGTAATGTTGGTAATAGAATCTGTCACCAGGTTTTTGCTATTTAATCTTAGAGCATCTGTGATACTGAGTCACTAATCGCGGGCAAGATGCGAGACATGGTAGTCGGGAGGTCCAAGGTCAGATAATGCGAGGGCCCTTATTACAGAGGGCTAAGACAAAGGCATGGTCAGGTAACAGTGCGGGGTCAACTGCCAAGAAGATACGTCAAAACCAGGGAGTACAACTAACGTATAGTCAGAGACCAAGTCCGGGGTCAGATACCTGAAGTCAGAGAGCGTCAATAGCAGAAGGGATAATCCACCCGAATAGTTCTAACAAATCAAAGGTCCAGCAACAAGATTAGAAGTCAGAAACAGAGCAAACACACCTAACCAAGCTGCTGACAGCAAGCCAGTTAAATACCTTACAAATCATTTGAGGTCTGGAGGCTCCTGAGGAAACGCTCGCAGGCTAGACCAGGTTTAGCAGCAGCGCCATCAATCAAAATGCTAACAGCCCAGCATGCCCCAGAATCAGATTGGGTGACTAAACTGTGTCTCACAAAATCGACAGTCCAGTACACGCCAGATCCCATAGGGTGGCTTTACTGTCACTCACAGCCTCCATAGGCCACAATCAGTGATGAAACCTTGACAGTAGAACCAAAATTCACCGCACATATGCATAAAGGATTTTTATTCAAGTCTATTGAACGAAAATTTTGTTCAAATAAAATGGGGGACCAGATACAATTGCTGATACAGATAGGCAAATATGATACACACTAGATGTTTCAACCCATCCCGGGTCTTAGCCGTTACATCGCTTAAGTCTGCAATGAGAGATTATATTTCTTATGTTTAAGGTCAAAAGGAGAGTTTCCTTGTGGGAACGACCCTGCAGGTACTGGGCTCCAGACGACAAAGAGTGACATGGAGATTGCTGGATACCTCCCTGATCTCTGTGGTTTGAGAAGCGGCGCTCCCGCGCCATGATGTGGTTCTGGCCAGCAACCTCCATGTCAACCTATGTCCTCTGACAGTGTCCACACTAATTATCATCCTGAAACCGTGACAGTAGCACAATTCCAGGGACATCAGTCACTCAGCAGTTTGCTGTCGTTTCAATAAAATCAGTGTTTTATCAGCAGGAGATTTTGACTAGGTGTAGCGTGCCATGTAGTCCAGCTAATCTGTGTAACCCTGCCCCCACACACCGATTGGCAGCTTGCCGACCATGTACACAAGAAGCTACCAATCAGTGGTGTGGGCGGGGTTATACACAGCTCAGCTTTTATAGCACTGCTAGATCTACTGCAGAGAAAACTGGGATTGTAGCAAAAGTGCACCAAGCAGCCCAGTAAGTTACATATCGCTGGAATCAGTGTCTCTGTCCATACATCATGCTGCTCTCAGATTACATAGCAAAAACCTGCTGACAGATTCCTTAATAAAAATATATTCTTTTTTTTTTTCTATGTTTTGTAGTCCCTTTCCATGTCTGCATTTACTTTAGAGAAAAGTTTTCTGTTAGTGGCAGCAAATTGTAAAATGACCCTAGACTTTGTCTGTAACTCACTACTTGCTGCACGGATGCCGCTGCGGTCATCCTAAATCCAAAACAAAAAAAACTGAGCACCATTGTCCCCATTTTGCAGGGTGTTGTGCGAGGACACGTACATCTCCAGGATCTGCCTCCAAAACCTTAATTTATTTTTGACCTTTCCAGAATGTAAAACGAGACTTTGGCCTGACGTGTCTCTCTGCGGAGGATGTAAAACATTTCTTTAAATACAGTTGAATCGTCGCTACGGTTTCATTTTAATATAGTAACACCTGCTGTTTGTTCCAATCTCCATCTCGCCGACGCTGCCAAGAACAGTTTATGCACAAAGTCACATCTGAAAAAATCATGTATTACCTTCAGTTTTTATTTCCTGGGGTCTGTTAATGTCACAAAGAGAAGAAAGCTTTAGTTATTTTATTTATTTATTTATTTTTACATGAAAGGCAGACTATTAAATAACCTACATGGCTGAGAATACTGAGAAAAGAAACATTCTCTCCTGTAAATAAAATTGTTTTAAAGAAGAACTCCTCTTAAACCTTATTTTCAAAGCTACACAGGAGGATTTATTAATTTTTATTTTTTTTTTAAACCTAATTTTCAACCATTTTTTTTTCTGTGTTGATGAGAGGTATCACAGGGAAACAAGGCTTTTAATTTACTTCTTTTTTTGTACGTTTACAAACGATCCAAACGACTAATTTGTGTCCAGTTTCCTTCGGAGAACCATCCATCAAATCGGACTTTAAACAAATTTTCCCCGTCAGCCGCTAATGGTTCCGTCAGGGCGAGTACACGAAGCTCCGCATGTGATCCGATTTGTTTATCTGCGCCATTAACATCCCGTTAAGATCTGCGATCTCTTTTGGGACTTGGCTTCTCATCCTACGGTTCTTCTTAGCCCATTGACCTTGAGAAACACATGAGTGACGATATTAAAAGCTCGGCGTGAAAATAACCAGGACAAAAGTGATTTTTAGATGGCAGACGGCTCCACTTACATCTTGAGAAATTAGATTATTTATGACATTTTCAGATCCTTCCTCCTTTCCGTAGCCACTTAATCCGATCGGAACGTAAGCGTCCGCCCGCAAGTCTCTAATGACCATCAATAACATCTGTTCCCGTCGCCCTGACTGCCGAGTGGAAATCCATCACAGGCCCCTGCATCTCACAAGGAACATCAGAATTGGCATGTTTTATTTATGTCACTGGTCCCTGTCAGCAGCCCGGGGACGGATCCCAGCCGAAGAGGCAGAAGATGAAAGGGACCAGTCATTTGTTTTGCAGAATTACCAAAACCACTTAGGTGCGTTTAGCTGCAAATCGACGACCGTTTGTTCCGAGCTCCTGCAATTTTCTTGAAGGAGAAGAGGGAACGTTATCGACATTGATGGTTGGTAATGAAAAGCTACTGATGATATAAACCCATCGGTTTTGTGACATTTTTGCATTATATCTAATGGCGCCGAGACTCATCAAAAAAAGAAGGGACAGGTTACACTTTTCCAACCCATTATTGTCACAGAAACTTTACAAAAATGTGAATTAGTAAACTTTGTAATGTTTTCAGTATATCATCTAATTCTTTCTACACTTATGAGCCACTTTTCCTCCTCTTCCTCTCTGTCTCCTGAACTCATCAAAACTAAGATTTGTCCTACTCAAGACAAAAGAACAGCTAGTTCACTGAGGGATCAGATTACAGCTGGTTGTTGGTCTATTGAAAAGAGAGGAACAGAGTGAAAAATGCAAATGGACACACGTAGATAGTGTTTCAGCTTTATAGCAACGGTTTTATCTTAGCCCCAGAGCTGGATTTACAGCTACACTACTCAGTACTGCTTAGTAATAATGTCCATGGTGCTGCTTTCTTGTGTTTTCTCTTACCTCAATGCAGGATTCATAGCCACACAGCTCAGTACTCCTGTATAATGTCCTCCAAATTTCTGCTGCTTCTGAACATGCACTACCCATAGAGAGGAGAGCAAGAGTCAGTCCTTCTATGTGCTGTGTATGGGAGACATCATAGCACCATTCTACGCTCACTAGCTCAGAGACAACGAAAAATTAGTGTTAGAGCCGGCAGAGGGGAAAATGCAGAACACACGTTATATGATAGGCAAAAAAAAAAAAAAATTGCCTTATGTACAGCAATTCTATATTTGGGTATTCGGAAATATATTAATGTTCATCCTGGACTTCCTGGTTCTTTAGACATGTTAAAATGGAAAAACTCCTGTGCGATTAAGGCCAGGCTGATAAAGAAGTGTGAGAAATTTGTCTGTGACTTGCTAGTACATTGAAGTTGCAGTGTTTTAGTGCCCCTGGCAGATGTTGATACCCACTATACCCCCGACAAAGCCATTTCTGCTAACTTTACCCCTGACAAAGCTGTTTATATGCGCTGTAACCTGACAAAGCCATTGATACGCACTGTACCCCTGACAAAGCCATTTATATGGTACTGTAACCTGATAAAGCCATTGATACGCACTGTACCCCCTGACTAAGTCCTTCCACTATGTGCCATCCTTGCCTCCCCTTCCCGATAATGAGGGGCAATGGCAATATGGGGGTTGGCACCATTGTTGTATGGAGCCCAGACATTACTGATGGTGGCCGTGGCGGTTATTAGCAGTTATCATCTTGGCATGCATATTCTTTTTCTCTTGCATTTTAGAGGTTAATACAACCAAATTATATCAAAAAATGGCAATTAGAAGTTTTACATCTTATTTATTGAGAATAATGAGATTTTAATCCATTGAATCCAGCAGCGAGCGCTCCCTACCACCATTACATTTATATTTGTACAGACATGCAAATTAATTTTAATCTGCAGACTCCCAAAAAAAAAAAAAATCTTGTTATGTAACGTATCGGAGAAATGAAACGCGTGAAAACAAACAAGGCATAACATTCCGGAGTAATCAAATGCTAATGGAGGGGGATACAGTCTGCACTAATAATTGCCGGGAATACTCTGAAGAAACAGATCAAGAATCCGCCGTATAATAATTACAGCAAATAGAGATAATTATACCCGCTGATACTTAATGTTTGTAGCAATTAGACCATTGTATACCGCGCCTGTCAGGGAGGAATATGTAAACACAAGCGCAAAGTGCCAGGATATTTTTCTCATGGGTCCCGTGTACGAGTATAACAGATAATACCAGCCTGCATCCTTTAAGAAAGAAAATATAGGATAGCGGGAACGGTCATTAATGTAATAAGAAAACTCACCCCGCTCTTCTAGAATCCTCAAAGGCTTTTTATCTAGATTTTCTGCCATACATTCCTGACTGAGAAATAAGTGCTTAGAAATGTCTATATCGATGGTCTCCCAGCTTTCTCAGGGAGTTTAAAAGCAAAATTTGCCCTTTGAGCCCAGCTCAGGTGGTTGCATGCCGCCTGAGTATTCAGGCAGTAGGTCATCCATGCTGTACTACACTGCTTAGCGAATCCTTTTACCAGGTGAACCGTCCCAAAGGGGGTTGCCACCGCCACACCTGGGCTGCCAATGATGAAGCATCTACACATGCTGACGATGCCGCAAGGACGCTTTGATGAATTAGAAAATCACATTCTTTTGGTCATTACTCCTCCCTAAAAGTACAGTAAAAAGTGATCAAAACATATGTACTACTGATCGATAGTAACATAATTGTCAGCTCACAGAGCAATAAAACTAGCCCTCACAAAGCTCTGCTAGCGGAAAAATAACAAAACATTAACGCTCTCAGAAAATTCCTACACAAACCAATCTTTAACAAATTTATTTTCTACACTCAAGTTAAAGGACTGAAAGTTTCATAGTGCTGTAATCAGACTGAGGGCTCCTTTTCACTTGCGAGAAATACGTCCGAGTCTCGCATGTTAAAACCCAGCTCTGGCGCCGGCACTTGGGAGCGGAGCGTGTAGCGAAATTTTAAACAATAGCTAATCCTGCAGGAAATAAGCAATTGTATGGCTATGTTTTGGGTTTTGGAAAAAAAGGAAAATAAAAGAAAGTGCAAAAAAATAGGAATGATGTAAAGTAAAAGTAAGGAAGGCAAATTAAAAAAAAAAAGTTATTAAATTGACTTAAAATATGGGAAAATTTGAGATGGAGGCAGAAGGAAGAAAACAAATTCTTTTTGCCCCATAATAGTCACCCCAATCGTTTTGGGAGAATCAGTCTTTCCCAATTGGTCTCTCGTTTCGGCAGTCTTCTGTTCTCGCTTTTTTTTTTTGAACAGTTTTGTTGCGTGACCCCCGAAGGAAAGATTCTTGCCCCTTTTTTTTTTTTGGTTCATTCCCTCATACATTTTGCAGAGGAGACGCATCGTACATGTGGCAGATTGGGCATCTGGGCGCCGCTGCAAATTACTGCTGGAGATAATATGTTAGGAAGCCGAGCTGTTGTGTTGATGGCGGGTTTTTCTCGTGATAATGTTCTGCTCGGTCACTGACCCTTCTGGCTGGAAGAATATATAAGATTAAGACATTACTTGGAAAGACGTCGGCGCTGTCAGGACAACCCTGTCTATAACAGATCCGGCATCCTCATGCAGGAAACGTCTTCTGGGCTCAGGCTTCTGTTTCTGGAAAAATTGCACCGCCAAAAATCATATAATGGTGCAACGTAGATTTCCCCCCTCATGGAGTCCTATAGGCCACAGGTGCTGACTCGCATGTAGCACATCCACAGGGTAATGCAGTACCAGCTAAGTAGATCAGATTCCAAAAAGTTAACGCCTCGCTGGAAATTCCAACTTGAAAATTGATATTTCGCAGGGATATTAAAACTTTCAGCAAATTGGTGAAAAATCTGCAAATTTTGGTTTATGCAATTTTTCTCGCTTCATACCAATAATATGCATGCAATTAAGACATAATGAAAATTAGAAAATATCCTAATTATTGCTCTTATTTAATGCAGATTTAGTTGGATACAGTCAAGAACTGTCGCCTTTTTTTATAAGGAAAGAAAAAAAATTCTTGTCCGCTTTTTAATTAAAGATGGATTAGCTAATAAGACAGCGAGCCAATCAATCTGCCACGGAAGAGCTGCGATCTCATTAATAACTCGTGATAAAGGAAGGTTTGTGATACAAAACTGCACCAGACTGACTGCTGTCAGTGCGGTGGTGGGTGGGTGGGATAATTTAAAAAAAAAAAGAGAATATCATTAATTTATTTGCTGTTTACAGCTATGCAGATTTATAAAACTTTTTAATTTTGTATTTATTTTTTTCCTAATTATTAATGAGATTTTTTTTTTCGTACTAAGTGAAACGTGGCAAGATGTCTGCTCCCCCTAGTGGTAAAATTAGTGTGAATCATGAAAAAAGTCCAACCAGATCTATTTGCGAAAAAAAGCCCTTTAATTTATTGCTTTTCCATCAAAGGGGGGTTCTCAAAGATTGGAGAAAATTTGTCTTCCCCCCCCCCCCAAAAAAAAAAACGGCACCAGAGGTAATAGGCAGAATTGCAGCTCAGCCCAATTGCTGCAAAGGACCTGAACTGCAGTACCAGAAACAACCCATGGACAGATGTGGCGCTGTTTCTAAAAGAAAGACTCTGCAGTTGACCCCTTTAAATTTTATCCTTATATGCATACAGAGTTGTTTTTTGTTTGTTTGTTTTTATTACTGTTCATTTCTGTTGTAAATTCAGAAATTTCCGATTTTTGCTCCGGTGCCGATGTCAAAGCAGAGAATTATTATCCGTGTAGATGAAATATTTCCTTGTGTTGCGGCCGAGTTCAGGCACAAGAGTTCCATAAATTTAGTATGGTGGGATCTAGGCGGAGTGGAGGGGATGTATATATGCAGCTCTGCACATTTTTTTTTACTTTACCCTTTTTTATTCCTTTTTTTGGGCAATGGTGTAGGGTGACAATCTGAGAGGTGACGGACTAGCGAAGTGCCTTGGACCTGCTGTGCTCGTGTGTGCGTCTATGCGAGTCACCCAAGACCCTCTGATTTCAGTGGGGCCGAAAAATGTGTTTTGCGGTCTTCCGATAGGGCATCTTCAATTTAAAGGGGTTGTCTGGTGAAAATAAGCTATCACCTATGCACAGGATATTAATGCTTTGTGGGAGTCCGACCACTGGGACTGCACCCATCAACAAAATGGGGCACCATTATCATCCATTAGAGTGCACATGCTCGACCGTCGCTCCATTCATTCCCTTTTGGGCTGCACTTGACTTTTTCCAGCAGCCACATAGAGAATGAATTAAGGGGCAGTTAGGCGTCTGCAAATGTGATAAAAGTGCCCTATTTGGGATTAATAATCCCCGTTCTGCCGATTGGTGCAGCACCCATTGGTCAGCCATCCACCGGTCAATAAGTTGTCGTCTATCCTGCGGATAGGTGATATGTTTTCAGTGGACTTGCCCCTTTAAGATCTTTCCTTCTTCTGGAGGCTAAACCTCCGCCACACACATTTGGCAGTGACTTAGTTTCCTCTCGACATTCACGCTCACCCAAACTGAGAATGCATATGTATGTTGGTGCTTGAGAATGAGCGGTCATCAAAGCAAGCATTCGCCCACACTGTGTTGAAGGGCAATCTGTCAGCAGGTTTTTACTATTGAATCTGGAAGCAGGATAATTTTGGAGCAGAGACTCTGATTCCAGGGATGTGTCTATTACTGGGCTGCTTGCTGTAGTTTAAATACAATCAGTGTTTTACCAGCAGGAGATTATCACTGCAGGACTAGGTGTTATGTGCCTGACAGTCCAGCTAATCTGGACAATCATAGTTTCAGGGCCTCCTATACTATTTATCTTGTATTTATTAGTCTTCTAGCTCCATTATGCAAAACCTAATTGCTTAGATGTAAACAAAGGATCAGACCTATTGAAATCCAGCATGGCCGATCCCTGAACGATCAGGAGAGACGACCTCTGTAATACGGTATCCAATGGATCATGGCCTGATAATCTGAAATGCTCCGTGCATCGTGGTATGAAACCGGAGGTACGGAAGGTATACTGTGTGAGCCGTACTACCTCTGACAGTGGGTGGTAGAGCCGTAATACGTCGGTGCGTGATCCCCAAGGTCGAGCATGCACAACTTTCCTGCGTTGTGTACTTTTTTTTTTGCTTTTTCTGTGATTTACTTGCCATTTTGCAGAATTTCGCCGTTACATTTTCCTTTTTGCCTCCCGTTACAGAGCAGTGATGTGTTTTGTTACGTGTTGTCACTTTGTTTATTCTGATCTCCTGTTGTTAACACCCAGCAATAGAGCAGCGCACCGCGCGTCTCCGGTGTAAGAAGACGGAAGTGTCAGCGCTGACGGGGCATCGGTGCTGTAATTAGTTATTTAGCAGACAGGTGCTCGATACGCCTCTCCGGGCTGCCGTCACATTTCCAGATTTTTTTTTTTTACTCCTCTTTATCCCCTTTTTCCTGGCTTATGACTTCTGCATAATTCTCGGCTCAGATCCAGCGCTTTACACCATTGCTGCATATGCGCAGTTTATGAGATTTGCTGAGCTTTAGCTTTTAGGGTTTCTGTGATTTTTGCTGTCAGTCACTGACTATGACTGAAGTGAGGAGCATGAGTGACAGGTAATCAGGCTCTGTACATCCAGGATTATAATGCCTGAGCGATATCACAGATCAGACCTGCCCTAGCAGCAGAAATCCGAGGCTGCCATGGACCCACTGTAATTTATTGGGGGTCACTATTTTTTTTTTTTTCCCAAAGAACGAGAACAATAATTTGAAGTGCTTTTTTTCTGCTGCACATGTGAGCAGCATCTCCTAATGGATTGGGCATGTCGACAGCCAACATGCCCAGTCCCTCTCTCCTTTGATGTAGACTAAATGAATATCAGACCAATAACATCTTAGTTGGACCACCGGTACCATTGAAATTGGGCAGATTGGTTGCCCTGTGCCTGAGTACCGTAGGTTCACCTTACAAGTTCTCGACATACTACCTATTAAAGGGGTTGTCCAGTGCTGCTCATTTCTTCATCTGGAGGTTAGTGGCGCTGATGACTTTGCTTTGTGATGACAACACAATCGGCAGGTGTCTTGCACCTTTCCTATTCATTACCTGCCCATCGTGCTCACGTGTAATGCAGCAGAATTTCGCCGCTACATTTTCCTTTTTACAGCCTGTTACAGAGGATTGATGTGTTTTGTTATGTGTCGTCACTTTGTTTTTTGTGACCTCCTGATGCAGAAATGTTGCTTTGAAGTGATTTTTCCGTTTTATTGCACAGCGTCACATTTGCTGGTTGTCTTCACACCATATTGGCTGCTTCCTCGCTGCGCCGAGCCCCTTGTTTCCGTCTCGGTTCCTTTTTATATTAAATTGTCCCGTGAGTTTCTTCGGCGTCACATCTTCCGTAATTGTAAGATTCGGACACGGCCTATTTGCAAATGTTCTCCTGTCGCTTTCATCCCGAGCTCATTAATTTGTGTTGCTTAAATATTATGGCCCCAGGGACGTAGAATAAAATTGCAAGGAAATTGAGGCTTCATTTACCCTGGTCTGTTCTGCCGTTATTCATAAATAATACCGATCTGTTGCTCCATGTTGCACTGAACCTTGGTGAGCGGAGTAGTTGAGACATGGACATTATATATATTAAAACACTATTTCTGGCAATTTTTTCACTTTTATCCTGGATTTTTAAGCAGTTTTAGCCCCTCCAGGCTTTCAATTTGAGCTATTAAATAGAGACAAGGTGCCATGGTGTCTCCCATACACAGCACTCACAGACATGAGGGATTCCTGTTCTCTAGTCTTTATGTAGCTCATGTTCAGAAGCGGCAGCACCATGAAGGACATTATACAGCAGTACCTAGCAGTGTAGCTGTGAATCCAGCTCTGGGTGAGATTAAACGCTTACTAGGAAGCTGCTGCACTGGCTGCGTTTTACTATTGCCTTTGCCATCTGTTATGCTCCTTCTGCTCAAGCACTCCTATGCTTGAATGGGTAGGACACCAGTTCACCAGGTAAGTGATGCAAGTACGCCCTGCCGTCCAGGTGATGTAAAATTTGATTCATCAGACCAGGATGCCACCATTAATCCGTGGTCCAGTTTTTTTTAACTCCTATGTCTACTGTAGGCACTTTTCTGTCGTGCTTCACTCTTAATCAGAAATGCCAGTAACATGTTCAGTAACTTGGGGTACAGTAGCTCTACAGTGGGATGCAGCGAGATTTTGATAATCGCATACTTCAAAGTGTCCTGGGGCCCATAGACCTTTTGCCTGTTCACCTGTTCTGCCTTTCACTACTTTGGTTAGGTGCTAACCACTGCACTCCGGAAAGATCCCACTTGACCCACCAAATACTGGCAACACCCCACAAGACCTTCTGTATACTGGCAGCAACCCACAAGACTCCCCATATACTGGGAACACCCCACAAGACCTGCTTTATACCAAGAACACCTCACTAAACCAACCATGTATAGAGAACACCTCACAAGACCTGCGTATACAGGAAACACGCTGCAAGACCCACCATACACCAGGGACACCCCACGAGATCTGCCATATACTGGGAACACCCTAAAAGACCTGGAATATATAGGGAACACCCCACAAGACCATGCCGTATACTGGGAACACCCCACAAGACCCACCGTATACCGGGAACACCCCACAAGACCTGCTGTATACCGGCATCAACCCCCAAGACCCACCATATACTGGAAACACCCAACAAGACCTGCCATATATAGGGAACTACCCACAAGAACCGCTGTATACCGGGAACACCCTACAAGACCTGCCGTATATAGGGAACACCCCACAAGACCCGCCGTATACCGGGAACACCCCACAAGACCTGCTGTATACCGGCATCAACCCACAAGACCCACCATATACTGGAAACACCCAACAAGACCTGCCATATATAGGGAACGGCCCGCAAGACCTGTATAAAGGAAACACGCTGCAAGACCCATCGTATACAGGGAATACCTCACAAGACCTGCCATATACCGGGAACACCCCACAAGACCTGCCATACAGTTAGGGCCAGAAATATTTGGACAGTGACACAATTTTCGCGAGTTGGGCTCTGCATGCCACCACATTGGATTTGAAATGAAACCTCTACAACAGAATTCAAGTGCAGATTGTAACGTTTAATTTGAAGGGTTGAACAAAAATATCTGATAGAAAATGTAGGAATTGTACACATTTCTTTACAAACACTCCACATTTTAGGAGGTCAAAAGTAATTGGACAAATAAACATAACCCAAACAAAATATTTTTATTTTCAATATTTTGTTGCAAATCCTTTGGAGGCAATCACTGCCTTAAGTCTGGAACCCATGGACATCACAAAACGCTGGGTTTCCTCCTTCTTAATGCTTTGCCAGGCCTTTACAGCCGCAGCCTTCAGGTCTTGCTTGTTTGTGGGTCTTTCCGTCTTAAGTCTGGATTTGAGCAAGTGAAATGCATGCTCAATTGGGTTTAGATCTGGAGATTGACTTGGCCATTGCAGAATGTTCCACTTTTTGGCACTCATGAACTCCTGGGTAGCTTTGGCTGTATGCTTGGGGTCATTGTCCATCTGTACTATGAAGCGCTGTCCAATCAACTTTGCAGCATTTGGCTGAATCTGGGCTGAAAGTATATCCCGGTACACTTCAGAATTCATCCGGCTACTCTTGTCTGCTCTTATGTCATCAATAAACACAAGTGACCCAGTGCCATTGAAAGCCATGCATGCCCATGCCATCACGTTGCCTCCACCATGTTTTACAGAGGATGTGGTGTGCCTTGGATCATGTGCCGTTCCCTTTCTTCTCCAAACTTTTTTCTTCCCATCATTCTGGTACAGTTTGATCTTTGTCTCATCTGTCCATAGAATACTTTTCCAGAACTGAGCTGGCTTCTTGAGGTGTTTTTCTGTCTATTTTTGGTATTGATGAATGGTTTGCATCTAGATGTGAACCCTTTGTATTTACTGTCATGGAGTCTTCTCTTTACTGTTGACTTAGAGACAGATACACCTACTTCACTGAGAGTGTTCTGGACTTCAGTTGATGTTGTGAACGGGTTCTTCTTCACCAAATTAAGTATGCGGCGATCATCCACCACTGTTGTCATCCGTGGACGCCCAGGCCTTTTTGAGTTCCCAAGCTCACCAGTCAATTCCTTTTTTCTCAGAATGTACCCAACTGTTGATTTTGCTACTCCAAGCATGTCTGCTATCTCTCTGATGGATTTTTTCTTTTTTTTCAGCCTCAGGATGTTCTGCTTCACCTCAATTGAGAGTTCCTTTGACCGCATGTTGTCTGCTCACAGCAACAGCTTCCAAATGCAAAACCACACACCTGGAATCCACCCCTGACCTTTTAACTACTTCATTGATTACAGGTTAACGAGGGAGACGCCTTCAGAGTTAATTGCAGCCCTTAGAGTCCATTGTCCAATTACTTTTGGTCCCTTGAAAAAGAGGACGCTATGCATTACAGAGCTATGATTCCTAAACCCTTTCTCCGATTTGGATGTGGAAACTATCATATTGCAGCTGGGAGTGTGCACTTTCAGCCCATATTATATATATAATTGTAACATAGTAACATAGTTAGTAAGGCCGAAAAAAGACATTTGTCCATCCAGTTCAGCCTATATTCCATCATAATAAATACCCAGATCTACGTCCTTCTACAGAACCTAATAATTGTATGATACAATATTGTTCTGCTCCAGGAAGACATCCAGGCCTCTCTTGAACCCCTCGACTGAGTTCGCCATCACCACCTCCTCAGGCAAGCAATTCCAGATTCTCACTGCCCTAACAGTAAAGAATCCTCTTCTATGTTGGTGGAAAAACCTTCTCTCCTCCAGACGCAAAGAATGCCCCCTTGTGCCCGTCACCTTCCTTGGTATAAACAGATCCTCAGCGAGATATTTGTATTGTCCCCTTATATACTTATACATGGTTATTAGATCGCCCCTCAGTCGTCTTTTTTCTAGACTAAATAATCCTAATTTCGCTAATCTATCTGGGTATTGTAGTTCTCCCATCCCCTTTATTAATTTTGTTGCCCTCCTTTGTACTCTCTCTAGTTCCATTATATCCTTCCTGAGCACCGGTGCCCAAAACTGGACAGTACTCCATGTGCGGTCTAACTAGGGATTTGTACAGAGGCAGTATAATGCTCTCATCATGTGTATCCAGACCTCTTTTAATGCACCCCATGATCCTGTTTGCCTTGGCAGCTGCTGCCTGGCACTGGCTGCTCCAGGTAAGTTTATCATTAACTAGGATCCCCAAGTCCTTCTCCCTGTCAGATTTACCCAGTGGTTTCCCGTTCAGTGTGTAATGGTGATATTGATTCCCTCTTCCCATGTGTATAACCTTACATTTATCATTGTTAAACCTCATCTGCCACCTTTCAGCCCAAGTTTCCAACTTATCCAGATCCATCTGTAGCAAAATACTATCTTCTCTTGTATTAACTGCTTTACATAGTTTTGTATCATCTGCAAATATTGATATTTTACTGTGTAAACCTTCTACCAGATCATTAATGAATATGTTGAAGAGAACAGGTCCCAATACTGACCCCTGCGGTACCCCACTGGTCACAGCGACCCAGTTAGAGACTATACCATTTATAACCACCCTCTGCTTTCTATCACTAAGCCAGTTACTAACCCATTTACACACATTTTCCCCCAGACCAAGCATTCTCATTTTGTGTACCAACCTCTTGTGCGGCACGGTATCAAACGCTTTGGAAAAATCGAGATATACCACGTCCAATGACTCACCGTGGTCCAGCCTATAGCTTACCTCTTCATAAAAACTGATTAGATTGGTTTGACAGGAGCGATTTCTCATAAACCCATGCTGATATGGAGTTAAACAGTTATTCTCATTGAGATAATCCAGAATAACATCCCTCAGAAACCCTTCAAATATTTTACCAACAATAGAGGTTAGACTTACTGGCCTATAATTTCCAGGTTCACTTTTAGAGCCCTTTTTGAATATTGGCACCACATTTGCTATGCGCCAGTCCTGCGGAACAGACCCTGTCGCTATAGAGTCACTAAAAATAAGAAATAATGGTTTATCTATTACATTACTTAGTTCTCTTAGTACTCGTGGGTGTATGCCATCCGGACCCGGAGATTTATCTATTTTAATCTTATTTAGCCGGTTTCGCACCTCTTCTTGGGTTAGATTGGTGACCCTTAATATAGGGTTTTCATTGTTTCTTGGGATTTCACCTAGCATTTCATTTTCCACCGTGAATACCGTGGAGAAGAAGGTGTTTAATATGTTAGCTTTTTCCTCGTCATCTACAACCATTCTTTCCTCACTATTTTTTAAGGGGCCTACATTTTCAGTTTTTATTCTTTTACTATTGATATAGTTGAAGAACAGTTTGGGATTAGTTTTACTCTCCTTAGCAATGTGCTTCTCTGTTTCCTTTTTGGCAGCTTTAATTAGTTTTTTAGATAAAGTATTTTTCTCCCTATAGTTTTTTAGAGCTTCAATGGTGCCATCCTGCTTTAGTAGTGCAAATGCTTTCTTTTTACTGTTAATTGCCTGTCTTACTTCTTTGTTTAGCCACATTGGGTTTTTCCTATTTCTAGTCCTTTTATTCCCACAAGGTATAAACCGCTTACACTGCCTATTTAGGATGTTCTTAAACATTTCCCATTTATTATCTGTATTCTCATTTCTGAGGATATTGTCCCAGTCTACCAGATTAAGGGCATCTCTAAGCTGTTCAAACTTTGCCTTCCTAAAGTTCAATGTTTTTGTGACTCCCTGACAAGTCCCCCTAGTGAAAGACAGGTGAAACTGCACAATATTGTGGTCGCTATTTCCTAAATGCCCAACCACCTGCAGATTTGTTATTCTGTCAGGTCTATTAGATAGTATTAGGTCTAAAAGTGCTGCTCCTCTGGTTGGATTCTGCACCAATTGTGAAAGATAATTTTTCTTGGTTATTAGCAGAAACCTGTTGCCTTTATGGGTTTCACAGGTTTCTGTTTCCCAGTTAATATCCGGGTAGTTAAAGTCCCCCATAACCAGGACCTCATTATGGGTTGCAGCTTCATCTATCTGCTTTAGAAGTAGACTTTCCATGCTTTCTGTTATATTTGGGGGTTTGTAACAGACCCCAATGAGAATTTTGTTACCATTTTTCCCTCCATGAATTTCAACCCATATGGACTCGACATCCTCATTCCCTTCGCTAATATCCTCCCTTAAAGTGGACTTTAGACAAGACTTTACATAGAGACAAACCCCTCCTCCTCTCCGATTTTTACGATCCTTTCTAAACAGACTGTAACCCTGTAAGTTAACTGCCCAGTCATAGCTTTCATCTAACCATGTCTCGGTTATTCCCACTATGTCAAAGTTACCTGTAGATATTTCTGCTTCTAGTTCTTCCATCTTGTTTGTCAGGCTTCTGGCGTTTGCGAGCATGCAGTTTAGAGGATTTTGTTTTGTTCCAATCTCCTCACTGTGGATTGTTTTAGAAATGTTCTTACCTCCCTTCTGAGTATGTTTTCCTGGGTCGTCTTTGTTCGAGTCTAATGTTTTTCTTCCCGTCCCCTCTTCTTCTAGTTTAACGCCCTCCTGATGAGTGTAGCGAGTCTTCTGGCGAATGTGTGTTTCCCAGGTTTGTTGAGGTGTAGTCCGTCTCTGGCGAGGAGTCCATCATACCAGTAATTCACACCGTGGTCCAGGAATCCAAATCCTTGTTGTCTGCACCATCGTCTTAGCCAGTTGTTTGCATCAAGGATCCTGTTCCATCTCCTGGTGCCATGCCCGTCTACTGGAAGGATAGAAGAAAAAACTACCTGTGCATCCAGTTCCTTTACTTTCTTCCCCAACTCTTCAAAGTCCTTGCAGATTGTCGGTAGGTCCTTCCTTGCCGTGTCATTGGTGCCAACATGTATCAGAAGAAATGGGTGGACGTCCTTGGAGCTGAAGAGCTTTGGTATCCTATCGGTCACATCCTTGATCATCGCACCTGGAAGGCAGCATACTTCTCTTGCAGTTATGTCCGGTCTGCAGATGGCTGCTTCGGTGCCTCTCAGTAGTGAGTCTCCCACCACCACCACTCTTCGTTGCTTCTTGGCTGTACTTTTTGCTGTCACTTGTTGCTGTGTGCCCTTTTCTTTTTTGCTTGCTGGTATTGCTTCATTCTTAGGTGTGCCATCTTCATCCTCTACAAAGATTTGATATCGGTTCTTCAGTTGTGTGGTTGGTGATTTCTCCATGGTCTTCTTGCTTCTTTTGGTCACATGCTTCCACTCATCTGCTTTTGGAGGTTCTCTGACACTTTTTGCACCTTCTGTGACCAGTAGAGATGCTTCTGTTCTGTCTAGAAAGTCTTCATTCTCTTTGATGAGTTTCAAAGTTGCAATTCTTTCTTCCAGACCCCGCACCTTTTCTTCTAAAAGGGCCACTAGTCTACACTTCTGACAGGTGAAATTGGATTCTTCTTCTGGTCGATCTGTGAACATGTAGCACATGCTGCAGCTCACCATGTAGGTTGTCACATCTGCCATGTTGCTCCTAGATCCTGCTGACTTGCTGTGTGTTTTCCTTCTTGTGTAATCTACTCAGCCAAGCTCTCTTGCAATAATGTCCTACAGGCAAAAAAAAAAAGCCTCCTGAAGCTTGAATCCCTGGTTTGGTGATGCTTTCGAAGCAGCTGGTCCCGGCTGTACCCAACGATCTTCTAGCTTAGGGAGACTTCGCTTCTCCCAGAAGGCACCTGGAATATGCAAATTAGCCTCCTGAAGCTTGAATCCCTGGTTTGGTGATGCTTTCGAAGCAGCTGGTCCCGGCTGTACCCAACGATCTTCTAGCTTAGGGAGACTTCGCTTCTCCCAGAAGGCACCTGGAATATGCAAATTAGCCTCCTGAAGCTTGAATCCCTGGTTTGGTGATGCTTTCGAAGCAGCTGGTCCCGGCTGTACCCAACGATCTTCTAGCTTAGGGAGACTTCGCTTCTCCCAGAAGGCACCTGGAATATGCAAATTAGCCTCCTGAAGCTTGAATCCCTGGTTTGGTGATGCTTTCGAAGCAGCTGGTCCCGGCTGTACCCAACGATCTTCTAGCTTAGGGAGACTTCGCTTCTCCCAGAAGGCACCTGGAATATGCAAATTAGCCTCCTGAAGCTTGAATCCCTGGTTTGGTGATGCTTTCGAAGCAGCTGGTCCCGGCTGTACCCAACGATCTTCTAGCTTAGGGAGACTTCGCTTCTCCCAGAAGGCACCTGGAATATGCAAATTAGCCTCCTGAAGCTTGAATCCCTGGTTTGTATTTCTGAACATGTTTTTGTAAACAGCTAAAATAACAAAACTTTTGTCACTGTCCAAATATTTCTGGCCCTAACTGTATATAGGGAACTACCCACAAGACCCGCTGTATACCGGGAACACCCTACAAGACCTGCTGTATACCGAGAACACCTCACTAAACCAGCCATGTTTAGAGAACACCCCACAAGACCTGCGTATACCGGGAACACTTCACAAGACCTGCTGTATACCGGCATCAACCCACAAGACCCGCCATATATAGGTAACGGCCCCTAAGACCCGCTGTATACAGGAAACACGCTGCAAGACCCACCATACGCCAGGGATACCCCACGAGATCTACCATATACTGGGAAATCCCTACAACACCTGGATTATATAGGGGACACCCCACAAGACCATGCCGTATCTTGTAAAACACCCCACAAGGCCCCCATATACCGGGAACACCCCACAAGACCTGCTGTATACCGCATCAACCCACAAGACCTGCCATATACTGGAAACACCCTACAAGACCTGCCGTATATAGGGAACACCCCACAAGACCCGCTGTATACCGGGAGTGCCCTACAAGACCCGCTGTATACCGGGAGCGCCCCACAAGACCTGCCATATACTGGGAACACCCTACAAGACCTGCCGTATACTGAGAACACCCCACAAGACCCGCCATATACTGGGAACACCCTACAAGACCTGCCGTATACTGAGAACACCCCACAAGACCTGCCATATACCGGGAACACCCTACAAGACCTGCCGTATACTGAGAACATCTCACAAGACCTGCTGTATACTGGGAACACCCTACAAGACCTGCTGTATACTGAGAACACCCCACAAGACCTGCTGTATACTGGGAACACCCTACAAGACCTGCCTTCTTGGAGACACTCTGACCCAGTCGTCTGGACATAACAATGTGGCCCTTTTTCCTGCTTCCTACACGTCAGCTGTTTATTTTCTGCCTGTTCGTTGTCAGGACACAATTTTTATCACATTCTCCTGTTGCCGATACAATGGACGTGTGTGTGTGACAATCACACGAGAGACGTTTTACTGCACATTTCCGAGTTCGTTTTTTTTTTCCTTGTTTAGTTTTCCTCTTTACGTTGTTGCAGTGTTTCTTGTAGACAGATAAAGCCGCACATGACTCCATAGATATTCACTGACAGTAACGCACCTCTGATTTATATGAGCCAAGGGAGCGTTTCTCAAGATGGATTACTTCTTCTCTGGGAAGTGTTTGGCCACACTATTGTGAGTGGACAGGTATATAGCATGGCAGCGGTGGAGAGGATGGCTTCTATTATTATTCTCTTTACCGTCATCCTCACCTGCAGGAATGACAATTTTATTTTCAGTTTTAACCCTGGCTCTACTGTATAGTCAAAGGGAACTGCTGAGATGTGATGGAGACCGCAAGGAGGATCACGGAGATCCACAGCAGCTATATCCTGGGAATCAGAGGGCCTCACATTATATACATAGAGAGTGCAGCTCTGGGGTATAATACAGGATGTAACTCAGGATCAGTAATGTAATGTATGTACACAGTGACTGCACCAGCAGAATAGTGATTGCAGCTCTGGGGTATAATACAGGAGGTAACTCAGGATCAGTAATGTATGTACACAGTGACTGCACCAGCAGAATAGTGAGTGCAGCTCTGGGGTATAATACAGGATGTAACTCAGGATCAGTAATGTAATGTATGTACACAGTGACTGCACCAGCAGAATAGTGAGTGCAGCTCTGGGGTATAATACAGGAGGTAACTCAGGATCAGTAATGTATGTACACAGTGACTGCACCAGCAGAATAGTGAGTGCAGCTCTGGGGTATAATACATGATGTAACTCAGGATCAGTAATGTAATGTATGTACACAGTGACTGCACCAGCAGAATAGTGAGTGCAGCTCTGGGGTATAATACAGGATGTAACTCAGGATCAGTAATGTATGTACACAGTGACTGCACCTGCAGAATAATGAGTGCAGCTCTGGAGTATAATACAGGATGTAACTCAGGATCAGTAATGTAATGTATGTACACAGTGACTGCACCTGCAGAATAATGAGTGCAGCTCTGGAGTATAATACAGGATGTAACTCAGGATCAGTAATGTAATGTATGTACACAGTGACTGCACCAGCAGAATAGTGAGTGCAGCTCTGGAGTATAATACAGGATGTAACTCTGGAGCAGTAATGTAATGTATGTACACAGTGACTGCACCAGCAGAATAGTGAGTGCAGCTCTGGAGTATAATACAGGATGTAACTCAGGATCAGTAATGTAATGTATGTACACAGTGACTGCACCAGCAGAATAGTGAGTGCAGCTCTGGAGTATAATACAGGATGTAACTCAGGATCAGTAATGTAATGTATGTACACAGTGACTGCACCAGCAGAATAGTGAGTGCAGCTCTGGAGTATAATACAGGATGTAACTCAGGATCAGTAATGTAATGTATGTACACAGTGACTGCACCTGCAGAATAGTGAGTGCAGCTCTGGGGTATAATACAGGATGTAGCTCAGGATCAGTAATGTAAGAACAGAATTACTTATGTTTTTAGGCTCCTGAACGTTGTCCATACTTACTGTACTGTCAGTGCTGATGATAGATTAGCTGTTGGTAATGAGCTCGGACAGTTTCCTATGATGTTACGTCTTGGAAATCCTCAGTCACCAGTTTGTGCTCCGTCCAGAGCAAGCAGCGGAGGTCTGTACCCGTCTGGCTCCAGCACCAGCTGCTGCAGTTGTCCCAATCATCACAAGCTGATATTATTTTATCTCCATTTTCTTCCTTAAGTCTATTGTATTTAAATTTCTGCTGGGTTGATGGGCCCTTCTCTACTTTTCCTGAGGGCTGGATATCAGCCGGCATGCCTCCAGGGCTGTCAGTCAGATCTTATATTGGGGATAGTCTACAAAGCCTCTTGTCCCGCACCTCCTCGGTGCTATGGCAAGATTTTAATCACCTCCATAAATTAATGATGCTCTCCTTAAATCCAAGTGCTGCTGAAGGTAAGTGATGATAGTCCTGGGACCCGCTGACGTGGAATATAGATTGCACTAATGAGGCCTAATGCGAGGATCGCGCTGGTTTCAATACACGGGATATGCAGAAGAGGTGACAGGTTTATATCTTCAGGGTTTTCTTAAGCAATAATCTTGTTATCATCTACGTCTGCTCCTCATCTCTCTGTGTCTCGTACTGTGTCAGACATGAATCTGGAAGAATAGAGACCTCCTTGTAATCAGTTACAGGAGCTATCTGGTGGATGGACGTGTAATGTATGTTACCACTGGATAAAATATCCAGAAAACACCTACAGGGAATCAAGAAATTATCTATTGTTTACTTTAGGTTTTTGTGTTACATGTATTTTTTTATATATATTTTTGACAATTTTTTTTTGTTCATATCATGATCTTTATTAAAAACAAAATTAATAATTTGAAATTTTTGCATTGTCCAATGGGACTTTTTTTTAGACTCATTGTTCTTTTTAAAGGGAACCTGTCACCCCGAAAATCGCGAGTGAGGTAAGCCCACCGGCATCAGTGGCTTATCTACAGCATTCTGTAAGGCTGTAGATAAGCCCCCGATGTTACCTGAAAGAGGAGAAAAAGACGTTAGATTATACTCACCCAGGGGCGGTCCCGCTGCTGGTCAGGTCAGATGGGTGTCTCTGGTCCGCTGCGGCGCCTCCCATCTTCATTCCATGACGTCCTCTTCTGATCTTCAGCCACGGCTCTGGTGCAGGCGTACTTTGTCTGCCCTGTTGAGGGCAGAGCAAAGTACTGCAGTGCGCAGGCGCCGGGCCTCTCTGACCTTTCCGGCGCCTGCGCACTGCAGTACTTTGCTCTGCCCTCAACAGGGCAGACAAAGTACGCCGGAGCCGGAGCCGTGGCTGAAGATCAGAAGAGGACATCATGGAATGAAGATGGGAGGCGCCGCAGCGGACCTGAGACACTCATCTGACCTGACCAACAGCGGGACCGCCCCTGGGTAAGTATAATCTAATGTCTTTTTCTCCTCTTTCAGGTAACATCGGGGGCTTATCTACAGCATTACAGAATGCTGTAGATAAGCCCCTGATGCCGGTGGGCTTACCTCACCCGCGATTTTCGGGGTGACAGGTTCCCTTTAAGAAGTTTTCGACAGTCTCATTATCACAAGCAGGATAAAAAAGACTGATAACACAGGATCCACTATTTAGGTGATGTCACAGCTCACCTCCTCCTCCTGTACAATGACTGATAACACCTCTATATACAGTAGATAACACAGGATCCACCATTCACAATAGGTGATGTCACAGCTCCCCTCTTCCCCCTACTGTACAATTACTGATAACACCTCTATATAGAGTAGATAACACAGGATCCACCATTCACAATAGGTGATATCACAGCTCACCTCCTCCTCCTGTACAATGACTGATAACACCTCTATATACAGTAGATAACACAGGATCCACCATTCACAATAGGTGATGTCACAGCTCACCTCCTCCTCCTGTACAATGACTGATAACACCTCTGTATACAGGAGGTAACACAGTGGCCACCATTCACAATAAGTGATGTCACAGCTCACCTCCTCCTCCTGTATGAAGACAAAAAGATGATTGCCAGGATCGTCCACAGACTGAGAGCCTGGCTGCCGCTGTATTTGTGGCTCATGATACAATTCGGATCATTTCCACCCGACTCCAGTAATCTACATCCTATAGCGACCTGCCCAATGATGCAACGTAATAGCCGCACATGTGATCCCGGCCTCATATTCGCCGTATTAGTAAATGATAACCTTCATCTTCCTCCACATTGTGTCCTCACCTAATCACTTCGGCAGATTGCTTCTTCGTCTCCAATTCCGCGTGGTTAGAATTCTGCTGATCCAGGTGCCGAGCTGTGAATGTGCTCGTCCCCGCTGCGTTCACTGGTGTTGGCACAGCATATAATAATAATTTAACACGTCCGTGAAGATAATTGACCTTCAGATGTTTTATTAGTAAATTATAACAGATCAAGGACTAAAACTCTGCGACGGAAACGATGTGCTGCTTTTCATACGACCACACGGAATAATGCATGCTATTAACACGTTATTACATGTTTGTAATAAAGCCGATGAACACGAGTCCTAGACACGACCGCAGCGAGGAACGGTTCCAAACTCTCCGAAGAAAATAAAAACATTGTAGAGATTCTGAGCCTCCGCTGTCTCCTGTCACCAGTTTATAGACTCGGAGTTCAGAAGGCAGTGATCTCATGTCTGCTGCTGAGCGCCATCCTGGTGCAGGACAGCGGGGCGAGGAGGCGGTGCACATCCTGCTTTCTCCCGCCCATCGCAGACAGTCATTTCTTTAAACTGAATTTCATCTTTTATGCATATTTTTAATATATATCTTTATTGCAATCCAAGCTCTAATTTTTTGATACAAACCTCCAAATCCTTTGCAGAAAGTTGAAGTTTTTGTCCAGGGTTTTTAATTCATCATTATTATTACGCAAAAAATAAATCGTGTTGTGCTGGATCAGGCGGATTAAAATATCTTTAATTATTTATTGGTTCATTGTTGCTTAGTAGAGATTTTTTTTTAACTATCAAACAAAATCTTTAAATGTAAAAATAAAAATTTGGCTACCTGTAACCCCCACTAGGGGGAGCTCACTGCAGACAGGTTTATACCATGAAGCTCCTATGCTCCCTCTAGTTGTGCAGGAATTGTATAGTTTAAAGGAAACGTGTCGTAAAAATGGCCTATTGTTTTATGTTACAGTTATTTCATATTTAATGTTTTTTTATTTTTCAAATAAAGATTTGTAGTAAAAAAAATTGCAATATTACAATTTCCACACGGTCCACTGGGGCTATTTTAGACTCCTACTTCATGTCGCTAGTGGAAATCCAAATTTAGCATCAATAGGCTGACCCAGACCTTATGTTTTGTATTGAAGCAGCTTGAGCGTTTTCAAAGGTCATAGTTCAGGAGGAGGAGATGAGCTGTGACATCACCTATTGTGAATGGTGGATCCTGTGTCATCAGCTGTATATAGAAGTGTTATCAGTCATTGTACAGGAGGAGTAGGTGAGCTGTGACATCACCTATTGTGAATGGTGGATCCTGTGTTATCTACAGTATATAGAGGTGTTATAAGTCATTATACAGGAGGAGGGGAGCTGTGACATCACCTATTGTGAATGGAGGGTCCTCTGTTATATACTGTATATAGAGGTATATAGAGTTATCAGTCATTGTGCAGGAGGAGGAGGTGAGCTATGACATCACCTATTGTGAATGGTGGGTCCTGTGTTATCTACTGTATATAGAGGTATATAGAGGTGTTATCAGTCATTGTACAGGAAGAGGTGAGCTGTGACATCACCTATTGTGAATGGTGGACCCTGTGTTATCGACTGTATATAGAGGTGTTATCAGTCATTGTACAGGAGGAGGAGGTGAGCTGTGACATCACCTATTGTGGATGGTGGATCCTGTGTTATCGACTGTATATAAAGGTGTTATCAGTCATTGTACAGGAGGAGGAGGTGAGCTGTGACATCACCTATTGTGAATGGTGGATCCTGTGTTATCTACTATATATAGAGGTGTTATTAGTCATTGTGCAGGAGGAGGAGGTGAGCTGTGACATCACCTATTGTGAATGGTGGGTCCTGTGTTATATACTGTATATAGAGGTATATAGAGGTGTTATCAGTCATTGTGCAGGAGGAGGAGGTGAGCTGTGACATTACCTATTGTGAATGGTGGTTCCTGTGTTATATACTGTAAATAGAGGTGTTATCAGTCATTGTACAGGAGGAGGTGAGCTGTGACATCACCTATTGTGAATGGTGGACCCTGTGTTATCTACTATATATAGAGGTGTTATTAGTCATTGTACAGGAGGAGAAGGTGAGCTGTGATATCACCTATTGTGAATGGTGGATCCTGTGTTATCTACTGTATGTAGAGGTGTTATCAGTCATTGTACAGGAGGAGGAGGTGAGCTGTGATATCACCTATTGTGAATGGTGGATCCTGCTTTATCTCCTGTATATAGAGGTGTTATCAGTCATTGTACAGGAGGAGGTGAGCTGTGACATCACTTGTTGTGAATGGTGGACCCTGTGTTATCGACTGTATATAGAGGTGTTATCAGTCATTATACAGGAGGAGGAGGTGAGCTGTGAGATAACCTATTGTGAATGGTGGATCCTGTGTTACCTACTGTATATAGAGGTGTTATCAGTCATTATACAGGAGGAGGAGGTGAGGTGTGATATCACCTATTGTGAATGGTGGATCCTGTGTTATCTACTGTATATAGAGGTGTTATCAGTCATTGTACAGGAGGAGGAGGTGAGCTGTGGCATTACCTATTGTGAATGGTGGACCCTGTGTTATCGACTGTATATAGAGGTGTTATCAGTCATTGTACAGGAGGAGGAGGAGAGCTGTGACATCACCTATTGTGAATGGTGGATCCTGTGTTATCTACTGTATATAGAGGTGTTATCAGTCATTGTACAGGAGGAGGAGGTGAGCTGTGACATCACCTATTGTGAATGGTGGATCCTGTGTTATCTACTGTATATAGTGGTGATATCAGTCATTGTACAGAAGGAGGAGGTGAGCTGTGACATCACCTATTGTGAATGGTGGATCCTGTGTTATCTACTGTATATAAAGGTATTATCAGTCATTGTACAGGATGATGAGGAGGAGGTGAGCTGTGGGTGGATCCTGTGTTATGTACTGTTTATAGGAAGACATTTATCAATACAGAATTTTGGTTTTATTTTGATTACTATACACAGTAGTTTTCACTCTTTCTGTAAGATTCTGTCTTCCACCTTCTCTCCTTTTTCTGGGGGATAGATATGGGCAGACTTGTTTCATGGACCCTTCTCCTTCCTGGGCTCTTGATTTTCCATAGTCTTCCTTTTCAGCGGCTGTATTTACTCCCCAGTCCCCTGTTATGTAACTGAGGGGTTTCTAAGCACCAGTCCCCATTGTGCCCCCATTACAACTCCAGCACTGCGCTCTCTCACAAACCCTTTTGTATTTCCCAGCTGTAGAATAGGTGGAGTGCGGCTCAGTCTGACATTCTGTACTTACTGCTGTTACTTGGAGCAGCAAACACTGTGAAATTCTCCATTTTAATCCTGCGGGTTGGTGCTCAGATAAGACAATACCACCTTCTCCTCTGGGACCGTCTCCATGAAATCTGCCCCGCTTTGATTGGCAGCCAAAACATGGGCTTGCCACGGCTATTTATTTTAGCAAAATTACCAGTGAAGAATGAATGTGCGCAGCTCAGAGCCGGGGTCCGCAGAGCGATCTGTAATCTCACACTAATTACTCTCCATGCATATTTACTATCGCTCGCAGGGAAACTTATGACACAATGGATCTGAGTAAAGCCTGTCATCTGTGAAGACTAAACAGCGCCTCCGTCAGGAAGAGACTGACAGCGGCTGTGCTACAGACCGGATCCTAGCACTCCATGTAATACAAGTTTTAGGAGTAAAGAACGACGTCCCAAAGTCATGTTCCCTATCACAGCATGTGGGGGGCATAGACATAGCTGGAGGTAGGGTCCTCCTTTTCATCCCTTGCTGTTGGCCAACAAGTCTATCACATTCTTCATGGATTACGTGACCATTTACCAGTCATACTGGCAGCTTTACTCAGTAATAACTGCTGGCCACCCCCAGTTTAGGCTGCCGGACCCCCATCCATTATCTGTCTAGGGGGAGCAAATGATTTGCTATTGAAAGGTTTATATGAGAGAATATGGCTGCTTTCCTCATGTCCATGGGGTATGATCAATACTGCCCCGCTATAGAGACTCTTAAGCAAAAAATGTCTGATAGATGCGAGTCCCATTGATTGCCAAGTCTGGCCATCATCTGCCCACCAGTGATCGGTGAGGTGGCGGCACATGCACCGCCTGTCTCTGCTCATCGGAAGCTCGCATAAGAAGGAATCAAGAAAGCCGCCATGTTTTCTTCCGAACCATTAATGCCTGTGTACTATCATGCATATATTATATTCGCCGGTCATCCTAGGTTTCTTTCTCTTGCAGCGTGTTCCTAAACTATTGCTACGCACGTGGAGGGATGAGGCACACGTCATACACCTGTATATGTGGCAGGTATGTACCCATGTCATGTAAGGGGGTGCACGGTCGGGTGAAGGGTGGGTTACTGGGCTGTTTACCATTTATACCACAATATGTAGACGCTGATTTGTATCCTGTCACACACCAGATTGCACAAATGTGCACAATAACTTTTTATTTTTGCTTTGGACCCATTATAAAATGAATAGTTTTATTTTTCTATGATAAAAAAAACGACCTCTAAAGACTGGTTTGGTTACAAATGTGAAAAAAAAAAAAAATTCTTCTGGCCATGTAGCAGGTACGGGACTGACATTTTCCGGCGGTATTAGCCGGACGTGCCGGTCGGTTATGTCTGTTCAGTATCTGGCAGTGCCTGGACAATGCTCAATAAATCAGCCGTGCTGCTGGTTGGGGAGAGATTAATTTGTGAACATCGAGTCTCGGGGCAGTGAACACTATGTGAGCGCACGTAGGACCCTCACCCACAGGAGCGCACGTAGGACCCTCACCCTCTGGAGCGCACGGAGGACCCTCACCCACAGGAGCTCACAGAGGACCCTCACCTACAGGAGCTCACAGAGGACCCTCACCTACAGGAGCTCACAGAGGACCCTCACCCACAGGAGCGCACAGAGGACCCTCACCCACAGGAGCACACGGCAGACCCTCACCCACAGGAGCGCACAGACGACCCTCATCCACAAGAGCGTACGGAGGACCCTCACCTACAGGAGCTCACAGAGGACCCTCACCTACAGGAGCTCACAGAGGACCCTCACCCACAGGAGCTCACAGAGGACCCTCACCCACAGGAGCGCACAGCGGACCCTCACCCACAGGAGCACACGGCAGACCCTCACCCACAGGAGCGCACAGACGACCCTCATCCACAAGAGCGTACGGAGGACCCTCACCTACAGGAGCTCACAGAGGACCCTCACCCACAGGAGCGCACGGCGGACCCTCACCTACAGGAGCTCACAGAGGACCTTCACCCACAGGAGCGCACAGAGGACCCCCACCCACAGGAGCGCATGGACCCTCACCGACAGGAGCGCATGGAGGACCCCCACCCACAGGAGCTCACGGAGAACCCCCACCCACAGGAGCGCACGGAGGACCCTCACCCACAGAAGCGCATGGAGGACCCCCACCCATAGGAGCGCACAGCGGACCCTCACCCACAGGAGCGCACAGCGGATCCCCACCCACAGGAGCGCACGGACCCTCACCCACAGGAGCACACGGAGGACCCCCACCCACAGGAGCGCACAGACACTCACCCACAGGAGCGCATGGAGGACCCCCACCCACAGGAGCGCACGGACCCTCACCCACAGGAGCGCACAGACCCTCACCCACAGGAGCGCAGAGGACCCCACCCACAGGAGCGCACAGCGGACCCTCACCCACAGGAGCGCACAGCGGATCCCCACCCACAGGAGCGCACGGACCCTCACCCACAGGAGCACACGGAGGACCCCCACCCACAGGAGCGCACGGACACTCACCCACAGGAGCGCATGGAGGACCCCCACCCACAGGAGCGCACGGACCCTCACCCACAGGAGCACACGGAGGACCCCCACCCACAGGAGCGCACAGACCCTCACCCACAGGAGCGCACAGAGGACCCCCACCCACAGGAGCGCTCGGCAGATACGCACATGGCTGCAGGCAGGAGCTGTGTACATTGACTGCGAGATTGACGTGGCTGACATTTCCAGAGGATAAACAAATTAGACTTTATTCTAAGAGGTGAAAGTACAAAGACAATCTGATTTATTGCAGACATCACTCATTTTTACCTATGATTAAAAATAAGCTTTTCTCAGCGCTGCAGCAGTGAATCTGGAATTATTAGGGGGTTTCACTGTGTTGAGAGGGGAGACCTCAATAACCATGTGTTTGTCTTCTTTGCAGTATTTTTCTTGTACTTTTTTTCCCTTCAACTCTTAAAGGGACTCTGTCACCTGAATTTGGAGGGAACAATTTTCAGCCATGGAGGCGGGGTTTTCGGGTGTTTGATTCACCCTTTCCTTACCCGCTGGCTGCATGCTGGCTGCAATATTGGATTGAAGTTCATTCTCTGTCCTCCATAGTACACGCCTGGGCAAGGCAAGATTACCTTGTGCAGGCATGTACTACGGAGGACAGAGAATGAACTTCAATCCAATATTGCAGCCAGCATGCAGCCAGCGGGTAAGGAAAGGGTGAATCAAACACCCAAAAACCCCACCTCCATGGCTGAAGATTGTTCCCTCCAAATTCAGGTGACAGTGTCCCTTTAAAGAGATTGGTCACCAGCTTTACAATACAGATTGGATACATTATTAAATCGGTGAGGGGTGTACTCAGTCACTGTAAAAATCCGTGTCGCAACATCCTTGTAACACTTTATGATACTTTAAAGGTTTTTTTCCCCTTTTAGCTTTTTATCATCCATAGGCTAGCACAGGGTTAAAATAATAAAGCGAGATGGTACTGTCCATTGCCCACCCCTGCGGCGGACCCCCACTACGGCTCTGAGCTCTGCTTACAGGCTGCAGTAGTTATTTAACACGGGTACTGTGCATGTCACCGCTGCAGCCTGTCAGCATAGACCAGAGCCCTGATGGAAAACCACAGTTGAAGCAGGGAAAGGCAAGTACCATCTGAGTTTATGGTTTTAACCCTCTGCGAGCCTTAGGATGATAACGAGTTAAAACCGGAAAACCTCTTTAACTCATTGTCAACCAACCTAGTCTGATTAGTAGCTAGTCAGTGTCCCTCTTCTCTGCTGCTGCTTTAATCTCTGCCTGCCTAGCTTTATTGACATCTCCTCAGTGTCCCTGTTCCCTGCAGCTTAATCTCTGCCTGCCTAGCCTGATTGATAGCTCCTCAGTATCCCTCCTTCCTGCTGCTGCCTAATATTTGTCTGCCTACCCTGACTGACAGCTGGGCAGTGTCCCTTTTATCAGCTACTGCTTAATCTCTGCCTGCCTAGCCTGATTTACTGCTCCTCAGTGTCCCTCTTCTCTGCTGCTGCTTAAAATCTGTCTGCCTAGCTTTATTGACAATTCCTAGGTATCCCTCCTCCCTGCTGCCTGACTAGCCTGATGGACAGCTCCTCAGTGTCCCTCTTTTTTAATCTGTCACTTACTTTTTCGTATATAAGCTACGGCCACCGGCATCAGGGGCTTATCTACTGAATATAAGCCCGCAATGTAACTTGAAAGATAAGAAAAAGAGGTTAGATTATACTCACCCAGGGGCGGTCCGTTGCGGTCCGGTCCGATGGGCGTCGCGGTCCGGGTGCAGCGCCTCCCATCTTCATACGATGGCGTCCTCTTCTTGTCTTTCTGCCGCCGCTCCTGTGCAGGCGTACTTTATCGGACCTGTTGAGGGCAGAGCAATGTACTGCAGTGCGCAGGCGCCGGGAAAGGTCTGAGAAGCCCGGCGCTTGCGCACTGCAGTACTTTACACTGCCCTCAACAGGGCAGATAAAGTATGCCTGCGCAGGAGCCGCGACAGGAATCAAGGAAGATGACGTCATCGTATGAAGATGGGAGGTGCCGGACCCGGACCGCGATGCCCATCGGACTGGACCGCAACGGACCGCCCCTGGGTGAGTATAATATAACATGTTTTTCTTATCTTTTAGGTTACATTGGGGGCTTATCTACAGCATTACAGAATGCTATAGAGAAGCCCCTGATGCCGGTGGCCGCAGCTCGTATACGAAAAAGTAGGTGACAGATTCCCTTTATTATCTGTCTGCCTATCCTGATTAACAGCTGGTCAGTGTCCCTTTTATCTATCCTGATTGACAGCTCCTCAGTGTCCCTCCTTTTTGCGTCTGCAGAGGTGTTGTACTGCTCAGTACAAGCTGCATGATCTGTTCAGCATTGGAATTTGTTTTTGTTCTGAGAAATCACTGCTACATGGGACAAGTGCCGAGCTAAGCACTGTTACATTGTATATACAGTATTTATACTCTAAGGAGAATATATTAAGCTGCTGAGCTGCGGCGGCGGTGTCCTCGTCCTCCCATTATTAGAATATAGTAATTGTGTCTCTGACCCCTCACCCGAGCGGCTGCCTCCTGTGCGCTGCTCTGTGGCGCGTATACACATTGTAATACCCCGCTATAATTACAGGTGTAAATATATATACAGGGACGGGGAGCGATGCCCTGCGGTGCTGGCCGGTAATGCTCTGCATCTATCCGAGGCCCCCAGCCCTCCGCTGTAAAGTGCTGACAGCTCCTTTATCTTGTCTCTTTAAAGGTTATAGACATGGACTTGTAACCGCTGTAACAGACTTGATCTATTGTTCATTTCTTTTTATTTTTTTTGCACTCCATAGATTAAAAACAAAGAGAAGGGATTAATTCCTGGCGAGTGGAGAGCAGTAAAGCCATATTCATACCCGTCTAATGTCTATAGGTGGCTATGCCACTCGCAGGGACGGGTTATCTTTGCACATGTAAACACCTGGAGCACGCCTGGATACCCTAAAACACACTTATCTCCAGCAGCCAGGGAGTTAATACTAATGCTCACTGCTTCCTAGCACTTGAAGGGTTAACGCTGCAAAATTATAGGTTGGGTAAATTGTGTGGCTTTTTTTGCAAGTGTTAAATATTGTGTAAACTGTGACTATTCTATTGATCCTTTTTTATATATACTTTAGAATATGATACTTTGTGCATTGACTTGTTGACCTTTGTGGATCCTTCCATAGTTTGTAAGGAAACAGTGCCCCCAGTGGTCAGAGATTGAAGAACAGTATACTTTTATTTGGCCGATCCTTGTAGTTCCTGCTTTTATCTCTTCCTTGTGTTTTCTCCTTACAGCGGTGATAACTCCTCTGTCCTTCATTATGGACATGCTGGAGCCCCTAATGATAAGACCCTCGAGGATGGTGACATGTGGTGAGTAGTGATTATGTTAGTATTTGTATATTATTACTACTATGTCCGTTGTTTTATAGCTTTTTGTCATAGAGAAAAATTAAAATCCATAAGATTTCTATAGAGGGGGGACATATCACCCTCACATTGAGCATATGGAATTAAATATAGCTGAGGAATAGAGGAAGAACTAACATGTCAACCTCCATTGAAGTAGGACTGCACAATAAACATATGGGATTAATTATTTATTAATTAATTCATAAATTTAAATTAATGATTTATTAATTATATCTGGGGAAGAGAAAAATTATAACTTGGGAAGTGGGAGAAAGCAGACACTTAAACCTCCGTTGAAGTAGGGACCTCCTGCAGTGACAGGGTGATTGCAGCAGGATCTGTTCTGAGAGCCAGACACTTATGAGATCCATTTACGCAGAGGCGGGGAAGTACATGTCCCGGACCTGGGCTTCCTCTGATCAAAGCACTGTTCTGAGATACAACCAATATGAGCTCACCAAGGGAAGGTATGTGGGCGTAGCATTGATCTAATAAAAATCATAGTTTGGGTCTCTGTGATTGGTCATTCTTTTCTCTGTGAGATTGGTCCATTTTCCCAATCGGAGTGCTTCCCTCTATAAAAATAAGAGCCATTCCTACAACACCAGGTTTCGTCATTCTCTTTTGTTACTCCTTTTTACACTATGTAATTGTATATACCGTATTGTTTTGTTCCCATTTTGTATCATTTCATTTTGTGTATTTATTATAAACACTGATTACCTTTCTAGATTAATTACATAAAATGTAATATTTCTGTTCCTTTTACTCTGTATACCGCACCCCTGAAGCCATACACTACATATAACGGGTGTCCAATCGGCCTGTATAAATGATTGGTGATGGCAGGCAGTGGTTCTTTTGTTATTGTGGAGCTGGCAGTGACCGTACTGGTGTATGTATATATATATATATATATATATATATATATATATATATATATATTCCATGTGTTGGAATCGGAGGTGTATATACCAGAATCTCACTGTGAGTTCCCCAATAACCGGCCTAGTAATGGAGCAGCCGGGGCCTCGTCCATCACTCGTCAGTCAGTAGAGTAATTGTCCTGACAATTGGAGGCAGCACTGTGGTGTTCCTCTGACAAACTGGTGGCAGCAATGGGATTTGCCAATCTCCCTTCCGGCTGTTTTCTGTGACTAATTGGTGCCAGTGGTGGGATTTGGGCGACTCCCCAAGCTGTTATACCTGACACTCTTTTCACACGTTCAGTATTTTACAGTAGTATTTGTAATGCAAAACCAGGAGGGGAACAATCAGAGGAAAAATATTACAGAAACACGTCACTACTTGTGAATTTATCACCCACTCCTGGTTTTGTCTCACAAATACGGATGTAAAATGCTGAACGTGTAAATCTGACGTTATACTTTCTTGGGCAGCACAGAAATCTATTCCATCAGTCTCCATCTTTAGAAGAACAACAACACAATAGCAAGTAGCCGACAGCACATCAGACACGTGGATGCAAGTCCTAGTTCCACTGGACCCCATGGAAAGTGTACATACCAAAGAAGCAATGAAGGACAGCATCCAATCCGGGTGAAATGTTCAAAACAAGATTCCTTTATTTGCAAAATGCAACGTTTCAACCACAGGGGCCTTTTTTCAATTTTCGATTGGATGCTGTCCTTCATTGCTTCTTTGGTATGTCCATCTTTAGAAGAGCTGGCACAATCACAGGGAGCCTGATGTCAGTGCCTGTAGCTCCTACATTGCTCTACTAAGGGTATGTGCACACGTTGCGGATTCTCTGCGGATCCGCAGCGTTTTTTGAGGTGCAGAAACGCTGCAGATCCGCAATTGATTTACAGTACAATGTAAATCAATGAGAAAAAGAAAAATGCTGTGCACACTTTGTGGAAAATCCGCTGCGGAAACGCTGCGGTTTAAAAGAAGTAGCATGTCACTTCTTTTTTGTGAATCTGCAGCGTTTTTGTACCCATTCCATTATAGAAAACCGCAGGGGTGAAAAACGCAGCAAATCTGGAAGAAAACCGCAGCAAAAATGCACAAAAAACGCGACAAATCTGCAGGTGCAATTTCTGCCAATAGAGGCAGAATCCGCACCTGAAATTCCTAAAACTAATCCGCAACGTGTGCACATAGCCTAAGTCGTCCTCGTCTCAAAAAATGGTACAAAAGTGCATTGTACCCCCCCGTTATGTCTCCACATTGTGCCCCCGCCGTTATGTCTCCACATTGTGCCCCCCCGTTATGTGTCCACATTGTGCCCCCGCCGTTATGTTTCCACATTGTGCCCCCGCCGTTATATCTCCACATTGTGCCCCCGCCGTTATGTCTCCACATTGTGCCCCCTCCGTTATGTCTCCACATTGTGCCCCCGCCGTTATGTCTCCACATTGTGCCCCCGCCGTTATGTCTCCACATTGTGCCCCCGCCGTTATGTCTCCACATTGTGCCCCCCCCGTTATGTCTCCACATTGTGCCCCCGCCGTTATGTCTCCACATTATGCCCCCGCCGTTATGTCTCCACATTGTGCCCCCGTCATGTCTCCACATTGTGCCCCCGTCGTTATGTCTCCACATTGTGCCCCCGCCGTTATGTCTCCACATTGTGCCCCCGCCGTTATGTCTCCACATTGTGCCCCCTCCGTTATGTCTCCACATTGTGCCCCCTCCGTTATGTCTCCACATTGTGCCCCCTCCGTTATGTCTCCACATTGTGCCCCCCCCCCCCGTTATGTCTCCACATTGTGCCCCCGCCGTTATGAATGGAGAGACTGGCACACAACCCTACAACTGTCTGACTGTAATTATCGCCTTCAGACACGTCATCACGGGAGCGGGATTTGCTATTTAAATGGATTTTCTAGGAATTCTCTTTACACTGGGCCACAAACCATTTTGATTATCATTGAGGTCCTACAGAAGAAACACACCTCCCAGATCTAAATATGCAGGAACACTATGGAGAAAAGATAAAATAACTAAAAAAAAGTCAAGACATAAAGTTCATCAACTTTCTAACACTTTTTGAACTTTTAACATATCCGTATCTCTGCGTGCTGTGAGTAAAAAGGAAGATGGAATCCTGTAAAAACCCAACACTTCTCACTGCTGTATCCAAGCTATGCAATCCTATGTTTGGTATATCCGGGGGGCTTACTACGCACCTGCACTAAAGCAAGGTTTTGCTGCCCTCACTCCAAACAACAAAGGAAAAACTGCTTTTTGTGCACAGACCATTCAAGTTTGTCCTGAAACTGCCCTGCTTCTCATGCTCTGTAACTTGCATCCACTCTGATGGACGTCACAGGTTAATTTTATTTCAGCATTCTGCCAGCACTATAGGCACTGAAACTTCTCTTACTTCCCTACCAGCAGGCATTGTTCCTGCCATTGTCCAGTGGCTTTGCGACTCCAAATTGTACAGTGACCGTATTTTTGGTAACTATTTAGATTTTCCTTTTAATTTCCACTCCGAGTTGTGCTAACGTGTGTAAGCCACATAACTGCTTTAAATATTACCCAATTTTTTCCAATTGTAATATTTTACAATTTCCAGCACTTGTAATAAATTACTGCAATGCTTTATTTGTAGTAACTTTATATACGTATAGACATCAGACGCAGCAGCCAGCTCGCTTTGCAGTACATTGCATTGTACCTGTGGTGCAGTCGTCCCAGGAGCGAACGAGTCTGTGCAGCCGTGCGCCCCAGGACTCTGCTGTATTAATATAGACACATTTCACTGACAGAATATGACAGAATATCTCCTCTTCTATTTTTCTCTGCTGAATGACACCATCATTCCCATAGGGCCAGCTCCTTATCCTCCTGATGGATCCCTCCTTATGTCAATCACGTCCCTGTGATGTCCATCAGATGGTTATGATGAGGAATTTTAATATTTAAAATATGCGTAAATCCTTATAGAACAGGGACTGGAAGTGAGACAAAACCTCAGAGGTAGAAACGGATAAGATGAAGGGAATCTGTCAGTAGGATCAACCCTCCTAAGCCATCTATATGATCATGCAGATCAGAGAAAGCTGAATAAAATGATTCCTTGATATCTGCGATCTGATGACTTGTTCTAGAGAAATCCACATTTTTCTTAATGTGAATGAGCTGTTAAGATCTACGAGCCGCACGTAGTTCTCCCTGATAATCTTCTTCCAAAGCTAATTTTAAATGACCAGCGTGAGACATGTAATTACTGATGACTGATATCACTCCAGAGCTCAGTGTGGGCGGTATAATAGAAGTTATATTCTTGTACATAGGAGCAGTATTATAGTAGTTATATTCTTGTACATAGGAGCAGTATTATAGTAGTTATATTCTTGTACATAGGAGCAGTATTATAGTAGTTATATTCTTGTACATAGGAGCAGTATTATAGTAGTTATATTCTTGTACATAGGAGCAGTATTATAGTAGTTATATTCTTGTACATAGGAGCAGTATTATAGTAGTTATATTCTTGTACATAGGGGGCAGTATTATAGTAGTTATATTCTTGTACATAGGAGCAGTATTATAGTAGTTATATTCTTGTACATAGGAGCAGTATTATAGTAGTTATATTGTACATAGGAGCAGTATTATAGTAGTTATATTCTTGTACATAGGGGCAGTATTATAGAAGTTATATTCTTGTACATAGGAGCAGTATTATAGTAGTTATATTCTTGTACATAGGAGCAGTATTTTAGTAGTTATATTCTTGTACATAGGAGCAGTATTATAGTAGTTATATTCTTGTACATAGGGGGCAGTATTATAGTAGTTATATTCTTGTACATAGGAGCAGTATTATAGTAGTTATATTCTTGTACATAGGGGCAGTATTATAGTAGTTATATTCTTGTATATAGGAGCAGTATTATAGTAGTTATATTCTTGTACATAGGAGCAGTATTATAGTAGTTATATTGTACATAGGAGCAGTATTATAGTAGTTATATTCTTGTACATAGGAGCAGTATTATAGTAGTTATATTCTTGTACATAGGAGCAGTATTATAGTAGTTATATTCTTGTACATAGGGGGCAGTATTATAGTAGTTATATTCTTGTATATAGGAGCAGTATTATAGTAGTTATATTGTACATAGGAGCAGTATTATAGTAGTTATATTCTTGTACATAGGAGCAGTATTATAGTAGTTATATTCTTGTACATAGCAGCAGTATTATAGTAGTTATATTCTTGTACATAGGGGCAGTATTATAGTAGTTATATTCTTGTACATAGGGGCAGTATTATAGTAGTTATATTCCTGTACATAGGGGCAGTATTATAGTAGTTATATTCTTGTACATAGGAGCAGTATTATAGTAGTTATATTCTTGTACATAGGGGCAGTATTATAGTAGTTATATTGTACATAGGAGCAGTATTATAGTAGTTATATTCTTGTACATAGGAGCAGTATTATAGTAGTTATATTCTTGTACATAGGAGCAGTATTACAGTAGTTATATTCTTGTACATAGGAGCAGTATTATAGTAGTTATATTGTACATAGGAGCAGTATTATAGTAGTTATATTCTTGTACATAGGAGCAGTATTATAGTAGTTATATTCTTGTACATAGGAGCAGTATTATAGTAGTTATATTCTTGTACATAGGGGGCAGTATTATAGTAGTTATATTCTTGTACATAGGAGCAGTATTATAGTAGTTATATTCTTGTACATAGCAGCAGTATTATAGCTGTTATATTCTTGTACATAGGAGCAGTATTATAGTAGTTATATTCTTGTACATAGGAGCAGTATTATAGTAGTTATATTCGTGTACATAGGAGCAGTATTATAGTAGTTATATTCTTGTACATAGGAGCAGTATTATAGTAGTTATATTGTACATAGGAGCAGTATTATAGTAGTTATATTCTTGTACATAGGAGCAGTATTATAGTAGTTATATTCTTGTACATAGGAGCAGTATTATAGTAGTTATATTCTTGTACATAGGAGCAGTATTATAGTAGTTATATTCTTGTACATAGGAGCAGTATTATAGTAGTTATATTCTTGTACATAGGAGCAGTATTATAGTAGTTATATTCTTGTACATAGGAGCAGTATTATAGTAGTTATATTCTTGTACATAGGAGCAGTATTATAGTAGTTATATTGTACATAGGAGCAGTATTATAGTAGTTATATTCTTGTACATAGGGGCAGTATTATAGAAGTTATATTCTTGTACATAGGAGCAGTATTATAGTAGTTATATTCTTGTACATAGGAGCAGTATTTTAGTAGTTATATTCTTGTACATAGGAGCAGTATTATAGTAGTTATATTCTTGTACATAGGGGGCAGTATTATAGTAGTTATATTCTTGTACATAGGAGCAGTATTATAGTAGTTATATTCTTGTACATAGGGGCAGTATTATAGTAGTTATATTCTTGTATATAGGAGCAGTATTATAGTAGTTATATTCTTGTACATAGGAGCAGTATTATAGTAGTTATATTGTACATAGGAGCAGTATTATAGTAGTTATATTCTTGTACATAGGAGCAGTATTATAGTAGTTATATTCTTGTACATAGGAGCAGTATTATAGTAGTTATATTCTTGTACATAGGGGGCAGTATTATAGTAGTTATATTCTTGTATATAGGAGCAGTATTATAGTAGTTATATTGTACATAGGAGCAGTATTATAGTAGTTATATTCTTGTACATAGGAGCAGTATTATAGTAGTTATATTCTTGTACATAGCAGCAGTATTATAGTAGTTATATTCTTGTACATAGGGGCAGTATTATAGTAGTTATATTCTTGTACATAGGGGCAGTATTATAGTAGTTATATTCCTGTACATAGGGGCAGTATTATAGTAGTTATATTCTTGTACATAGGAGCAGTATTATAGTAGTTATATTCTTGTACATAGGGGCAGTATTATAGTAGTTATATTGTACATAGGAGCAGTATTATAGTAGTTATATTCTTGTACATAGGAGCAGTATTATAGTAGTTATATTCTTGTACATAGGAGCAGTATTACAGTAGTTATATTCTTGTACATAGGAGCAGTATTATAGTAGTTATATTGTACATAGGAGCAGTATTATAGTAGTTATATTCTTGTACATAGGAGCAGTATTATAGTAGTTATATTCTTGTACATAGGAGCAGTATTATAGTAGTTATATTCTTGTACATAGGGGGCAGTATTATAGTAGTTATATTCTTGTACATAGGAGCAGTATTATAGTAGTTATATTCTTGTACATAGCAGCAGTATTATAGCTGTTATATTCTTGTACATAGGAGCAGTATTATAGTAGTTATATTCTTGTACATAGGAGCAGTATTATAGTAGTTATATTCGTGTACATAGGAGCAGTATTATAGTAGTTATATTCTTGTACATAGGAGCAGTATTATAGTAGTTATATTGTACATAGGAGCAGTATTATAGTAGTTATATTCTTGTACATAGGAGCAGTATTATAGTAGTTATATTCTTGTACATAGGAGCAGTATTATAGTAGTTATATTCTTGTACATAGGAGCAGTATTATAGTAGTTATATTCTTGTACATAGGAGCAGTATTATAGTAGTTATATTCTTTTACATAAGGGCAGTATTATAGTAGTTATATTCTTGTACATGGGGGCAGTATTATAGTAGTTATATTCCTGTACATAGGGGCAGTATTATAGTAGTTATATTCTTGTACATAGGAGCAGTATTATAGTAGTTATATTCTTGTACATAGGGGCAGTATTATAGTAGTTATATTCCTATACATAGGAGCAGTATTATAGTAGTTATATTCTTGTACATAGGAGCAGTATTATAGTAGTTATATTCCTGTACATAGGGGCAGTATTATAGTAGTTATATTCTTGTACATAGGAGCAGTATTATAGTAGTTATATTCTTGTACATAGGGGCAGTATTATAGTAGTTATATTCTTGTACATAGGGGCAGTATTATAGTAGTTATATTCTTGTACATAAGAGCAGTATTATAGTAGTTAGATTCCTGTACATAGGGGCAGTATTATAGTAGTTATATTCTTGTACATAGGAGCAGTATTATAGTAGTTATATTCTTGTACATAGGGGCAGTATTATAGTAGTTATATTCTTGTACATAGGAGCAGTATTATAGTAGTTATATCCTTGTACACAGGACCGGTATTATAGTAGTTATATTCTTGTATATAGGAGCAGTATTACAGTGGTTATAATTATTCCGTGACACTTTCTGTTAGTTCCTTTGTCAGATATTTGTCAATTACTTTGTTTTCTTGGCAGCTTGTATGCATTTCTGTACATCAGTCAGGCAAGGACAGCAATGAGCACAAACCTTTTTGGGTCAGATCTAGGAGATAATATTTCTCTTTCCCCAAAAAACCATTTACTCTTTAGAAGCGGAGGCTGCTGTCATGCTGTGGATGAGGCCAGTACTTTGTCCCATGTAACCCATACTAGCAGTGTCCAGTGTTGCTCTACTCTGTCTATATAATAAACCAATATTAGCCTTTATTTCCTCTCTTCAGCTTCTGCTATGTCATGATTAACATCCAAGGTGACGCATCTTTAATAACTCTTCTCGTCCCGCTGGCGTTGCGGATTTTTGTGGCAGCTGCTGATCAGCTGTGATTTCTTATTACAGTTTACATTATTCAGGTAGAACATTATCCTTCTCCTTTTGTCGGCAATCTGCAAAATAAAACTCTTATTTTATGAATAATGAAAGCTTGCTCTTGCGACGCATAAATCTGTTTTCACTATAAGCCACGATGGGAATGTTTCCAATTCGGACCCCCATCTCCCCTGCTCAGTCACCATGAGCTCACAATATAAATACTGGTTGTGACGATGTAACCAGAGCTAAACCGGCTTGGAGGGAGCTGGTTTTCTTTTCTGCGCTGCCTTCTCCAGTGTTTGTAGCGCTGGGTCACAGACTTTTTATTGCATTTGACAAATGTGCCTGGAAAAGGCCCTGGTTCCGAGTCTGCCAAGCTATTTTTGGCAGGGAGCTCAGCCGCAGCTTCTAATGAGATTATTTAGATGTTGTATTTAAATGTGAGCAGTGGAATGTGAGCGGCGGTCCCAGGACCCAAACCTTTATCTCTGTTCAGTTTTGCATTTATTGGGGGGGGGTTGCCACCTGCGTCTAATGAAAATCCATGTTAGAGACTTGGCAACGATTGCTGATATGTAATATAATTGTATCCAAGCTATGCCTAGGGAGATGCAATGGCGACAATGTTTTGAGTTGTCAATAAAATATTGTAAATATATGTTTTATTAAAAATATACCTTTTTTCTTGTTCTTTAAGGGTAATAAATGGCAAAGCCAATTATAATGAACAACAGAGCAGCAATGTGCCTCAATGGTTAGCACTCTTTCTTTGCAGCACTGGGGTCTTGGGTGCAAATCCCACCAAAGACAACATCTGCAAGGAATTTGTATGTTCGCCCTGTGTTTGCTTAAGTATCCTACTACTACTATAATACACTTCCTATGTACAAGAATATCACTACTATAATACTGCCCCCTATGTACAAGAGTGTAACTACTATAATACTGCCCCTATGTACAAGAGTGTAACTACTATAATACTGCTCCTATGTGCAATAATATAACTACTTTAATACTGTTCCTATGTACAAGAATATAACTACTATAATACTGCTCCTATGTACAAGAATATAACTACTATAATACTGCCCCTGTGTACAAGAATATAACTACTATAATACTGCTCCTATGTACAAGAATATAACTACTATAATACTGCCCCTATGTACAAGAATATAACTACTATAATACTGCCCCATGTACAAGAATATAACTACTATAATACTGCCCCATGTACAAGAATATAACTACTATAATACTGCTCCTATGTACAAGAATATAACTACTATAATACTGCCCCTATGTACAAGAATATTACTACTATAAAACTGCCCTCTATGTACAAGAATATAAATACTATAATACTGCCCCCTATGTACAAGAATATAACTACTATAATACTGCCCCATGTACAAGAATATAACTACTATAATACTGCTCCTATGTACAAGAATATAACTACTACTAGATGGTGGCCCAATTCTAACGCATCGGGTATTCTAGAATATGTATGACAGACAGAAAAACAGAAGGACAGATGGAAGTGACCCTTAGACAATTATATAGTAGATAATACTGCCCCCATGTACAAGAATATAACTACTATAATACTGCCCCTATGTACAAGAATATAACTACTATAACACTGCCCCTATGTACAAGAATATAACTACTATAATACTGCTCCTATGTACAAGAATATAACTATAATACTGCCCTATGTTCAAGAATATAACTACTATAATACTGCCCCTATGTACAAGAATATAACTACTATAACACTGCCCCTATGTACAAGAATATAACTACTATAATACTGCTCCTATGTACAAGAATATAACTATAATACTGCCCTATGTTCAAGAATATAACTACTATAATACTGCTCCTATGTACTAATACTGCCCTATGTACAAGAATATAACTACTATAATACTGCCCTATGTTCAAGAATATAACTACTATAATACTGCTCCTATGTACAAGAATATAACTACTACTAGATGGTGGCCCAATTCTAACGCATCGGGTATTCTAGAATATGTATGACAGACAGAAAAACAGAAGGACAGATGGAAGTGACCCTTAGACAATTATATAGTAGATAATACTGCCCCCATGTACAAGAATATAACTACTATAATACTGCCCCTATGTACAAGAATATAACTACTATAACACTGCCCCTATGTACAAGAATATAACTACTATAATACTGCTCCTATGTACAAGAATATAACTATAATACTGCCCTATGTTCAAGAATATAACTACTATAATACTGCCCCTATGTACAAGAATATAACTACTATAACACTGCCCCTATGTACAAGAATATAACTACTATAATACTGCTCCTATGTACAAGAATATAACTATAATACTGCTCTATGTTCAAAAATATAACTACTATAATACTGCTCCTATGTACTAATACTGCCCTATGTACAAGAATATAACTACTATAATACTGCCCTATGTTCAAGAATATAACTACTATAATACTGCTCCTATGTACAAGAATATAACTACTATAATACTGCTCCTATGTACAAGAATATAACTACTATAATACTACCCCTATGTACAAGAATATAACTACTATAATACTGCTCCTATGTACAAGAATATAACTACTATAATACTACCATGATGTACAAGAATATAACTACTATAATACTGCTCCTATGTACATGAATATAACTACTATAATACTACCACAATGTACAAGAATATAACTACTATAATACTGCTCCTATGTACATGAATATAACTACTATAATACTACCACGATGTACAAGAATATAACTACTATAATACTGCTCCTATGTACAAGAATATAACTACTATAATACTGCTCCTATGTACAAGAATATAACTACTATAATACTGCTCCTATGTACAAGAATATATCTACTATAATACTGCCCTATGTACAAGAATATAACTACTATAATACTACCCCTATGTACAATAATAATAATAATAATAATTTTATTTATATAGCGCCAACATATTCCGCAGCGCTTTACAAATTATAGAGGGGACTTGTACAGACAATAAACATTACAGCATAACAGAAATACAGTTCAAAACAGATACCAGGAGGAGTGAGGGCCCTGCTCGCAAGCTTACAAACTATGGGGAAAAGGGGAGACACGAGAGGTGGATGGTAACAATTGCTTTAGTTATTCGGACCAGCTATAGTGTAAGGCTCAGGTGTTCATGTAAAGCTGCATGAACCAGTTACCTGCCTAAGTATGTAGCAGTACAGACACAGAGGGCTAATACTGCATAAAGTGTATGAGAACATGATGCGAGGAACCTTTTTTTTTTTTTTTTTTTTTTTTTATTATAAATAGGCCACACAGGGATCGTTAGGTTAATGCATTGAGGCGGTAGGCCAGTCTGAACAAATGAGTTTTTAGGGCACGCTTAAAACTGTGGGGATTGGGGATTAATCGTATTAACCTAGGTAGCGCATTCCAAAGAATCGGCGCAGCACGTGTAAAGTCTTGGAGACGGGAGTGGGAGGTTCTGATTATTGAGGATGCTAACCTGAGGTCATTAGCGGAGCGGAGGGCACGGGTAGGGTGGTAGACTGATACCAGGGAGGAGATGTAGGGTGGTGCTGAGCCATGGAGTGCTTTGTGGATGAGGGTAGTAGTTTTGTACTGGATTCTGGAGTGGATGGGTAGCCAGTGTAATGACTGGCACAGGGTAGAGGCATCGGTGTAACGGTTGGTGAGGAATATGATCCTGGCTGCAGCATTCAGGACAGATTGGAGCGGGGAGAGTTTTGCAAGAGGGAGACCGATTAGTAGAGAGTTACAATAGTCCAGACGAGAATGAATAAGTGAAACAGTCAGAGTTTTTGCAGAGTCGAAATTAAGAAAAGGGCGAATTCTAGAAATGTTTTTGAGATGCAGGTAAGAAGAGCGAGCCAGTGATCGGATGTAGGGGGTGAATGAAAGGTCAGAATCAAGGATGACCCCAAGGCAGCGGGCATGTTGCTTTGGAGTAATGGTGGAACCGCACACGGAGATGGCAATGTCAGGCAAAGGTAGGTTAGTAGAGGGAGAGAACACGAGGAGTTCAGTTTTTGACAGGTTTAGTTTCAGATAGAGGGAGGACATGATGTTAGAGACAGCGGTAAGACAATCACTGGTGTTTTCTAAAAAGGTCGGTGTGATATCGGGAGCAGAAGTGTATAATTGGGTGTCGTCAGCATAGAGATGGTACTGGAAACCAAATCTACTGATTGTTTGTCCAATAGGGGCAGTATACAACGAGAAGAGTAGGGGGCCTAGGACTGATCCTTGAGGAACCCCAACAGTAAGGGGAAGGTGAGAGGAGGAGGAACCAGCAAAACATACAGTGAAGGATCGGTCAGAGAGATAGGAGGAGAACCAGGAGAGAACGGTGTCCTTGAGGCCGATGGAGCGGAGCATAGTGAGGAGGAGCTGATGATCCACAGTGTCAAATGCTGCAGAGAGATCCAAGAGAATTAGCATGGAGTAGTGACCATTAGATTTAGCTGTTAGTAGGTCATTAGAGACTTTAATGAGGGCAGTTTCAGTAGAGTGTAAAGAGCGGAAGCCAGATTGAAGAGGGTCGAGAAGAGAGTCATCTGAGAGATAGCGGGTAAGACGGGAGTGGACCAGGCGTTCGAGGAGTTTAGAGATGAAGGGAAGATTAGAGACAGGTCTATAATTAGCGGCACAGTTTTGATCGAGGGATGGTTTTTTAAGTAATGGATGTATGATGGCATGCTTAAATGAGGAGGGAAAAATACCGGAAGTGAGGGAAAGGTTGAATATTTTTGTTAGGTGAGAGGTGATAGCCGGGGAAAGGGACTGGAGGAGATGTGACGGAATGGGGTCACTGGTGCAAGTGGTCGGGCGCGAAGATGCAAGGAGCCTGCTTACTTCTTCTTCTGTAACTGCTTCAAAGTCAGAGAGTGAACTAGATGCAGTGGGGGAGGGAGGACAGTGCATGGTATGAAGAGATTGGGAGATGATTTCCTGTCGAATGTGGTCAATTTTTTCTTTGAAGTAATTGGCCAGATCGTCAGCACGGAGATCCGTGGTTGGGGCCTGCTCTCTTGGGTTGAGTAGGGACTGGAACGTGTCAAAGAGACGTTTAGGGTTATTGGACAGGGAGGTGATGAGGGTGTTGAAGTAGGTTTGTTTGGAGAGGTGAAGGGCAGAATTGTATGTCTTTAGCATGAACTTATAATGGATGAAATCTTCGGGTAGATTAGATTTTCTCCACAGACGTTCTGCGCACCTGGAGCACCGCTGCAGGAAACGTGTTTGCAGCGTGTGCCACGGTTGTTGCCGTCTGTGCCGAGTTGTTTTATGTATAGGAGGAGCAGCTTCATCCAGAGCACTTTGCAGGGTTTCATTGTAATGCTTCAATGCAGAATCAGGACATGAGATGGAGGAAATAGGGGCCAATGAGGACTGCAAGTTCATCATAAGTTTCTGGGTGTTAATGGCCTGTATGTTTCTATAGGTGTGGAAAGTGGGGGTGACCTGAGCGGGATGGCAGTTCTTGATAGAGAATGAAAGAAGGTTGTGGTCAGAGAGCGGGAGAGGGGAGTTTGTGAAGTCATCCACTGAGCAAAGTCGGGAGAAGACCAAGTCAAGGGAGTTTCCATCTTCATGCGTTGGAGAGTTAGTATGCTGCGAGAGGCCAAAAGAGGAGGATAGAGATAAAAGGTGAGAAGCAGATGGGGAGAGGGGAGAGGCAATGGGGATGTTGAAATCACCCATGATAAGGGTGGGGGTGTCACAGGAGAGAAAGTGTGGAAGCCAGGTGGCAAAGTGATCCAGGAACTGATGAGAGGGGCCGGGAGGACGATACACCACCGCCACTCGCATGGAGAAGGGGACGTAGAGTCTGACCACATGGACCTCAAAGGAAGGGAAGACAAGTGAGGGTACTTGGGGGATAACTTGGAAAGTACATTTGGGTCAAAGGAGCAGACCAACGCCTCCACCTGCTCTGTTGTCTGATCTTGGGGTATGAGAAAAGTGTAGTCCACCATATGAAAGAGCAGGAGCAGCGGTGGTGTCTGACTGCTGGATCCAGGTTTCAGTAAGAGCCAGGAGATTAAGAGAATTAGAAAGGAAGAAGTCATGAATGAAGGAGAGTTTATTACACACAGAGCGAGAATTCCAAAGGGCACAATTGAAAGAGACAGCAGGCATGCAGGGAATATTAATAAGGTTAGAGGGGTTTCTGGGTGTAGCAATTGGGAGGTTTGACTGGCTATAACATGGGGGGCCGGGGTTTGGAGATATGTCTCCAGCGACTAGGAGAAGGAGGATCGAAAGAGTGAGCAGATGGTTAAGTGATTTGTGAGAGCGTCTCTTGTGTTGGATGGTGGGACTGAATGGATCTGTGCTGTTAAGCAATGTGAATAGAGCATGAGTGCTATACATAGGAGAGGCAAGGACAGAGGGGCCGATATGGATGGAGTGTAGAGAGTTAATGCAAGGGCGGTGAATGTGAGTGAATGCAGCAGCCAGAATATAGATTATACAAATAAATATGGTGAGTATTTGTGCTTTTTCAAGTGAATATGGATTAGATTTAGTTTTTCTTACCTGTCTCCTGCCCTGTCTAACTGCCATGTTATAACTGCCGAGTACTTAGAAAAGAAAGTACTTTGAATAAAAAATACACGAATAACAGTGCACGAATGCACCCCTGCACGAATGCATCCCCAAGCTACATCTACATTTATAGAAGGCTAGCCCTTAGATCTCTTTTTTTTTTTTTTTTTTTTTTTGTGTTAAAGCTCGTTAGCAATCAATCTAACTCAGTTGAGACAACAGGACACAATAAATGTAGTGATCAGATAAACAAATGTCCAGGTCTACATGGATCATAAAGCACTTTGAAACAGTTATGTGATCTCTCTGAGTAAGGACATGCAAAAGTGAGTTAAATATCTATAAACACAAAGGCATAATAGTATGACTAACATATATAGATACATGCAGGATTCAATGCCGAAGATAGAATGACTCAGATACCATCCAAGCTGCTTGCTGTCAGGGACTGGAGCAATAGACATGCAGGATATTTCAGCTCAGAGAATGAATGATATGTTTACCATCCAAGCTGCTTGCTGTCAGGGACTGGAGCAATAGACATGCAGGATATTTCAGCTCAGAGAATGAATGATATGTTTACCATCCAAGCTGCTTGCTGTCAGGGACTGGAGCAATAGACATGCAGGATATTTCAGCTCAGAGAATGAATGATATGTTTACCATCCAAGCTGCTTGCTGTCAGGGACTGGAGCAATAGACATGCAGGATATTTCAGCTCAGAGAATGAATGATATGTTTACCATCCAAGCTGCTTGCTGTCAGGGACTGGAGCAATAGACATGCAGGATATTTCAGCTCAGAGAATGAATGATATATAACTACTATAATACTGCTCCTATGTACAAGAATATAACTACTATAATACTACCACGATGTACAAGAATATAACTACTATAATACTGCTCCTATGTACATGAATATAACTACTATAATACTACCACAATGTACAAGAATATAACTACTATAATACTGCTCCTATGTACAAGAATATAACTACTATAATACTGCTCCTATGTACAAGAATATAACTACTATAATACTGCTCCTATGTACAAGAATATAACTACTATAATACTGCTCCTATGTACAAGAATATATCTACTATAATACTGCCCTATGTACAAGAATATAACTACTATAATACTGCTCCTATGTACAAGAATATAACTACTATAATACTACCCCTATGTACAAGAATATAACTACTATAATACTGCTCCTATGTACAAGAATATAACTACTATAATACTGCTCCTATGTACAAGAATATAACTACTATAATACTGCTCCTATGTACAAGAATATAACTACTATAATACTGCCCCTATGTACAAGAATATAATTACTATAATACTGCTCCTATGTGCAAGAATATAACTACGATAATGCTGCCCCTATGTACAAGAGTATAATTACTATAATACTGCCCCCTATGTACAAGAATATAACTACTATAATACTACTCCTATGTACAAGAAAATAACTTCTATAATACTGCTCCTATGTACAAGAATATAACTTCTATAATACTGCCCCTATGTACAAGAATATAACTACTATAATACTGCTCCTATGTACAAGAATATAACTACTATAATACTGCCCCTATGTACAAGAATATAATTACTATAATACTGCTCCTATGTGCAAGAATATAACTACGATAATGCTGCCCCTATGTACAAGAATATAATTACTATAGAACTGCTCCTATGTGCAAGAATATAATTACTATAATACTGCTCCTATGTACAAGAATATAACTACTATAATACTGTCCCCATGTACAAGAATATAACTACTATAATACTGCTCCAATATACAAGAATATAATTACTATAATACTGCTCCCTATGTACAAGAATATAACTACTATAATACTGTCCCCATGTACAAGAATATAACTACTATAATACTGCTCCTATGTGCAAGAATATAACTACTATAATACTGCCCCCTATGTACAAAAATATAACTACTATAATACTACTATGTACAAGAAAATAACTTCTATAATACTGCTCCTATGTACAAGAATATAACTTCTATAATAGTGCTGTTGTATATAAACATGTAATACTCATTTGTCTTTATAACAATATTTGTGCTGAGTTTCTCTGGATGGTAACACATCGCTTTAAATGCCACTGTACGATGTCATCTTGAATCTAGATTTGCCCAAGGTGCCAGTGTTCTATGTATATTCATTAGCTCCTCTCTCACGGGCCTTATGGCACGGACTGTACGTTGTTCAGCCTTTCTGGCTGTGTGATGTTGAGGACATCTGGTTGGCCTGATATTCCCCAAAGGGATACTGGCAGTGACGGTTTTATCAGATAGGAGTGATGCTGGCACCTCTTGTGGACTTGTCTCTCTATCTATCTATCTATCTATCTATCTATCTATCTATCTATCTATCTATCTATTCATATATATATATATGCAGCACGGTGGCTCAGTGAATAGTACTGAGCCATGGAGCGCTGGAGTCCTGGTTTCTAATCCCACCTTGGACAACATCTGCAAGGAGTTTGTATGTTCTCCCATGTTTGCGTGGGTTTCCTCCGGGCACTCCGGTTTCCTCCCACATTTCAAGACATACTGATAGGGAATTTAGAGTGTGAGCCCCATCAGGGACAGTGATGATAATGGGTGGAAAACTGTAAAGCGCTGCGGAATATGATAGCGCTATATAAAAATAAAAATTATTATTATTATTACATATATATATATATATATATACATATATATATATATATATATATATATATATACACATACATATAGTCTTCTCTAGTGACTGAAAATAGAATTTAGCAGTTTTATACAAAGTATGTAGAAGTCCAGATTCTGCTTCTGATATATCAGGTACGTTGTGTCTGATGATGCAGTGGAGCGATGTTAGCGCATTGTGGTAATCTGTACCAGTCTTCTCCTTAGATTAATGCTTAGGACATAAATGAGATGCATTTACGCTCTATTTACAGATATGATCCTGATAATCGTTAGATAGATAGTATTTAGTAGAAAGCAAGAATTCAACCACAATAATATCAATTAATTAATGCCCCCCTGGTCACTCGCATTTCTCTTATTACGCAAACAATGATCAGCCATAATATTAAAATGACCTGTCTTATAATGTGTAGTGCTCTGCGTGTCTGAATGCTTTTCTATCATAGATGAGATACTCTGCGAGTCCTGACTTCTTTCTATCATATTTACAATTTTCTGAAAGTGTCCCATGGTACCTGGTACCTTTCAGTCGCAGCTGTGATACTCTGCAAGTCCTGATATTATTCTATCATATTTTCAATGCTCTACGTGTTCTGCCACTTTTCTTTCACATCTGCGATGCTCTTCATTTCCTGACCTTTTTCTTTCATATCTGCGTGTTCTGACACCTTGCTATCATAGCTGTGATATTCTGCGTGTTCTGACCTTTTTTGTCATAGCTGCGATGCTCTGCATCTTCTGACTCCTTTTTATCATAACTGCGATGTTCTGCGTGATCTAACCCCTTTCATTTTGAGATCATAGCTGCGATGGTCTGTGTATTCTAATTCCTTTCATTTTGCTATCATATCTGTGATGCTCTGCGTGTTCTGACTCCTTTCTATCATAGCTTTGATGTTCTGTGTGTTCTGACCCTTTTCTCTTATAGCTGCGATGCTGTGCATGGTCTGATTCCTTTCTATCATAGCTGTGATGCTCTGCGTGTTTGACACCTTGCTATCATAGCTGTGATGCTTTGCATATTTTGACACCTTGCTATCATATCTGTGATGCTCTGCGTGTCCTGACCCCTTTCAATCATAGCTGCGATGTTCTGTGTGTTCTGATACTTATCTATCATAGCTGCGATGTTCTTTGTGTTCTGATACATTTCTATCATAGCTGCAATGATCTGTGTCCTGACTCTGTTCTATCATAGCTACGATGCTCTGAGTATCCCAACACCTTTCTATCATAGCTGCGATGCTCTGTGTATCCTGACACCTTTCTATCATAACTGCGATGCTCTATGTGTCCTGACTCCATTCTATCATAGCTGCGATGCTCTGCTTGTCCTGACTCCGTTCTATCATAGCTGCGATGCTCTGCGTGTCCTGACACCTTTCTATCATAGCTGCGATGCTCTGTGTGTTCTGACACCTTTCTATCATAGCTGTGATGCTCTGCGTGTCCTGACTCCGTTCTATCATAGCTGCGATGCTCTATGTGTCCTGACTCCGTTCTATCATAGCTGCGATGCTCTGTGTGTCCTGACACCTTTCTATCATAGCTGCGATGCTCTGCGTGTCCTGACTCCATTCTTTCATAGCTGCGATGCTCTGTGTGTCCTGACACCTTTCTATCATAGCTGTGATGCTCTGCGTGTCCTGACTCCGTTCTATCATAGCTGTGATGCTCTATGTGTCCTGACTCCGTTCTATCATAGCTGCGATGCTCTGTGTGTCCTGACACCTTTCTATCATAGCTGCGATGCTCTATGTGTCCTGACTCCGTTCTATCATAGCTGCGATGCTCTGCGTGTCCTGACTCCGTTCTATCATAGCTGCGATGCTCTGCGTGTCCTGACACCTTTCTATCATAGCTGCGATGCTCTGCGTATCATGACTCCATTCTTTCATAGCTGCGATGCTCTGTGTGTCCTGACACCTTTCTATCATAGCTGCGATGCTCTGCGTGTCCTGACTCCGTTCTATCATAGCTGTGATGCTCTATGTGTCCTGACTCCGTTCTATCATAGCTGTGATGCTCTGCGTGTCCTGACTCCATTCTATCATAGCTGCGATGTTCTGCATGTTCTGACTGACCAGAATATAGGTGAGCATATTTATGCAACCACGTTATTTTAGTTCTTTCTTTTTCCACCCGAAAAGACTTCAGTTGTTTTTCCTCTGTGTATTTGTAGAGATTATGGGCGACATTAAAAAGGGAAAAGTTTTGGAATGATTTTTCTTTGTAGAATTTTATTTACATGACAAAACCTGCCATTTAACAAGGGTGTGTAGACTTTTTATATCCACTGTATATGCAGTAATTCTACTGTTGTGGTTAGGCGCATTATTTACATTTATTAAAGGGGTGGTCCACTACTTCCCTATTGGTTCCCCAACACTTCTCTGGACTGCAGCCGGTATTTCCAACCAGCTAGTCTTCTCTTTCAAGTGGATGGTGAGCGTCAGGTGACCACTAGATTTTATCAGCAGCTGCTGATTGGCTGCAGCGGTCTCATTCCATATAAGACAGGAAAAAAAAGTTTCCTATTCCTACCAACTTAGATGACAAGTGACTGCTGCAACCAATAAGCATCTTCTGACTACAGTGGTCATCAGAAGACTGGCAGCGGACCCCAGCAGCAGGGCAAAGGAGCATCTGGTGTCTGCTAGGTATGTTTTTTTTTTCTATTATTAATTTTAATACTGACATGGGCCCAGGACAAACCCTTTAACACAATTCCATCTCCATGTTCTTGCCCGGGTTGTCTGTTCACTAATTTTTTTCTGTAATATTTAACAATTAATCTACGGTAAGTAGATTCTGGAGCTGTGGTCTCACATGCTCACTAAAGCTTTGCTCACATAATGGACTCGATCAGTGGGGTCCCAGCATTCAGACCCCCTGCCCCATCACACATTTATTACTTCCATCTTGTGGATAGGTGATATGTTTTTATATGGGATGATAAGTAATTGCCAGACCATTATATATCTCAGTTCCCTAAATATACGAGGGTGAATGCGGTTCGTTTCAGGGCTGTAGATGCAGCTGTGTTTTATTAGTGATTTTTGCACCTTGAATGATATCTTGTCATCAGTGGACACAGAGTCAGTTCACATTTAACATCTCAGCCTATTCCTTGCCTCGTATTTCCTAGATATAGTGAAATTACACGAGCTCAGGCCGCAAGTGCACGCCGTGCATTGCAGCACTCCTGTTACACTCAGTCAGTACACGTGTTTGTCCACAGGGGAGCAGTGTTTCTACAGTTTTCTTTTGTGCCTAGCTTACTGGCAGTTATGTCTAATTATTCAGTGACTGCTTTAACCCCTTAGTGACAGCCAATACGTCTTTTAACTGACCTTAGATATAAGAGAATAACCTCCCCATACAGGTGACAATCCAGCAGCTGTCGGCTGTCCACTATAGCTGACAACTTGCTGCATCAGCCACGATCAGTGTTTGCACCGTCCAAATCTGTTTAACCCCTTAGGCTACGTTCACATTAGCGTTGCGTCGGGGGCAGCCGCGGCGACGCATGCGTCATGCGCCCCTATATTTAGCATGGGGGGTGCATGGACATGCGTTGCTCTTGCATTTTGTGACGCATGCGTCACTGTGGCGCAACTGTCAGGGCGCAGAGGACGCTGCATGATGCATTTTTTTCTGCGCCAAAAATCATGCAAAAGTGAACGCATGCGTCACAAAAAGCTGCGTTGTGCATGCGTTTTTGCATGCTTTGTGCATTGCGTCGCCGACGTTGCCCCGCACAACGCTAATGTGAACGTAGCCTTAGATGCTGCTGTTAATAGTGACTACATCACTATAAATGGTTAACAGAGTGTGGGGGCTTCATCTTTATTCAAATTGGTGCCCTCAGATCATGATTGTGTGGTCCTGATGTTTGCAATGGCAATTCATGACCAAATAGTGGCCTTAAGGTACCGTCACACTAAGCAACTTTAGAACGATAACGATAGCGATCCGTGACGTTGCAGCGTCCTGGATAGCGATATCGTTGTGTTGGACACGCAGCAGCGATCAGGATCCTGCTGTGACATCGCTGGTCGGAGCTGAAAGTCTGGAACTTTATTTCGTCGCTGGATCACCCGCTGACATCGCTGAATCGGCGTGTGTGACGCCCATCCAGCGATGTGTTCACTGGTAACCATGGTAAACATCGGGTTACTAAGCACAGGGCCGCGCTTAGTAACCCAATATTTACCCTGGTTACCATTGTAAATGTAAAAAAAAAAAAACACTACATACTTACATTCCGATGTCTGTCACGTCCCCCGGCGTCAGCTTCCCTGCACTGTCAGCGCCGGCCGTAAAGCAGAGCACAGCGGTGACGTCACCACTCTGCTTTACGGCCGACGCTGACACAGTGCAGGGAAGCTGAGGCCGGGGCACGAGACAGACACCGGAATGTAAGTATGTAGTGTTTTTTTTTTTTTTAGATTTACAATGGTAACCAGGGTAAACATCGGGTTACTAAGCGCGGCCCTGCACTTAGTAACCCGATGTTTACCCTGGTTACCCGGGGACTTCGGCATCGTTGGTCGCTGGAGAGTTGTCTGTGTGACAGCTCTCCAGCGACCACACAAGGACTTTCCAACGATCACGGCCAGGTCGTATCGCTGGTTGTGATCGTTGGAGAGTTGCTGAGTGTGACGGTACCTTTAGAGTCTGCCGGCTATAGTAATCTGTTCAGAAGTTACTGACATTTAGGAGGTAAAAATAATAATTTTATTTATATAGCGCCAACATATTCCGCAGCGCTTTACAAATTATAGAGGGGACTTGTACAGACAATAGACATTACAGCATAACAGAAATCACAGTTCAAAATAGATACCAAGAGGAATGAGAGCCCTGCTCGCAAGCTCACAAACTATGAGGAAAAGGGGAGACATGAGAGGTGGAGGGAAAATACACATTTTCATTTCTGTCATGCCACTTTGCATTAATTCCTGTAAAGCACCTAAAGGGTTAATAAACTACCTGACTGCAGTTTTCAATATAATAGGGGGTGCTGTTTTTAAAATGGTATCACGTTTGGGGGTTTCCCAATATATGAGACCCCTAAATTGACTTCAAACATGGATAAGTTCCTAAAAAAAAATAAATTTTGTAAATTTCCTTGAAAAAATGAAAAATTACTGCTACATTTTTAAACCTCCTAAAATGCTAACAAAATAAGATAACATTTTACAAATGGTGCTGATGTAAAGCAGACATGTGGGAAATGTTATTTATTAATGGTTTGCTGTGGTATGACCATCTGGATTAAAGGGATAATCATTCAAATTTAGAAAATTGCAAATTTTTTAACAATTTTCTAAAATTTTTGATATTTTTTTATAAATAAACACAAAACATATTGACCTAAATTTACCATTATCATAAAGTATAATATGTCATGAAAAAAACAATCTCAAAATCACTGGGATTTGTTGAAGCGTTGCAGAGTTATTACCACATAAAGTGACACTGGTCAGAGTTTAAAAATCTGGCTCCATCACTAAGGGGTTAAAACCCTATATTTCCTTGTACTGGGATAATTAGCACAGATCCTCAGTGTGTGCACAGCGCAGCAACTGATGACTGCGCTTTTGTAGGACAAGACGGGGACCCGGGTGCAGATTTCTCACTGTATGTGGCTGATGTACAGTGAATATTACATGGGGGACTGCACTATAAGCAGTTTTCTCACCTGACTTGTGCTTAGTAAATCCATACGTCATGGTGAAGTCCCTGGTGCATCGACATAATGGCCGAGGGCCGCAGTGCTTCTAGATCCTTTGTGTGTCTTCATAGGAGTTTGATGGCTTAAGGTTCTGCCACGACGAAGATGGAAATGATCATGCCATTCCTTTGATCTGGCATCCAGTAATTCAGAAACACTGATTTTCCACCACTTACTTCTTGATTAGGCGGTATTGCTTGTTTTCGGTAATTTCCATATTTGACAAAAGATTATGCAAAAACAAATCCGCATCCTAACTTACCCCCTGCCCTCCAACGCTGCCCCTAGCCCAGGGATGTCAAACTGCATTCCTCGAGGGCTGCAAACAGGTCATGTTTTCAGGATTTCCTTGTACTGCACAGGTGATAATTTAATCACCAACTCATTATGTGTGTAGGTGATTAAATTATCACCTGTGCAATACAAGGAAATCCTGAAAACATGACCTGTTTGCAGCCCTCGAGGAATGCAGTTTGACACCCCTGCCCTAGCCAACCTTGTCTGGCTCAGTGATGTCGTAACTACAGAACGTGACCGCTGCAACCAGTCACTGAGCTCAGCGGTCTTGTGCCGTTCACCTCTGCATCGCCGCTAGTCTGTGAATTCTCTAGTTATGACAATGTCACGGACCAGGGGCGGCCGGCGAAGAGGGACGAACACTTGATATTGATGTCATAATTATAGAAATGTGTAATGCTTCTATTATGTTTCTGCCCCATGTGAACAAGCCCAAGTATGAAGTGACCTTGTCATGACTTTACTGGTGTCATAGAACTGCAGATTTTATACCAGGGACTTTTTTTTGGTATACACATACCCCCCCTTGTGTTTCATTAATAAAAGGATCAGTGATTACACGGTGCAATCCAATTAGCGGCAATGTTTGTGACGATATCCGCTGTCTACATGAAAGTTAATTAGAGATGGTCATTAAGATTAAGTAGCGAGAATGGTGATAGTGTAATTAGGATGGGGACATGGTCGTAGACGGCAATCTGATGGATACACGGGATGTCATACATTGGAGGGAGGTAGGACGATCTTTAATTTACATTTCAGATTATTTTGGTGCAGGGTTTGGGGTCACCAGTAAGTACCATGGGGGTTTTTGCTTGTCAGATGAAGACATTTATAAAGCTTTAGCAAAGTAAAACTATTTTCCCTAGTTTCAGGGTTTTCTAAAGACGCCAAGCGGCTAAAAACAAACAAAAAAAAAATCAACAATTCCTTGTTCCTCCATACTGTACTATTCAAGACTATGAGTGTGCTGCTCCTAGGTGTTTCCGATGGGGGTAGAGGAGAAAGCTGCTGCTAGACTCCTGGGGCAGCGACTTATCTTCCACAGAATACGGTATGTTCCTCTGACATAATCATGTGGTGGAAAGTCAGGAGGTACCATACACATTAGATGACTGGCTGACCCTACTGATATTCAGCACATGCCTATGGGGTAGCTACTCAAGAGACCGAAAGTGACAAGTTTTTGTTCGAGGGTGTAGATTAATGATCTGTCAATTACTTGACTCAGTTCCCTTAGTATACATGGGTGAATGCAGCTGTATTTTTATTAGGTTACTAACAATGACGGCATCTTGACAGATATCTCGTAGTGTTAGTGGGCTCCGCCGCTTGCCGTCCCCATCCATATTGTAAGCAGATTATTTTCGTCTTGTTCCTGCAGATTGTGATGTGGGATGCAGACTAATATTTGATTCTGTGGAGGAGAGACTCGCTCAGTGCAATCGCATTTCAAAGATTTTGGTGGAGTTAAAGGAGGTCATGAATCCAGACCGGACCGACCACATTCCGGGGTTATTTCTGCCTGAAGTTTAGATCTTGTACAGCAGATTGTGAGGGCTGCGCTCTCACGTCCTGTTACATAGGAAACAAACCTGTAATGTACATTGTGTGCATGGTAAAATGTGGGTGCGATCGGGGCTCCCGGCAAACTGTGGCCCCAGGGTCAGAACATGTCTTGTCAGAAGTAACATAAAGAACCCTGGGAATATTCATCTAAATAATGAGCCGTGTCACTCATTACCATGTTGTGCCTTTAAGGGGGTCTCCATAAAGAACTGTGCCATATGCAATAAGAATACTGCAGAGGTCTCCTGATCCTGCCGGGGAGTCGGGTCTTCCCCTCAAAGTCAGACTGGTTGTTATGGAATCAGTAATGCACAAATCCATAGCAACCAAGCTGTCAGATAAAACATCTCTACATATATATGTATGCACATTGGGAGACATCTTTGATATTCGATTGGAAGAAGTATGATAGGACATGCAGAGCATCACAGCTACAACAGGAAGTCAGGCCATGCAGAGCATCGCAGCTACGATAGGAAGTCAGGACATGCAGAGCATCGCAGCTATGATAGAAAGATATCAGATCACAGAGCATCGCAGCTATGATAGACGGATGTAAGGACATGCAGAGCATTGCAGCTATGATAGACGGATGTAAGGACATGCAGAGCATTGCAGATATGATATAAGGATGGCAGGACATGCAGAGCATAGCAGCTATGATAGAAAGGTGTCAGATCACAGAGTATCTCAGCTATGGTGTCAGAAAACGCAAGCATCACAGCTATGATAGAAAGGTGTCATATCACACAGAGCATTGCAGCTATGATAGAAAGGTGTCAGGAGACACAGAGCATCGCAGCTATGATAGAAAGGTGTCATATCACACAGAGCATCGCAGCTATGATAGAAAGGTGTCAGATCACACAGAGCATCGCAGCTATGATAGAAAGGTGTCAGGACACACAGAGCATCGCAGCTATGATAGAAAGGTGTCAGATCACACAGAGCATCACAGCTATGATAGAAAGGTGTCAGATCACACAGAGCATCACAGCTATGATAGAAAGGTGTCAGGACACACAGAGCATCGCAGCTATGATAGAAAGGTGTCAGATCACACAGAGCATCGCAGCTATGATAGAAAGGTGTCAGATCACACAGAGCATCGCAGCTATGATAGAAAGGTGTCAGGACACACAGAGCATCGCAGCTATGATAGAAAGGTGTCAGATCACACAGAGCATCACAGCTATGATAGAAAGGTGTCATATCACACAGAGCATCGCAGCTATGATAGAAAGGTGTCGGATCACAGAGTATCTCAGCTATGGTGTCAGAAAACGCAGAGCATCACAGCTATGATAGAAAGGTGTCATATCACACAGAGCATCGCAGCTATGATAGAAAGGTGTCATATCACACAGAGCATCGCAGCTATGATAGAAAGGTGTCATATCACACAGAGCATCGCAGCTATGATAGAAAGGTGTCAGGTCACACAGAGCATCGCAGCTATGATAGAAAGGTGTCAGGTCACACAGAGCATCGCAGCTATGATAGAAAGGTGTCAGGACACACAGAGCATCGCAGCTATGATAGAAAGGTGTCAGGACACACAGAGCATCGCAGCTATGATAGAAAGGTGTCAGATCACACAGAGCATCACAGCTATGATAGAATGGTGTCATATCACACAGAGCATCGCAGCTATGATAGAAAGGTGTCAGGTCACATAGAGCATCGCAGCTATGATAGAAAGGTGTCAGATCACACAGAGCATCGCAGCTATGATAGAAAGGTGTCAGGACACACAGAGCATCGCAGCTATGATAGAAAGGTGTCAGATCACACAGAGCATCGCAGCTATGATAGAAAGGTGTCAGATCACACAGAGCATCACAGCTATGATAGAAAGGTGTCATATCACACAAAGCATCACAGCTATGATAGAAAGGTGTCATATCACACAGAGCATCGCAGCTATGATAGAAAGGTGTCAGGACACACAGAGCATCCCAGCTATGATAGAAAGGTGTCATATCACACAGAGCATCGCAGCTATGATAGAAAGGTGTCAGATCACACAGAGCATCGCAGCTATGATAGAAAGGTGTCAGATCACACAGAGCATTGCAGCTATGATAGAAAGGTGTCAGGTCACACAGAGCATCGCAGCTGCGACTGAAAGGTATCAGGACGCTTTCAAAGGTCTTGGTGGGGGTGAGGACATCCAGGCCTTCTTGGGTTAGACACGGGAACCTACACAGCATTGGGCAGGTGGTTTTAATGTTCTGGCTGATGGATGTACTGGGGAGTTGCTGTAATGGTCTCTCCTCATGTACTGTGTTATGTAATTTTCCCCTTTCACGGCACAGCACTCCTCAGTAGGGAGCGGTTTATGCGGCGATCTGCACCTATGGGATCTATGACGCTGATCCCTAATGTCAGTGACTACCTGCAGATTCCTGTGATTGTACATTGTATCAGGATGAATCATGGTGACTCTGCACAGAGTCTGCTGCCTGATCCCGCTGACTTCTCAACCAAAGGTCACGTCACGGACATTTATATGTGCCATGGTGTCACCTTAGAACACATCAGCCCATGACTCACGCTCTGTCTTATCTGACACGTGACTAGTGCCAGAATTTTACTGTCAGCTGGTAACTTTCGTCTCCGATCTGTCTGCGGTGATTGACGTCTTAATATTGATGGTAATTTATTCCGTGCGGTCACAGGATGGTGTAATGTCACCACCCTCCATTCTCTATATGTCGCCTGGCAGCAGGGGGCGCAGTTCTCTCTGATTATAGCCTCCCTATAATACACTGCTTTTATATGTAAATTAACATCAGAAGGCAAACTACAACTCCCAGCATGCCATGATTTTACTATATGAAAGCTCAAGTAGATTATTCTTACACAAACACCAGAAAGTCATGGGTGATATTCGCAGCACAGATGGACATGCCTCTGCTGACAGATCCATGGCGCCGGTCAGTTTACTTTGCAGAGATTGGATGGGATTTGTAAAATCTCCCCTACAATGCTGCTTATATAATGCATGGTGGATTTTTAACCTGGAAAACTGAAAATTTGCTGTGTAGTCTATTTGAGTTTCCAGTATTGCATTTTCTTCTCATTCTTGAATCCTCCACCCCTTGTAGACGGGTCATCTCGTGAGACTGCAGAATTCTGGCCCAATTTGTGCCAAACAAATTGCTGTCCTTGCTGCGTGCCACGATTATTATATGTCTTAAATGTTTTCCTGACTGTTCAAGACAGGGATTTATCCTTTTTTTGTGTATGTAAGACCAGGCTGCATATTGCACTATATATGGCTCCCATGATAACAGGGTAACGACCCGGCCTGGGGCGCCCTCTCTGATCGGAGTCCTTGCAGCTGGTGAAGCGTCTGCAGCGCCAGATTTCATTATTTGCTGTGGTTAGTAATAGTGGAGAGGACGGTGCCTGCACATGGCGGCATTAAACAGACGCCTCCGTCAGACGCTCGCCCATTCATTAGCTGTCAGTGAATGATTTCCCAATTACGGCTCATTCATTCTGCTCATAACTGCTGGCACATCTGCTTATCGGCGAGCGTCTGTGCCGAATATCACCGGTTATTTCATTATGATTGAATATCATTGGTCTCAAATATTGAAGCATCAAATCCGGGTCTTTATCGCTGCCCTGAACCAACACGGGCGACTCTGAGAAAACCGTCGTCTGATTGTCAGCGATTATATTATGTGGGCACAGATAAGAAACGAACGTAGCAGATTGTCTAGCTCACGTACTGGTGGTCCACACCTGACACATAAGGAATACACCAGTAAGATTACTGGTGCATCTGCCGATGTATGTCTCAATTATCACTCCCAAACTAGCAAAATGTGAGGTTCGGGGAAAGCGGAGAGTCACTATTATTATCTTTAGTATGGCTGACCGAGCGAGGGGTGGGCAATGACGACCCCTTTAAGTTAGAGACCTGGGAGAGAATGGGCTGTTCTCTCTCATTACTAGTCACCCATCCATCATGGATGCTGAGCTCTGTGCTGTCCGGCAATCTGTGATGTGAGACTCTCTCCTTCCAGTGGGAGCTAACACCGATCATCCGGGATGTTTTCCAGTTTTAGTGCTGTGTTTCGGCGTTCTATTAAAGAGCCCATGCTCTCACACCGATGGATATACATACTTCTAATCTGGAATCCACATGGTGGTGCTGAATTGTCAGATACCAGACGTATGTAACGTTTACTGGAAAACCAACAATCAGTGATAAACTCTCATTCCCAAATCTCTGCTGAAACGTCATCTCCGGACTACGTTATGTCGCCGTGTGATGCCGGATTATGGGCGTTTCTGGACTATATGGTGTCAGATTAGTGGAATTGACATCTGCTATCTGAGTCTCTCTTTTTGTAATATAACTACAAATCCCAGGATGACCCAACAGATGGCAGACTGCAGTTACCAGGATCGTCAGGCCAACAACTGTGGGGGCATTCTGGGATTTGTAGTTTCCTAACAGACATCAGTTGCAGTACTTTGATATAAGGTAATGGTGTTGATTTCCTAATCTGGTCCAATATTTAAAAATTTAATTTTTTACGGTCTAAAAGTGCACCAAATTTATCACTGTAGCCCAAGGTGGGTCGGGTATTTAGCGCATCTTTTTGGTTTATTTTTAGACATTTTTTGCAGGTAAATTCCAGCGTTATTTTGGGAATGCTGTCACACTCTAAGCCGAATGAGATGCAACATTATGTACCAAAATGCAACAAATTTCTGCACATTTTTCCCCAGGCCCCACTCGCAAGCACATTGGTAAACCTCCCACACTCAGTATATATCGTCGGCCTTATAGTCAGTGGTTCTCACAGACGTCCTCTATGTAACAGTGCTGAGAGCGCAATGCAGCGAGGCTAGAACATGTTCTGGTAGAAGCCCCTGTATAGGTCCCCCACATAGAAATATAATGTATATTATCACGTGTGATCCCCCAGCATTACCCGTATAATAGATCACATGAGATCACCTGGCAATACTCGTATAATAGATCACATGTGATCACCCAGCATTACACGTAAAATGCACTGTGTGATCACCCAGCATTACCTGTTGTAGTAAAGCGGTATCCACGCTGTGCAGTGATGAGGCAGTGACCCAGGGAGGGTTGACCCTGGTCTCCCACAGGGACCAGCACAGGGGCAAGTCTCTTCCAAACACAGTCCCATATGGAAGGGTCTTCACCACTCCCACCACATGTTTAATGTCCCCACATGGTGTGCAAAAATTAACCTCCGCGTTCGGGTACTCATGGATTTCTCCATGGATACCCATCACCTCCACTTTCTGTCCTTTGGGGTTGTCCCTGGCAACAAGGGACCCATGGACCAAAGTCACTATGCTCCCCGAGTCCAGGAGAGCCTCTGTTTGGTACCCATTCATGAGTACTTGGCGCAGCTGGGGTTCACTGTCGGCAGGGCCTGTAGTGGCGGTACAGACTGGCTGGTTATACATAGACACATGGTGAGTATACCCGCAGTCCATGGGTTCAGATATCAGGGGGCTGTTGGCAGCTACATGTCCGGGCCCTTGGCACCGCCAACACTTGATCGCTGCGGCACAACTATACCTTGGGGCTGCTGTAGGGGAAACGGGACTTTTATCACCCTCTCTTCGGGTTACCCCCTCCTCACGGGCTCGGTCCTGGTTAGCCCCAACAGTGATTTGTGGACTTCTCCCATGCTCCTGTACAAAGTCTTGAGGGGTACACCGCTCAATCAATCCTACCAGCTGGTCCAGAGTGCCTGGGTTCCCTTGCCCCACCTCACGCTTTATGGCTGCTGGCATCGCCCTCATCAGCCGGTCGACCACCCTCTGTACCATCTGGGCCGGGGTCAAAGTCTCAGGCTGGAGCCATTCCTCCACAAACTGCAATAAGTCATAGGCTTGAGACGTGGTGGGACGAGTCTCTGCAAAGGACCACTGGTAAACCCTCTGATCGCCCCTTACCTTATGGGTCTCTTCTTGGTACCACTGTTTGCCCCTCTTTACACCACTGATGCTCCGGTTGCTGCCACTGCAGCGCTTCTTGCAGCTGCCGCTGGACCTGTAGCTCCTGCTGCTGCTGCTTGCACAATAGTTCCTGCTGCTGCCGCAGGAACTGCAGCGCCTCCTGCTGCTGCTGCAACTGCAGTGCTTCTTGCTACTGCCACTGGAACTGCAGCTCCTGCTGCTTCTGAATGAGGGCCACCTGTATCAAAATCTCCATATTTACAACAGGCTTGCTCACCGACATGCAGCATGCTTTGAGGTATGCCTCAGTTCACACTACCCACATTCTTTCCACCATATGTAGTGCAGCGGTATCCACACTGTGCAGTGATGAGGCAGTGACCCAGGAAAGCTCCAAAACAAAAGTGTCTTTAATGCTTAACTCACAGCAATACACAGCACACAATATCCTCCGGATCGCAGCCTGTAAACATATTCTCCAGATTGCAGCCAATAAACACGCCAGTCCCTCTCTAGACCGGTTGCTGTGGGTGACTGCACCACCGTGTACGCTGTGGATGCCAGGCCTTTCAGCTGCCTTGGCTGTTAGGTTCCGCTTGCCTGTGGTGCCTCACACAGGTGGAGCTCTGCAGAGCTTCTTGCAAACACCAAACTGACCCTGACACACCCAAACCATTTACTGCAGGTTTTTAAACTGGAATCTATGGCATTACCCATATAATAGATCACATGTGATCACCCAGTATTACCTATATAATAGATCACGTGATCATCCTACATTACCCATTTAATAGATCACGTGTGATCACCCAGTATTACCCGTATAATAGATCACATGTGATCACCCTGCATTACCCATATAATAAATCACATGTGCTCACCCAGTACTACCCATATAATAGATCACATGTGATCACCCTGTATTACCTGTGTAATAGATCATGCGAGATCACCCAGTATTACTGTATAATATCTCGTGGTCACCCGGCATTACATGTATGTGACTGATGTCTCCTCTTTCTTGTCTTGCAGCCTGTTTGATATGGGGGGAGAATATTACTGCTACAGCTCGGACATTACCTGCTCGTTTCCAGCCAGCGGGAAGTTCACCGCCGACCAGAGAGCAATTTATGAGGCCGTGCTGAAGTCCTCCCGTGCCATCATGAACGCTGTGAAACCCGGTGAGTCCTGAGCACCTCTGTGTGACTCAAATGACAAAGCACAATAATATCTGAAAGGCGTCGAGTAAAGAGTAAAATCCAGCTGCAGTACCAGGCGCAGCCATGGACAAGAGTGGCGCTGTTTGTGGATGAGGGAAAACAGATTTGTGATTTTGTAATATCATACAACGCGTATTAAATACACGATAATCAAAAGTCACATAATTGTCTCCACCTACACAGCATCATCCAATTTTACAGGAGTGACTTCTGGATTTGCAGCCATTTTGGTTGTCACTTTTCCAGCAGCATTGCCCATGGCTCCCCTCGCTGTGTGGGTTTGGAGCCCTTCTCTCTTTTGATATTTGACATGGCAGAGAACCAAGGACTGTTAGTTTAGCAGGAGCCGCCATATCTGCGGCTGTAACACCGTTGCCTCCCGATACTGGGGTCCTGATGTATCCCCTTCCACTTCTGACCTATTTTTTTCTCCGCGTCCTGCTCTGAAAACCGCACATCCTTCTCGTTGTCTTCTCCTCGCAAGTGACTTCCGATCCGCTTTACCTCCCCGCAGCAGGATTCCTGCCGGCTGTTTACACGTCGTCCCATTCTTCACTAAAAAATGGTGGAAAAGTCGTGTTGTGCAGATTACCATTGCTATAAATTTTGTGTCCCTGTCAGTGGGGCTCGCTGGGGCTGGCAGACCGTCACAGGAAACAGGCCAGCGCCTGGCCGATGGAGACAACATACATGTAGCCTCTGATAGAGTCCTCGCCGCTCTCTTAACTCTGGGGGTGAGGATGTGGCTGTCACCAGTTTCTTTTGATTACTGGTTGATGAATGGCCCCTCTACATAGATGTGAGCCGTCGTTATACGGCAAAACAAGTCCACCCGACCAACAACAGCAGGTAACGGCCTCGCTATTACCCTCTCATGTTTTGTGCTCTCGTTTACTGCCAATTATATAGTTTTCTATTCTACTTTATAAATGACTTTTGCAGTTCTTTTATTTTTTTTAAGATTGAAGAATATAGTTGCCTTTTTTTTAGTTCTTATAGAGCAGGACACGATTTATGTGCCCAAAACTTTACACTAAGACTCAATTTAAACTGGGAGAAAAAAGTTACGGATTTTGCAGTCTGTTCTGTGCAAACATTCAGATTTTTTTCAATTTTACGCAGTTTGAAGTTGCGGACAAGGAACAGCGGGAGGTGGGAGCAACCGCAGATCTACAGACGTACTGTAATGCATGTCAGAAAGCGGGTGTAAACCTCTGGCTGTGATACTTTATAGCGCTCCACACTTATTAGTCGTGACCTATGGCACTCCAATCATAGTAAATTCCTCCGTGGGATCACAGGAGTGTCCTGGTTTCATTCATTGGCTCTCTTGACTTACCCTCCTCAACAACAATGATATCGCAACACCGAAAAAGGAAATATCGTTGGATGATGGAAATCAAAGGATGGCGATAATGATCCACAAATGATAACATTTTCAAAACATCTTGATTTATTTTGTCTGGAGTATGAGCGCTACACGTGGAAATCCCGGCCCTTTCAGTGGAGTATGAGCGCCACACGTGGAAATCCCGGCCCTTTCAGCTTTGGTTGAGGTTAATAATGGTCGTTTGTGGAAGGTTCTGCGGCTAAATGCACTTGGGCAAATTATCAAGGTCCGCTGCTGGCAGCTTCCTTTGCAGTTACCGACCATTATGTTCCAGACGTGTGTGATGAGAGACAAGTCCAGAGATGCTGCAGACCATAAGAGCATGTTTAGGCCTTGCAGGCTGCTCACAGTAGCACAAGGAACATGCGAGCTAGCCATGTAATGTTGATAAATGTCTCCTGGGCCACTTTGAAGAATAGGCCGTACTATTGGATCCAAAACAATGTATCTCCGAGCTATTAGTGCACCTGGTATGAAGACTAGAGAGGTCCGATTACTGTACATTATGCACCTCCACACCATAATTCCGGGAGTAGGACTGGTGTGTCCTTCGCTCTTCATTTATTTCATGCCACGGCTCTCAAAGGTTATCATAGTGCAGAAAAAGGCGGCAATGGAGGCTGAAATTGAGGTCTGTCCTCTTCAGTGATAAGTCCCACTTTTGTCTTGGATACAATGATACAATGGTAGAACCAATGCTGCCTCCTTTTCTCCAAAGGGTCCCAGGAGCTATTTTTCAACGCCAGACCCCACTGTGAGCAGCCTGCGTGGCCTAAACCTGCTCCTCTCACTGCACCATCTCCGTACTTCTGTCCACATCTAGGACGTGATTGGTTGGTGATGACACAGGAGCTGCCAGCAGAGGCTCTTGATGATTTCCCCAAGTGCATACAGCAGCATAACGTTCCTCAAACAACCATTAATAACCTGAGTGATAGCAGTCGAATCAGTAAGTGCATGTGTTCCTGTACAAGTCTTTGACTCTAGACTGAAGAACGAGAGATTTTGAGAATGTGGTTTCCATTTTTCCATCATTTATAGATCAGTGATGTCTTCATCCTGTGATTTCCATCATTCCATAGCTTTTCCTTCTTAGCAGCGGATGTTAGGGACCATGGTTCCTACTACATGTCTGTAGTGCAGGTATATGCATTATACAGATTGCTTGGTCATTTAACTTTGAGAAAATCTTTGGTTTGGATACAAGGGAGGCACAAAATGTTTATATTTATAGTGAAAATTCTTGGACAATTCTGGTATATTTAATGCAGTCTGATAGTGCCAATGCGAAAAGGCCATGTGGAAACCAGCAGTGATCAGAGATCTTCTAATGGGGTCTTTCACGTTCTGAGACCAGCGATTCATCCTAATTGAAGTATAACCTTATTATCACCAGCCGCCTCCTGCAAAGTCTATAATCGTCTCTCCTAGCGAGAAGGAAGGGTGGAGTTGTCCATAGAGGCCAGTCTGGACAGGTCTTGGTTTTCCAGGGGATCATTAGAGGACTTTGTACCAACAATGATGGTGAAGGCCCCATCGGATTTCACATTGCAGCCTCTTTATTGTGCTCATCACAAATGGATCCCAGAGATCGCCCCATTATTGGTGGTCAACCATAAGTGGTCCTTCATGTACCTACTGATGAGTTCAGAAATAGGAACTAAAGCAACATGGAAGTCTGTGGGACATATTACAGTGCCTGTAGTATTTTTGATTCCACCACCCCTGATCCCCTCCATTGCAGTCTGTAGGCGGTGATGCGACGACTTGTCATCCATAACGGCTTTACATCTTTCATTTTCACTAGAGAAGCTAAGCTCGCAGAAATCCTTCCTTTTCTTTAGTTTTTTTTACATGTTCATAACTTATTTATTGTCTTATAAATCCTATAAAAATCCATTCTCTCTCGGTGGCCAAGACAGCGGTGTCGCAACCAGTGCCGAGGTCCAAGCGGAATAAAGACCTCAGAGACTCTTTGTGCGTCGATGCCACAGACCCAGTGAGGGAAACTGGGGAATTTTGCACGATTTCTCCATCGTCAGCGGCTTTTTGCTACTAGTCGGATTCTGAATAGTTTGTGGTTATTCACTTTTGTGTTCATTTATTTGTATATTTATTTTTGTACCGTTCATTGTCTTGAGCTGACACGGCCATTTGTTTTCTTCGGTCTTGAGGGACCATCGAAGGGGGATTGTCTGGCAGATCTTTCGCTCCTTGGTCTTCGGTTGAGTTTTGCAACAAGTTTTTCGGCTGAGTTATACATCCACTGACAGACTGATCTGGGCATCGACAGATGGAGCACACCCTTCCCATTGTGAAAGACTGGAAAATGTTCATCCCTTCCCAGTGGCCCCAAATAATCCTTTACTGTCCTCATCATAAAGGGGTTCTCTCCTTTCTATCAGTTTTCTCTAAAATTACCTTTTAAGAACAAATTACCCACTGGTAATAAGTGTGGGCTCCAAGTAGTCTTCGGACTATTGTGCATTAGTTTAGCTGCAGGGGCGCTATCCGAGCCCCCTATAGCCTTACCCCTGCAAACATTGCACAAGAAGACTTGATGGCGGTGGAAATGATATTTAACAGGCTGATTGATATCAATGCGAGCAATGTGGCCGCCGGCTGCAGTCACACATTGTGATGGTGTCTGAACTGCGCCTCTTCCCCTGGGGCGACCCCCGAGCTGTGGAATATGTACACAGATCAGAGTTGTCCCTCCTCACCAGCGAGGTCTTGGCTTTATGTGCTTGTCAAGGTAATACATGTGTGCACCGTCGCTGACCTGATATGACCCCGCTCTCGTCTTTACCTTGTGTATGAGGAAGTCTGGGGAATTAAACCCCAAGCGAGAGTTGACGTCAGGACATGGGTGTCTCTATGTATAGAACGCCAGAGACTGACAGCCGACACCGTCCTAAGGACGCCGAGTGTCTCACGGCGTCGGCGACTACTTCATGGTAAATACCGACGTCCTCCGACTAATGTAAACTAACCACATTCTGACCATCTGAAAGTCTTCGCTCAGGTCCTTAAGGAATTGTTCGAGGCTTATGTAAAGCATAACACAAGTTATGGCCCCTTTTGATTTATGGGGTCCAAGTCCTGAGACCCCCAATAATACCTTTAAGCCAGTGGTAGAATGGCTCCATTTACAGGGCCAGACACCTCTTACTTTGGACTGAGAACCAGGACCCCCCTATACCAAACATGCTGAACATGGGCTTCAACATCAGACACGAGGTTCTGTAGGTTTCTAATACACTTTGGAGGGGATTTGCCGTACTCCGGTCTTGGAGTATTTTTTGGTGTATGGACAGACCAGAAGATGCAGCAAACTTCTTAAGAGGGGCTGCATATGCTCCAGGAATTAAAATCTGTGCCCACCATGAGCTGACCGGTTTAGAGACATTTTCAACACCAGTTTTCTGACTTGGAGGAGTTGAAAAATTGCCGAAAAAGTGTCAGTTTTTTTGCTGTGTCAAGATCTCTGCTTGCTGACAGTGAATGAAACCATTCTCGTGTCAATTCTTATAACAGTCCTGACCTTGTTACAGCTGAGAATTTGCTGCAATTGCATCCTACTATGAGGCAGAATAGCTCTATACATGCAAAGCTGATGCCACCTGCACTGGTACACTGTAGCAAACAGGAGACATTTTTGTTGTTGATGGTTTTTTCTTTTTTTTTGTTCACAGAGGAAACAATTGTACCCACTTTTGAGATGTGTTAGGTTTGCATGTTAACGGGGTTTTCCAGTTTCAGAAAACCCGTCACTCGGCAGCCGGTTTAAAAAAAAAACAACAAAAAAATAGGCTGTAGTATATTCACCCTTCCCAGGTCCGTCGCTGAGTCTTCTCCGCTGCTCCCGGTGTATTTTGTTGTCTGCTGTGATGACGTCACGTCAGCAGCGCTGCAACCAATAACTGAGGTCAGCAGCTCTGCCCAAATTGACAGCCGCTGAGCTCAGTGATTGACTGCAGCGCCGTTGACTAGACATGGGGAGCAGAGGCGGAGAATCAGCACTGGACCTGGGGAGGGCGAGTAAACCTGTCTGTTTTTTTCTTTTCTTTAAACAAACTGCAGCTGGGGGACAGGGGTTTTCCTAAACTGGAAAATCCCTTTAATAAAAAATTTTCATTGACTGAGAGCAAGAAGAGTTCTTGAAAATGATGAGGATTTGAAACACAAAGGACCCGATTCATCATTTAATCATTTGCATCGTTTGGTTGTTTTATTTTAAGTCACTTTTCTTTTTCTTTCTTGTGACATTCATTGACCTTTTTTCCACCAAACTCTTCAAAATGGCCCACATGGCTCCTGAATTTAGTGCAAAATGAAAAAAAATGCTCTTTATTTTTGTCTTTAACTTTTTTTTTGTGGCTGTCAAGTTCTGTTAAAATGTTACAAAATTTGAGCAAAAATTTTCAGACGTATTTAAAATCACTCCGGGGAGCGAGGTGAGGCCACTGGGGGAAATTTGTGCAAAAATGTAGATACTTCAAAAAAAAACAAAACCCTGCAATTGATAAAACAGCCAAAAACATTTGGAAACACAAAACCTAAACCCACACAGGAAAACATTTTAAAAAAAAAAGACGTAAAAAGGTGCAAATTAAAAGAATAAAGGTGCAAATAAAATAAAGGTGAAAACCAACAAAAAGTAGACTAAAAAGGCGCAAAAGTAATAATGAATCTGCCCAAAGTCTGTTAGAAAAATGCACAAGTGATCATTAGGAAGAATCTGGCATTAGAGAGCGCCTCCTGCAGGAAGATGATGGGAGGTTACTGAGCAGAGCACGTCGGTGTCACCGTTGTCTCATAACTTCCCCAGTAAAGGAATGACTGATCCATTCAGTACTGGCACGATTTGTTCTCACTGAATACGTCTTTATTATACTCCTCATTAATGTCGTCACGATATCTGCGTCCAGACAAAAGGGGCTTTGTGGAAACCAACAGACTGGTGGAAAAGGTGTTTTTTCCTTGCTATTGTTTTTTTTGCAGATAAATGATATTTTTTGCATAATGTGAAGTTCTACAATTTTCCAAGACACTTTACTCCATTTTGTATTCAGTTTTCTAGATCTCTGCTTGCTGTCAGGTGTAGGTTTGGTCAATGATGGACACAGTACAGAAAACTGACGCTTCCTGGTGAATGACTGCAAGCAGAGATCTTGAAAGCGTTTATATCAACACTGTATTCTATTAATTAATTTTCTAAATCTAGATAACCCCTTAATGAAAAGTCTAGAGCTGTGCATGCACTGGTTGAACGTGGTTTCCAGAAGTCCTACGTACCCCATCGTCTCTCTGTCCAAGCCCTAAGGTCCCATTTTGACTCTCTAATTGACTCCAATGCATATGGCCACATCTGCACCCTTGCAGCTCAGTCGGCCTCCTTTGCACAGGTGACTGGTGATTTTTGAGGCGTCAATGATTTCCCATGTCATTATTAATGGCGGAGAGACCCCTGTGACAGCTGGAAAGCTGCACATTACAGTCCTTATCTCGCTCCAGTGGCTGAAGGTTTGAGACAAGAATTGCAGGCTGTCTGCGTCCCCCGACCTCTCACCTCCTGTCTGCAGACTTGACACTAATGAGAACATCAATTCTGCCGCCATTTGCATTGTAAGAAGAAATATGGGTCTGACGCCACCAGGACGCTTGTGACCAGCAGCTGAAATGTGGCTTGTGGTCAGTGACGAACAATACAGCGTTGTGTGTGCAAAGATTACATTCCGGAAAGGCCTCGGAGCATGGATTGGCACCAATGCTAAGCCTGAAGCCGGCAGACATTTTCCAAGGTAAAAGTTTGTCATTTTTGTGGTGACAATTCGAGAAGCCGGAGCTGAACCGTCGCCACCGAGTGATTGGGGTAAATTCACCCACAGTACCAAGTATGAAATGTTCTGCGTGGATTTTGGGTGAAATTTCGGTGAAACTCCGTCCCTTGGGCATATGAATGGCCTGAGCGGAAATTCACTGCACAGTACAGAAGTAGCAGGACCTCAGAGAAGATAAAGAGTTTTGCTAGAGCGTCGTCCAGGGGGCCACGTATGAAGAACCACGTGAACCTGCTCCTACCTGCCGGCATCCCAAGTGCCTCTGCTGATCAGTAGACCCCGCTCCACATCACACTAGGGACATCGGGGATGCCGGCAGGTAGGAGCAGGTTCACGTGGTTCTTCTTACGTGGCCCTGGATCATGGAAATACAAGAAGCTGTCAGGCTCAGGTAGGTAGAGCCACCGGCCAGTCCGTGCACCGGCATCTGATCTCATAATGGCAGAATGTGCCGGATTCTACAACAAATTCCAAGCGTTTTCTTTTCTTTTTTTTTGCCCTCCATGTTCCTTATATTAGCAAATTCCCCAATAATAGAAAATGTATAGGGGGCTCTGACTATTTTATGTTTTCTACTTGTATAAAGTCTGTGACAATCCAGGTCTGTTCCCGATCTGTAGGAAAGGTTCCCGGTGCAGGTCTCCAGTGCATGATGTATAGGAGAAGCACGCGTCCCCCCAGTGATTAGTATTGGGTAAGGTGGTCTGGTTGCATTGGCGGCCAATATTAATAATAGCTACAATTTCTGGCCCGGCCATTGGTTCACTGACCTGTAATACACATGATATCATTTGGCAGCGAGCTGGGGATTAACCAGACATACCATCAGCAGATTTTTTTTTTCCTTTTTTCTGCGACTGGGCAGATACCTTCCATAGTACAAGGACATTTCCTATGAAGCTGAGAGGAGCGGAGTCACAGGGGGAAGGCTGTGTGCGCAATCATCCAAAACGCAGCACTTGACCTACGAGACGTGTCTGGAGACACAAAACCCCTGGAACGACCCGATTATGTCTCTAGCCGAGAGGGTCATCGTTCATTAGGCCTGTAGTCAGAGTCAAATCCCCTGTCGTGGGTAATGGTGGGGGCACTAAGTAAAAATCATCATGAGGCCTTTCACAATTTAACACGTGACGCCCCGGAATATTGGCGCTTATTGGAGACGTCCATAATCTACGACATTAATAAAGGACCTACAATAGAAAACCTCAATTCCTGGGTAAAGAAAGTCTGAAGCCGGACACCTCTGCCATAAGTGATGATGGGGTCCCAGATCTGACTACTTTTTTCTGGAGCGCCTTATTTCTGGCCTATCTGATGTGTGATAAAACATTGGCCTTTATCCACTTTCATTCCTTTGGGAATATTCACACACAGGGCCCCGACTCATTATTTTATTTGTGCCCTTTTTTGGTGTTTCTCACCTGTTTTTCCATTTGTGCCTTATTCTTCTTTTAATTCTTATTCTTCTTTTAATTTGTGCGTTTTATTAAATCTATTTTATATTTTTTGTCTTTGTTATGTTCGTCATTGTGGCCGAGGTTTGGCGTTTCCATGTTTTTAGTTGATTCATCCATTGATGTCGCAACTTTGCTTGCACAAGTCCCCCTCCTAATGTGCTGATTTATGTACTAGTGATGAGCGAATGTGCTCGGATAAGGTGTTATCTGAGCATGCTCAGGTCTTAACAGAGTGTCTTTGGCGTGCTTGAAAAATATGTTCGAATCCCCACAGCTGCATGTCTCGCAACTGTTAGGCAATCCCTGTGTTGTGGCTGTCGAACAGCTGCGAGACATGCAGGCGCAGGGACTCGAACATATTTTCCGAGCATGCTGAAGTCACTCGGTTAGCACCCAAGCAGGCTGAGATAACACCTTATCCGAGCACGTTCACTCATCACTACTATGTACATCTAACTCAGAACTTTATGGGCTAAAATGGAGCACAATTCACAAACCACATGTGCCAATAACAAGAATTTGGTTCCAAAAAAAAGTCCGCAAATACCACAAAAGAAAAAAGTGGCCTAAAAATAAAAAATGCAAAAAATGAATCAGGGCCATAAGGGAAGATGACGACTACTGAGGTGTGGTTGAGATTATTTATGAGTCCCATTCACAATGTGTGTGCAAATATTGCACTTTCCAACACTGTTTTTTTTTTGTTTGTTTGTTTTTTTTTACCTTGTGTAAACGATAATTCTAGGTGTTTTTTCAACTGTAGTTTGGTGACTGGCCCATTATTCTTAGAATTTAGCCCGAAATATATTAGATCTACAGGGAGCCGAACCTCAGGGCCGGGTAATGGCAGCCGCCTCTGTATACGGCACCATTTGATAAAGCAGATATGAAAATGCTGGAAAAAAAAAATTAATAATCCTTCACCTACTGAGCAAAGTTTATTCTTCTGTAGACTTTGTGTGTGTCAAAGGCTGAAAACTGCGGGCAGCCGGTTCTAATGGATTACAGACGATGCACAAGACGAGAGCTCTCCGGCCAAACTGCAGATGAGGATGATTATGTAGGATTACTGCTCTATAGGATGGAGGGAGGGCGGCTGCGAAGGCTGAAATCAAAACTGCATAAGGGTCAGAGCAACTTCTGGTTCCCTCCAAGAAGCTGATTGTTGGGGTCTCATTGGAGCCAGCTTGCACGACTTTAACTTCTTAAAAGAAATTTTTGTATAGTAGCAGTACAGCTGTGTAGGCGCTTGTACGACAATTAAAATAGGTAATACTGTTTTTTGTTTTTTTTAGAAATCCGATGTGGCAGTCATGAGAAACCTGGTGTAAAAGTGATATACAGGTTAGGCTGGAAGTGCACTGGGGCGGTGTCAGTGCACTTAGATGGCTTCCTCATGACACGCCCACTGGTTTGCATAGGTCTTCAACACTAGCGTTCTCATGACTGGCACAACAGATCGCTCCTATAGGACACTGGAGGCCATTATGAAGCCCCCAGCGGACACTTGCTGCCAGGTTTCCTCTGTGAACTTAATGGGGTCCTCCCCAAATAACAAAATGTGCTATTCCAAAGCAGACAACCCTTTTAAAAAGAGTCCGGTCGCCTCTGCTGGAATTTCTGTGTTAAGTATTCAACCCTATACAATGTGAGTTGTCACACATGTGGGAAGATGGCAGGACATTGTAGTCACGCTGTATAGTTCTCATATAGAAGAAATACTAATGACCCTTGTCGTCCTCGTAGATGTGGCATGGCCGGATATGCACCGTCTGGCAGACCGCATCCATCTGGAAGAGCTGGCAAAGATTGGCGTTTTGAAGGGCAACGTTGAGGACATGATCAAGGCTCACATGGGAGCGGTCTTCATGCCGCACGGATTGGGTCACTTCCTTGGCATCGACGTCCATGATGTTGGAGGCTACCCAGAGGTCAGTGCCTTGTGTAATGCGGCCCTAGAAACCAATCACTTAATAAAGAAACATGTGTTTATAGGAAATGGCGACAAACCAAAAGCAAAGATAAAGTCTTCAGTTCTGGTCTTACTTTCCATCATGTCACATCCAGAGCTGCAATCTCAGGATACAGTCCTGTTGTCAGCGGCTTCTGGCTTTGTCTGTCCCTGTAGCCACAAGCGTCTTTTGGAATGGCAGCTAGCAGAACTGATACTGTCGCTCTGGATGTTTGCCAGACGGTTTTGCCGGCCATATTTATACAAGTCCCCAGCCAGTCCAGGTATTTGATGTTTGGTCAGTCTCTTGATTAGTGGAAATTTGCGCTCCTATGAGTGATGCTACCCCAAGGGTGAATAACTCTCAGACTATGTGCACACACAGTCTTTTTGCAGCAGTCAAAAAACGACTCGTTTTCTAGTGGAAACCGCTACAAGAACCACCTTTTTGGGTGACTTTTTTACAGCCTTCTGACTGGACAGTACCTCATTTTGAGCGTTTTCCATCTCGAGACGCTTGCAAGAAGTAACAGACACTTTCTATATTTCCCACCAGGAGATTTTCCAAGTCTGAAGTGGCAGAAAAACACTCAAAAGACAGAACATGTGAACGGCAAACTGGTTTTACAGTAGAACCGATTAGGAAGAGACTTTCAAGGGTTTTTTCTTTAGCAATTTTTCCAGGCGTTTTCAGAGCGACTCTGTTTTAAAGGAAGCCTCAAAAAGCTTTGCTTGCCCATAGACACCTGAACAAAGTCCCCTGAAAACACTGAATAGAATGAACATATGCATCTCTATGTGAAAAATACTCACTGTTCACATGTTCAGGCTTTTGAGAGCTTCTTAACGGCTTCAGATTTCAAAAAGTACCAAGCGTTTCCAAAATACGTCCCAAAAATGCTGGAAGAAATGCTAAAAAAACACTCTGGTGGATCAGAACATTGAAAGAGCGCTCAGGAAATGCAAAAAAAACTTTTTTTCAAAGGAGTTGAATAATTTTGATTGCATCTGTATCATGAATGAAGTATGAAGTCTCTTTATGGGTTTTCCTCTTTGAGAAAAGTGCACCCCAAACACTTTTATACAGGTAACATAACAGAGAGTGACCCTCCCCGGGTCCAGGCTACTCCACAGCTCCCGTCGCTTGATTTGGCTGCAGGTGCAACATAATGTCCACAGGTTGCATTACGGCTGCAGCCAATCAATGATCTTTATTTAGACGCCATGAGCTATCGAATGCAGTGATTGTCTGCAGCGGTGATGCACAATGTCGACCTGATATAACTGCTACAGCCGAATCACTGAAAGCGGAGCAGTGGCGAGGAGCAAGACCTGGGGAGGACGAGTGCTTGCTCTGTTTATGTTGCATATATGAAAGTGTTTGGGGTACGCTGAAAGTGGAAAACCCCTGTAAGATCCTTTAGCGTCTTCTCCATGAGATCAGGATGGGTTGATGCTGTTGTCAGGCGTACAGCGTGGCGTTACATCGGTCACTGTGTGTCCCCTTATATTGTCAGCCCCTCGATGTCTCCAGACGCTCCGTCCAACAGCTGATTCTGTTTTGTGTTTGCGCTCTCTGATTAGCTCTTCTTCCAATGGCCAAAGTATACTTTACTGCTTGTTAGGACTTGGAGCCGGGCTCCGCAGCGTATTCCTGGACGTCTCTGTGACAGGAGAACATATTGTGATAGTCCTGCCGGACGCCATTTGGCTGCACACATTATTTAGAGTACAATCTGGAGAGTCGTTCACATCTTCCGATGTCCGCGGTGCTCGCCTTCCAGGAAACGTGTTTACACTCAGATTGTCCTGTGGGACGTGAAACGCGCCCAGACCGTGCTCTCCTGTATGGACGTGAGCACAATTAAAGGGCCAACTCTCCGTGGCTTTCCAGTAGTTGTGTGCCTGCAACTACAGATAGCTGAGACGTTGCCAAATCTCATTGGTGGATCTATACCTCGCCACGGGCACAGGTATCTCATCTGTGGATGTACAAGAATACATCACATTGGCCTATGGCATAAAACCAGTATCAAAGAGGTACAAAACGCTGATAATTAACCCCCTGGAGCCTCACACATGCCATCCAGGGTATGCTCAATGTAGGCCATGTACATCAGATGTTAATGTGGGTGGCGGGGGCCGCTTATCTTCATGACGTTTGTACCTTATCAATAATATTCTGCTTGTTTTTCAGGGTGTTGATCGTATCGATCTGCCTGGACTTAAAAGTCTCCGCACTGCCCGGGCCCTGCAGGAGAGGATGGTCCTCACCATCGAGCCTGGAATCTACTTCATTGACCACGTCCTGGACCAGGCGCTGGCTAATCCCGCTCAGTCCTGCTTCATCAACAGTCAGGTTCTGCAGCGCTTCAGGGGATTTGGCGGGGTGAGCGACCACATTACTGATCTTCATCTTGCTAATAGTAATGTATAAAGAATCATCCATATCGTCAGAGGTGCATTGGCATAGGCCAGGAATTAGTAAGAAAGTGCAATCTCGATTATTGCACTGTGTAAGGCTGTGTTCACACAGTGCGGCCAATTCGCAGCAGTAGAAGGTTTTATGGTTAAAAGTTGCAGTCTTCTCACTGTTTCCATGCACAGGAACAGCCGTTTTGACTTATATGGGCTGCAACCTTCCCATACAAATGCACCATTACTAATCATCCTTCCTCAGGCCAGATCTGGGTGAGAGCAGGACCATAGCAGGTAGTTGCTCACATCTGCCCCTCTCACCACCGTGAAGCCAAGATGGCAGTACTGGCCCCGTGTATCTATTGGCCAAACATGCTCCCAATCATCCAGCCGATGAGCAAAACGCTAATTCATCATCACATCACATTTTCTAGGGATGAATATACAGGTGCATCTCACAAAGTTAGAATATCATCAAAAAGTTAATATATTTCAGTTCTTCAATACAAAAAGTGAAACTCATATAAAGTCATTACAAACAGAGTGATGTATTTCAAGTCTTTATTTCTGTTAATGTCGCTGATTATGGCTTACAGCCAATGAAAACCCAAAAGTCATTATCTCTGTAAATTAGAATACTTTATAACACCAGCTTGAAAAATGAGTATAAAATCCAAAATGTTGGCCGACGGAAATGTATGTTCAGTAAATGCACTCAATACTTGGTCGGGCTCCTTTTGCATCAATTGCTACATCAATGCGGCGTGGCATGGAGGCGATCAGCCTGTGGCACTGCTGAGGGGTTATGGAAGCCCAGGTTGCTTTGATAGCGGCCTTCAGCTCCTCTGCATTGTTGGGTCTGGTGTCTCTCATCTTCCTCTTGTGACAATACTCCATAGATTGTCTATGGGGTTAAGGTCAGGCAAGTTTGCTGCCAATCAAGCCCAGTGATACTGTTGTTAGTAAACCAGGTATTGGTACTTTGGGCAGTGTGGACAAGGGCCAAGTCCTGCTGGAGAATGACATTTCCATCTCCAAAAGCTTGATGGCAGAGGGAAGCATGAAGGGCTCTAAAATTTCCTGGTAGATGTCTGTGCTGACTTTGGTCTTGATAAAACACAGTGGACCTACACCAGCAGATGAAATGGCTTCCGAAACCATCACTGATCTTGGATACTTCACATTAGACCTTGGAAATCAAGGTCCCAGAGTCTGGAGGAAGAGTGGAGAGGCCACAATTCAAGCTGCTGGAGGTCTAGTGTGAAGTTTCCACAATCAGTGATGGTTTGGGGAGCCATGTCATCTGCTGGTGTAGGTCCACTGTGTTTTACCAAGACCAAAGTCAGCGCAGCCGTCTACCAGGACATTTTAGAGAACTTCATGCTTCCCTCTGCCAACAAGCTTTTTGGAGATGGAAATGTAATTCTCCAGCAGGACTTGACACCTGTCCACACTGCCAAAAGTACCAATACCTGGTTTACAAACAACAGTATCACTGTGCTTGATTGGCAGCAAACTCACCTGACCGTAACCCCATAGAGAATCTATGGAGGAAGATGAGAGACACCAGACCCAACAATGCAGACGAGCTGAAGGCTGCTATCAAAGCAACCTGGGCTTCCATAACCCCTCAGCAGTGCCACAGGCTAAAGGCCTCCATGCCACGCTGCATTGATGCAATAATTGATGCAAAAGGAGCCCCGACCAAGTATTTAATGTATTTACTGATCATACATTTCAGTAGGACAACGTTTTAGATGTTAAAATCATTTTTTCAAGCTGGTGTTATAAAGTATTCTAATATACTGAGATAATGATTTTTGTTTTTTCTTTGGTGTAAGCCATAATCATCGACATTAACAGAAATAAACACGTGAAATAGATAACTCTGTAATGACTCTTTATAGTATATGAGTTTCACTTTTTGTATTAAAGAGCTGAAATAAATTAACTTTTTGATGATATTCTAATTTTGTGAGATGCACCTGTGTATAGGGAATAAATTCTGTGCCTGAATTATAGTTTGGTGCCTGGATGAAAGGCAGCGAGTGGCCTCTTACCCTGCCCTAAGGATGGGGGGATTCTGCTCCCTGCTGTCAGTCCTCTTATCTCCACGCTGATAACATCTAGCTTAAGTCCAGTCATTTTATGGTTTGTGACTCATTTTACGTGAAACAAGGTCAGGGTCGATCAGGAGCAGCTGCCATGTGATTCATCAGAGCGAGGGGCAGATCGGCCAGGACCATATTCTGCTGATAAGATAGAGAATTCCACCATCGGCATATTTCCTGGCGAGATTTGGCACAGCGGGCATCGTAAATGCTTCTTTTAGTTACAAGCCGCAAGTTAATTAGTTTAGGAAAATGTATCTTTTGGAAGTTAATGAGTTGTAGGGAGTTGGCTCCTCTGCCGAGAAGTCAATGGTTTATCTCGTAAAAAGCTCTGACCGCCTTTCCTCGGCGACGGCTTTATGGAGTGAAGGATCTTGGCTGTTATATCCTAGGTGATGAATTATTCAGGAGGTCATGCATCGCTTTACCCAGTAACCCAACTGCAGCCGCTCCTGCCGTGTCGTCACTTGCTCAAGATTTGGGACAAATCCAATCCATACACGTGATTGGAGTGATTTCCGCAAACCTCGTTCTGATATAGAAACTTGTACATGTGAACAAACCCAAGCAACCAAGTCTGACTCCAGTCTTCCTCCTAGAACAAGTTTACACTCGGTGTAGAGCGGAAAAGGGAAAAGAATCATTGATTGCGCTTAAAGGAGATTTCCATCGCCTATTCTGCATCTATAGGTGACATTGCATCATGTGGATGTGCGCGGCCCACAGGTATCAGGCGCCGGTCCGATTCATCAGGACGATAAGCTTCGTTCACCTCCGGAGAATCCCATTATTTTAATTGACTCTCGTCTGGGCCAGTGTAAACCCACCTTTACCTTTTTAAAGAGTCATTACCTTTTTTAAGCAATCCCTTGCTGCTCCAGACCCTCCACTTCTATAGTTTCCATTAACTTCTTGCAGCAATCGCGCGCCATACATCATTCACGTGACTGCTGCAGCCAATCACTGATCATGTGAATGATGTAGGCGCGTGATTACAGCCAGAGACCCAATAGAGATGTCCAGAGGATGCAGGCGCTCGCACCTCTGATGACGCTGCCTCCTTCTGCACTGATACATCTCCTGTTCTCACGTCGGCTTCTGCCATGTGTAGGCCTCAATCATTCAGTCAATCGTTGGCTTCTCTACAGAATGTAACATCCTACGGGCAAACAGGAGGCTCCCACCCTGCAGTAACCTTATTTAATGGGTAACGAGGACAATCCGCTGCCAGAAAATCCTCTTCTGAAAGAAATATTTGGCTACCAATTAACATAGTTATACTAATTAATACTAAATAATGTGTCCTGGAGGGGATTCGTATATTGCGGGGCAGGACGGGACAGGTCGGTGTACGCCTGCAGAGTCAGTGCATGCTTTTTGTTTCATAAAAGTCTTTGAACAAAGCTTAATCCTAATAAAAAGCGAATACCTGCAGCCTGGATGTACGATAGTGCTCTCCTGGAGAGGTTCAGGACAACACCGTGTATGAAGCAAGTTATTTCCTAAGATTCGTCACCAATCTCCTTCAGGTATCTGTACATGAAGAAGCAATTGTAACGTTAAAGGACGGTCAGGTCCAGCTCTGGCCTTTAGTGACGAGTCCCTCCATGGCATCTACATATCCTGGTAAAGCACATAGCTTTACTATATACTTTGCCCACCTGCCCAAGGCGGAAGGAATTGTATAGTGTGTTCACAGGAGTTGTATTTGCTCCAAAAACAGAAGGATCGGGCTGTAATATACATCAGGGATCGGAGATAACTCCAGTGCTGCCCATTTACCCCATTAGATGCCACAATCGTTAGCGGACATGGCTTGTAAGCAGTTAGAAAGATGAAGCCAGTCTCCCAAGATTCAGTTAGGGCAAATTCAGTTTGGAATTGAAAATCCATATATAATGCTCTGAGACACGAGCGCATAATATGCACAGAACCAGAAAAGGGTTAAAAAATAATTATATACGCTTGTCCTATTCTCGCCCCTCACCTATCCTGCGGCTGCAGCTCCCCATCCGGTCCTCATCTTACTTTCGTTAGATCTTCTCTTCTTCAGTCTTCCGGCACTGACTAGGTCTCGTGTTGACGGTGGGTCCTACCTACGTCATTGACGTGTGCCCTTCTGTGATTACACTGGGTGCAACACACATCGTGACATGAGTGTCATGTTGCCATTTTATTGGATTTGTGCACATAGAGTCCTCAAAAATTCAGAATTGCACAATCCCAATTTTTGGAAAAAATTCATAAATTTGATTTGTAAGCTTAGAAGCAACATATCCAAGGGGGATTTCTTTGGCTACGGTCATTACTAGGTCGGCTAGCTTATAAAGCGTGGTATTTCTGGATGGTAATAGTGGCAGACAGCTGCTTCTATTTTAGGGTAAAGGAATATTTGCTTATGCGATTTGCCTCTTTTCTCTTCTAGGTGCGCATAGAAGACGACATCGCCGTCACCGCCAATGGCATGGAATTACTGACCTGCGTTCCTCGCACCGTGGAGGAGATCGAAGCTTTCATGGCGAACTCAAAGGACCAGGGCAAAGCTTTCAGCAAGGTGGTTTCCAGCCAGGAGTTGTGAGCGATTTTCAAGAAAACCTCCACGACCGGATTATTCCTCGTGCCTTTTTTGTTGATCAACTTTTGTAATCTGCAAGAAATAATCATTTTCTATTTAGCAAAGGGAAAAAAAACTGAAAAAAACCTACGATTCCAATCCTGTTTCTAATAATTCTGCTTTTGTAGAGATTGAACAATCAATAATGTGAAGTACAACGAGCCGCACTGTTCACTTAAGTGGATGCAGTTTCTTGGCGGAACAGTTTGGGAATCTTGGCAATTCATCCATGTTATTGCTTTACAGATATATTAACATATCAGTTACCAAATAAATGCATTTAAACAATACGAGAATATACTTTTTTTTTTAGATTCAGTTTTTGTCTATTACCCTGGAGAAATAAAATGTACAGAAAAATGCTCCCTGACAGATCTGACTTCTCCTCTGCAAGTTTCAGACCTGACGCGGAGCCATAATGTTTGTTGGACGCAGACACAGGACACACGATTCAGCCTCGGTCTCTGCGGCATTGTAGTCAGAGAGCCAAACATGGCCCATAAAGAGCCCAGAAATCCACCGCGAGTAGGGGGGTGTTACAAGGGGTCTCTAGCCAAATATTCAAGCTTATTAATATGGAGGTGAGACTGAGGGTCTGTGCACACGTTGCGGATTCGTGTGTGGATTTTTCCGCTCGGAATCTTAAAAATCCGCAGGTAAAATGCAGTGTGCTGTGTATGGGAGACATCATAGCACCTAGTCTATAGCTATAATACAAAACTACCTTATAGCTATACCACTGCCCTTTCCTAACCAATAGGTTGCCATGCTTCTCTCTGATTATCCAGGCTCCTTCCATAGCTTTCCTTTCTGCTTCTGGACCCTTAAATCTCCGCTTTTCAGAGGAGATGATGTTTTAATATAGTCTACACGGCAAACATTCACAGCAGACTTTGGCAGACTGGCGTTTCCAAACGGACCCCCCATGACTGGGGCTATTCGACTTTATTACATAAGTGCAATAATAAATCTACCCAACCGAGCGAAAACATGAAAAATAAAACCACATTGTCCGCAAATGAATTTTCCAGTTTCCTACAACTAGACATTCTCTGGAAGCTCTGAATACTCCACAATCATTGCTGAATTTTCTGAGACCTCTCATTACAGAGTATGGCCGCCCACCGACATCCGGTGCCCAATAGTGTTATCTCTTGAGGAAGATTGTTGCTTTGAAAAGGAAAAAAAAAAAAAGAAAAAAACTTTTTAAGTAGTTTATTGGCAGGACGTTTGCTGATTGCAGCAGAAATGGCAGGATTGGACGGCAGGGAGCCAGCAGCACACACACCTCCATAGAGTCTGACCAGATCACACAGGACTATCTGAGCTGCGGAGAACCACAAGGATGGTCAAAGGTTACCTCCGTCCTGAACACACTGATTATATCAGTACTCTACCCACAACCAAAAACTGGTTTACACTTGTAAATGGCCACACGTCTTCTTCAGCTTTGGTTACTTGCTCAGAAGTTGTATTCAGAACATTAAACTAACTGTGTACAGTCTATAAACGTACCATCTTATTTATCAGATATCCCTCAGGGCCCCCATATTTCAGAAATGATCTGCACAAGAGCCTTGTAAAAAAAAAAGTGTACAATATCCGATCAGCGCCATAACTGCCAAAATCAAGCATTATATGGTGCCCACTAAAGTCAACAGACTAATGTGTAGGGTCCTCCAAACAAAGAGACCAGCCCCCCGATACACAGAGACTGGCGTTCTGCACAGTGCCCTTCAAGGTCTCACCAGAGTACAATGCACCAAATTCATTGAGATGTGTGCAAAAATTGGCAAAGCTTGGGCCACAAACTAGCTTCTCTCCACTGCAGCTAATCCATGGCTCCACAGTTCTCTAGGAGGAGATTTATCCCCATGGACACAAGTATATATCCAGATTGGAAGCAGTTTAACTGCAATTCGCAGTACAGTTAGGTCTCAGGATGTGCCCGTGCCATTCGCAGCGGGAGCTGGCTGTTATAAACACCTTAGCTCATGCTGTGTATACTAGAACTGGAACTAGCTCTCATCCCAGCACTTTATATTCATGTGTCCCTGTCAGTAGTAAAGCGGCATGTGAACAGATTGACAGAGGGAGATTGCTCCCTCTGTCAGCATCCTCTGTCATCTGATTGCTCCCTCTGTCAGCATCCTCTGTCATCTGATTGCTCCCTCTGTCAGCATCCTCTGTCATCTGATTGCTCCCTCTGTCAGCATCCTCTGTCATCTGATTGCTCCCTCTGTCAGCATCCTCTGTCATCTGATTGCTCCCTCTGGCATAAGATTGCTCCCTCTGTCAGCTAATTTGCACCCCCAAGAGAGCCAGCTTGTGATGGGTTATATGAATATGGATTGTGCTGGATATATACACTGCACAGTACCGCTCCTCCTGTCCTGTCTATATACACTGCACAGTACCACTCCTCCTGTCCTGTATATATACACTGCACAGTACCACTCCTCCTGTCCTGTATATATACACTGCACAGTACCACTCCTCCTGTCCTGTATATATACACTGTACAGTACCATTCCTCCTGTATATATACACTGCACAGTACCCCTCCTCCTGTATATATACACTGCACAGTACCACTCCTCCTGTATATATACACTGCACAGTACCACTCCTCCTGTACTGTATATATACACTGCACAGTACCACTCCTCCTGTCCTGTCTATATACACTGCACATTACCACTCCTTCTGTCCTGTATATATACACTGCACAGTACCACTACTCCTGTCCTGTATATATACACTGCACAGTACCGCTCCTCCTGTCCTGTATATATACACTGCACAGTACCACTCCTTCTGTCCTGTATATATACATTGCACAGTACCACCCCTCCTGTCCTGTATATATACACTGCACAGTACCACTCCTCCTGTCCTGTATATATACACTGCACAGTACCACTCCTCCTGTCTTGTATATATACACTGCACAGTACCACTCCTCCTGTCCTGTATATATACACTGCACAGTACCACTCCTCCTGTCTTGTATATATACACTGCACAGTACCACTCCTCCTGTCCTGTATATATACACTGCACAGTACCGCTCCTCCTGTCTTGTATATATACACTGCACAGTACCACTCCTCCTGTCCTGTATATATACACTGCACAGTACCACTCCTCCTGTCCTGTATATATACACTGCACAGTACCACTCCTCCTGTCCTGTATATATACACTGCACAGTACCACTCCTCCTGTCCTGTATATATACACTGCACAGTACCACTCCTCCTGTCCTGTATATATACACTGCACAGTACCACTCCTCCTGTCCTGTATATATACACTGCACAGTACCGCTCCTCCTGTCCTGTATATATACACTGCACAGTACCGCTCCTCCTGTCCTGTATATATACACTGCACAGTACCACCCCTCCTGTCCTGTATATATACACTGCACAGTACCACTCCTTCTGTCCTGTATATATACACTGCACAGTACCACTCCTCCTGTCCTGTATATATACACTGCACAGTACCACTCCTCCTGTCCTGTATATATACACTGCACAGTACCACTCCTTCTGTCCTGTATATATACACTGCACAGTACCCCTCCTCCTGTATATATACAGTGCACAGTACCACTCCTCCTGTCCTGTATATATACAGTGCACATTACCACTCCTCCTGCCCTGTATATATACAGTGCACAGTACCACTCCTCCTGTACTGTATATATACACTGCACAGTACCACTCCTCCTGTCCTGTATATATACACTGCACATTACCACTCCTCCTGTCCTGTATATATACACTGCACAGTACCACTCCTCCTGTACTGTATATATACACTGCACAGTACCACTCCTCCTGTACTGTATATATACACTGCACAGTACCACTCCTCCTGTCCTGTATATATACACTTCACAGTACCACTCCTCTTGTCCTGTATATATACACTGCACAGTACCACTTCTCTTGTCCTGTATATATACACTGCACAGTACCACTTCTCTTGTCCTGTATATATACACTGCACAGTACCACTCCTCCTGTCCTGTATATATACACTGCACAGTACCACTCCCCCTGTTTTATATATATATATATATATATACACTGCACAGTACCACACTCCTCCTGTCCTGTATATACACACTGCACAGTACCACTCCTCCTGTCCTATATATATATATATATATATATATATATATATATATATATACAGTGGGGCAAAAAAGTATTTAGTCAGTCAGCAGTAGTGCAAGTTCCACCACTTAAAAAGATGAGAGGCGTCTGTAATTTACATCATAGGTAGACCTCAACTATGGGAGACAAACTGAGAAAAAAAAATCCAGAAAATCACATTGTCTGTTTTTTTAACAATTTATTTGCATACTATGGTGGAAAATAAGTATTTGGTCAGAAACAAAATTTCATCTCAATACTTTGTAATATATCCTTTGTTGGCAATGACAGAGGTCAAACGTTTTCTGTAAGTCTTCACAAGGTTGCCACACACTGTTGTTGGTATGTTGGCCCATTCCTCCATGCAGATCTCCTCTAGAGCAGTGATGTTTTTGGCTTTTCGCTTGGCAACACGGACTTTCAACTCCCTCCAAAGGTTTTCTTTAGGGTTGAGATCTGGAGACTGGCTAGGCCACTCCAGGACTTTGAAATGCTTCTTACGAAGCCACTCCTTTGTTGCCCTGGCGGTGTGCTTTGGATCATTGTCATGTTGAAAGACCCAGCCACGTTTCATCTTCAATGCCCTTGCTGATGGAAGGAGGTTTGCACTCAAAATCTCACGATACATGGCCCCATTCATTCTTTCATGTACCCGGATCAGTCGTCCTGGCCCCTTTGCAGAGAAACAGCCCCAAAGCATGATGTTTCCACCACCATGCTTTACAGTAGGTATGGTGTTTGATGGATGCAACTCAGTATTCTTTTTCCTCCAAACACGACAAGTTGTGTTTCTACCAAACAGTTCCAGTTTGGTTTCATCAGACCATAGGACATTCTCCCAAAACTCCTCTGGATCATCCAAATGCTCTCTAGCAAACTTCAGATGGGCCCGGACATGTACTGGCTTAAGCAGTGGGACACGTCTGGCACTGCAGGATCTGAGTCCATGGTGGCGTAGTGTGTTACTTATGGTAGGCCTTGTTACATTGGTCCCAGCTCTCTGCAGTTCATTCACTAGGTCCCCCCGTGTGGTTCTGGGATTTTTGCTCACCGTTCTTGTGATCATTCTGACCCCACGGGGTGGGATTTTGCGTGGAGCCCCAGATCGAGGGAGATTATCAGTGGTCTTGTATGTCTTCCATTTTCTAATTATTGCTCCCACTGTTGATTTCTTCACTCCAAGCTGGTTGGCTATTGCAGATTCAGTCTTCCCAGCCTGGTGCAGGGCTACAATTTTGTTTCTGGTGTCCTTTGACAGCTCTTTGGTCTTCACCATAGTGGAGTTTGGAGTCAGACTGTTTGAGGGTGTGCACAGGTGTTTTTTTATACTGATAACAAGTTTAAACAGGTGCCATTACTACAGGTAATGAGTGGAGGAAAGAGGAGACTCTTAAAGAAGAAGTTACAGGTCTGTGAGAGCCAGAAATCTTGATTGTTTGTTTCTAACCAAATACTTATTTTCCACCATAATATGCAAATAAATTGTTAAAAAAACAGACAATGTGATTTTCTGGATTTTTTTTTCTCAGTTTGTCTCCCATAGTTGAGGTCTACCTATGATGTAAATTACAGACGCCTCTCATCTTTTTAAGTGGTGAAACTTGCACTATTGCTGACTGACTAAATACTTTTTTGCCCCACTGTACATACACTGCACATCGCTTTCTTTCTTTCTGCTGTATCGCTTTTGGCTGTATCGCTTTCTGCTGCATCCCTTTCTGCTGGATCCCTTTCTGCTGCATCGCTTTCTGCTGCATCGCTTTCTGCTGTATCGCTTTCTGATGCATCGCAGATTGCAGATTTGTGACAGTTGTGTCCTCTGGGGAACATTCTGGACTCCAGACTGATTCATTGTAGCAATCAGTCATGGAGGTAACTAGGAAAACTGATCTCTCCAGTCCTGAGACTTTGTTACAATGTATCAGTGTAGTTCCCAGGGTGTGTCAGGACTGACACAAAGTTACAAGCCAGCGGATTCGCGGAAGTATCAGAAAAGCCCTGACTGACAGCAAAAGGTGGCTATTTTGAAGACCCTAGAATATAAGACATAATTTCAGTGGTTTCACACTTTTTTGTTAAGTATATAATTCCACATGTGTTAATTCATAGTTGTGATGCCTTTAGTGTGAATGTACAATTTTCATAGTCATGAAGATACAGAAAAATCTTTAATGAGAAGGTGTGTCCAAACTTTTGGTCTGTACTGTATATCTTCACTGTTGAGTAGCTGGACTGTACACAGATTAATACACTGCCAACATAACCACCCAGACACCGTGCTGTCCAAGAGCTGTTTACTGGCTAAGTCATGACAATGACTTCCAACACCTATGAGCAGGTTGTGAAAAGAGAAACTAGTTCCCATTGCAGCCACGCACTTCAATTTTTAAAGTGTGCCTGAGAGATGGAATCTCAGCGTGCTCTGTCCGAGTTAAACCCATGACTACAACAACATTACTAACCACTGAGCCACCATGCTGCCCGGGAGATTATTTATAGGTAGGTTATCAATATGATTACCAGCAGCAATGGAAAGATCATGAAAGAGAACGCTAGATGCCCAAGGCATCAAATCAGTTAATTGATTTTAATTTCTGAAGTGAACCTGAGACGTGGAATCTCATTATTGTTGGTCAGAGTTGAACCAGTCACTCCAGTGCTAACCACTGAGCCACTGTACTAGCTGGCAACAGCCACTGTGCTACACTATAAGCATCACCAAGCCACCTTCATGCATCACTTTAGGAATCAATAAGCTCCCACTATGCTTCACTGTAGACACCCCCAAGCCCCCTGCCATGCTTCACTGTAGGCAGGGTGTTCCTTTCAGTGTATGCTTCATTTTCCCTCCTCCAAACAGTATGTAATGACACTGACACTTGGGTTACAGCATAATGACACTTTGGATACAGGGTAATGACACTGATACCTTGAATAGGGAGTAATGATGCTGAAAATTACGGAACAGAATAATTACACACTGATTCTTGGGATATATGATAATGACACGGAAACTTGGGGTTCTCTTTCTGGCTACATGATCATCCATTAGTGACCATAACCCTGAGTGAAGAATGAAGCTACATTATATCTCATTGTTTGAACCTTTCCATACTGGTTTATGGTGAATCTTCTGATTTTTCTTCTTTGTAATTTATACTCATCCTGGAGCCGGTCATGCAGATGATGTGATCATCTCCTCTTTGCACAATGATAACAAATATCAACAATCTAAATGTAGACAATTTTTGTTTTTGAGGTGTGATATTTATGCGAGGTCGAGATCTATAGTGTCATGCAGTCCAGAAAATTATCTACTATAACAATGTGTAGTATATAACCGCAGCTCACATGCAAAACCTGCACTGGAGAATAAAGATATGGGACCGGCCGGACACGGTGGTGAATCGTCCACTGATCCAGTGCGAGGATAAGGCGGTGTGACGATCCATTTTTGGATTCCTGGCAGTTCTGGTTCCACTTTGATTTAAATGGAGCTTTTTTCCTTTCAGGACCAGCTAGGATTAATGTCCGTTTCCCTTGCTGTAACCCTGCTGCAACTGCAGAGGGGCTAGGTCATCTGATGTGGGTGGTGACCACTCCCATCATCCTTTAACTGAACATAATGTTCTGTTTAAACTGAGGTTCTGGTTCCATTTTTTGTTTTGCCCATTCTGCAAATTCAGCGTGCCGATCTGGCATCAGTCGAACATCCCTTCGGCGGATATGAGCTACTCACAAATGGCGCCCTTACAAAATCCAGCTGCTGCAGCATCTCAACGAGGATGACCCAGATCAGCGCACTGAATTTGCAGAATGGGCAAAACAAAAATTGGAACACGATCTTCAGTCTACACAGAGCATTATGTTCAGTGATGAGGCAAACTTTTTTGTGTTTTTGTGTGGGCCATTTATATGGGTACACCTAAATAAATATCATGGGAATGGTGACAGTTTTCTTGCGTAGGGTGTCTTGCATTGAAATCTGCTGCAATAACCCGGGTATTGCGTTCACCAGATATCAACACAATTTCCATCCGCTCCTCACGTGTTAACATCTGCGACATGTCAATGGCTGTACACAAAGAGAAACTTGTAAATAGCTCATGAAAGAATAAAGTTACGTTAAAACCAAGCACACCATTGTTTTTCTTGTGAAATTCTCAATAAGTTTGATGTGTCACATGACCCTCTTCCCATTGGAAAAAATAAAGTTGGATCTAAAATGGCCGACTTCAAAATGGCCGCCATGGTCACCACCCATCTTGAAAAATTTTCCCCCTCCCATATATTAATGTGCCACAAACAGGAAGTTGATATCACCAAACATTCCCTTTTTATTTAGGTGTATCTATGGCCCACCCTGTACTTGAAGGTCAATGTCCACAGGTGGCTGAATAGAAGGAATTGCTTCATCACCCATTTACAGTGACTAAAAAGTTACAAGGTGAGGATTTAACTCCTGGCATTTTTATAAAGGAGTGGAACCTGTTGTTTTGCCTGTCCCAAAGAGGAGGTTTAATAGCAGATGGTATTGCTGCTTCAATGAAACGGAGAGAGATACTGCTATTAGAAAATAAAATTATTCTGGCAGCTGTTTATGTGGACCCGAGTCACGTATATAGCTGGATGATCAACAGCTTACTAAAGGAAAAGAAGCTCTGACTGAGGTAGCAGTTAGGATGAGCTACAGGACGGCCAAGAGTAAGAGGACTCGGGTCCTGCCAGTGCTGCTGCTGTTTCTTCATCCTCATCAGATGAGGAGTTTGATTTTGACAAGTATTTGGATGACATGGAGCAGGCAAAGCGTCGCCACAGGGAAAAAGATTCCACTCCCATAGAAAACAGATTGACCATATTTCAGCAATGTTTTGCACTTGCTCTCAAAGAAGTAGAAGAGTTCAATCGTTCATCAAAACTGACTGTGCACGAGGCAATTCCTTTATACCCTGAAATTGTTAGAGATGTTTCCCATGTGGTCACTGCTTTACCACCAACCCAAGTTAGTGTAGAGAGGTCGTTCTCCAGCCTTAAAATAATTAGGTCAGATGTGAGGTCATCTATGAAGGAGGATCTGATGGAGGCGATACTATTTCTCAGAAATTCATAGACTGCACATGTTATTCAGTGCATTTTAGTTGAAAACTGTTTTTTTCCACTTACTGCATAGTGTATAATAAATTGAAAGTATGCACTGATAGACATATTGATGACCTCACCGTCAGATAATGCTCAGGCAGCATGGTGGCTCGGTGATGAGCTCAATTACCGTTCAACGGTTGGGTCCTTAGTTTAATTTTGACTGAGGTCAGAATAATTCTACCTCTCAATTGTACTTTAGAAATTGCAAATGGACCTGCTCTAGTTTTTCATGACCTGCGAGTCATATCAATTATTTTGCCAAAAGTTATCATCCGAGCAGCACGGTGGCCCAGTGGAAGCCACTTGATCTTTGCAGCATGGGAGTCCAGGGTTCAAATGCCACTATGGGAAATTGCAAATCTACCTGTTCTAACTTTTCCTGATCTTCCCATTTGTGCTGGTAGTAATATCAATGACTTTGCCAGAGGTTATCTTCCTAGCCGTGCGGTAGCCCAGTGGAAAGGACTGGTGCTTTACAGTATGGGAGTCAAGAGTTCTAATCCCACCATGGGAGATTGGAAATGGACCTGCTCTAGTTTTTTTTTATGTTCTCATTGGTGCTGGTATTAATATCAATGACTTTGCCACAAGCATTCTTCCACGCATCACGGTGGCCCAGTGGAAAGCACAGATGCTTTGCAGCATGGGAGTCCACAGTTCTATTCTCACCTTGGGAAGTTACAATTGGACGTGCTTAAGTTTTTCCTGATCTTCCCATAGGTGCTGGTAGTAACATCAGCGACTTTGGCAAAGCTTATTTTCTGAGCAGCACGGTAGCCCAGTGGAAAGGACTCGTGCTTTGCAGCATGGGAGTCCAGGGTTCTGATCCCACCATGGACGACATCTGCAAGGAGTTTGTATGTTCTCCCCGTGCTCAGGTGGGTCGTCACCCATGCGCCAAAGACATACAGGTAAGGTCCAGTGATGGAAGTGCTGTGGCTAATGATGTGTCACCTGAGCAGCATCCAGGAGGGCTGCTTGCCTGTCCCCCCTTTGGGCAAGTATCCTGATTGGATCAATTTTCTGACACAATTAGTAACAAATTGATTTGTATATAAGCAGCTCAGCACAAGCTGAGCTGCAAAAAGGTGTTTTTGGACTTGAGAAAAATTTTTCCTCCTTTCCTAAGTACCATTTTAATAAATCCTGATTTTACTCCAATCCTCAGAAACACAGGATAGGAGCTGATTACCTGATAGACACAGGTAACACCACAGCACTTCCATCACTGGACCTTACCTGTATGTCTTTGGAGAATGGGCAATCACCAATCTGAGCACAGGGAGAACATACAAACTCCTTGCAGATGTCGTCCATGGTGGGATCAGAACCCTGGACTCCCATGCTGCAGAGCACCAGTCCTTTCCACTGGGCTACCATGCTGCTCAGAATACGATCTTTGGCAAAGTCATTGATATTACTACCAGCACCAATGAGAACATAAAAAAAAATAGAGCAGGTCCATTTGCAATTTCCCACGATGGGATTAGAACTCAGAACTCTCATGCTACAAAGCACCAGTCTTTTCCACCAGGCCACTGGGCTGCTTGCAATTTTATTTTTGGCAAAGTCATTGATATTACAACCAGCACCAATGGGAAGTTCAGGAAAAACTAGAACAGGTCCATTTGCAATTTTTCAGGGTGTGATTCAAAGCAGCACGGTGGCCCAGTGGAAAGGTGGAAAGCACTGGTACTTTTCATCATGGGAATTCTGGGTTCTAATACCGCTATGGGAAGTTGTGAATGGCTCTACTTTAGTTTTTCCTGATCTTCTCATTAGTGCTGGTAGTAATGTCAGCGACTTTGGCAAAGGTTGTTTTCTGAGCAGCACGGTAGCCCAGTGGAAAGGACTGGTGCTTTGCAGCATGGGAGTCCAGGGTTCTGATCCCACCATGGATGACATCTGCAAGGAGTTTGTATGTTCTCCTCGTGCTCAGGTTTGTGGTCACCCATGCGCCAAAGACATACAGGTGTGGGCAAGTGATGGAAGTGCTGTGGTGTTACCTGTGTCTATCAGGTAATCAGCTCCTATCCTGTGTTTCTGAGGATTGGAGTAAAATCAGGATTTATGAAAATGATACTTAGGAAAGGGGGAACATTTTTCCTAAGTCCAAAAACACCTTTTTGCAGCTCAGCTTGTGCTGAGCTGCTTATATACAAATCAATTTGTTACTAATTGTGTCAGAACATTGATCCAATCAGGATACTTGCCCAAAGGGGGGGGACAGGCAAGCAGCCCTCCTGGACAATGCACAGGAGACACATCATTAGCCACAACACGTCCATCACTGGACCTTACCTGTATGTCTTTGGCGCATGGGTGACAACCCACCTGAGCACGGGGAGAACATACAAACTCCTTGCAGATGTCGTCCATGGTGGGATCAGAACCCTGGACTCCCATGCTGCAAAGCACCAGTCCTTTCCACTGGGCTACCGTGCTGCTCAGAAGGTAACCTTTGGCAATGTCATTGATATTACTACCAGCATCAATGAGAACATAAAAAAAAAACTAGAGCAGGTCCATTTGCAATTTCCCATGATGGGATTAGAACTCAGATCTCTCATGCTGCAAAGCACCAGTCTTTTCCACCAGGCCACTGGGCTGCTTGCAATATTTTGTTGGCATATTGGCAAAGTCATTGATATTACTACCAGCACCAATGGGCAGTTCAGAAAAAAACTAGAACAGGTCCATTTGCAATTTTTCAGGATGTGATTCAAAGCAGCACGGTGGCCCAGTGGAAAGGTGTAAAGCACTGGTGCTTTTCATCATGGGAACTCTGGGTTCTAATCCCACTATGGGAAGTTACGAATGGATCTGCTTTAGTTTTTCCTGATCTTCTCATTAGTGCTGGTAGTAATGTCAGCGACTTTGGCAAAGGTTGTTTTCTGAGCAGCACGGTAGCCCAGTGGAAAGGACTGGTGCTTTGCAGCATGGGAGTCCAGGGTTCTGATCCCACCATGGACGACATCTGCAAGGAGTTTGTATGTTCTCCCCGTGCTCAATTAGGTCGTCACCCATGTGCCAAAGACATACAGGTAAGGTCCAGTGATGGAAGTGCTGTGGCTAATGATGTGTCTCCTGTGCAGCATCCAGGAGGGCTGCTTGCCTGCCCCCCCCCCCCCCCCCCCCTTTGGGCAAGTATCCTGATTGGATTAATGTTCTGACACAATTAGTAACAAATTGATTTGTATATAAGCAGCTCAGCACAAGCTGAGCTGCAAAAAGGTGTTTTTGGACTTAGGAAAAATTTTCCCCCTTTCCTAAGTACCATTTTAATAAATCCTGATTTTACTCCAATCCTCAGAATAGGCACTGTTCTCCTTACTAACGCAGGTCCACCACAGAACGTCCATCACTGGACCATACCTGTATGTCTTTGGAGAATGGGTGGCCACAAACCTGAGCACAGGGAGAACATACAAACTCCTTGCAGATGTCATCCATTGTGGGATTAGAACCCTGGACTCCCATGCTGCAAAGCACCAATCCTTTCCACTGGGCCACCGTGCTGCTCAGAAAACAGGATCACCTTTGGCAAAGTCATTGATATTTCTACCAGCACCAATGAGTAGGTCAGAAAAAACTAGAGCAGGACCATTTGGAATTTCCCATGGTGGGATTAGAACTCAGAACTCCCATGCTGCAAAGCACCAGCCCTTTCCACCAGGCCACTGGGCTGCTTAAAATACCTTTTTTAGCAAAGTCATTGATATTACTAACAGCACCAATGGAAAGTTCAGGACAAACTAGAACAGGTCCATTTCCAATTTCTAATGGTGTGATTTAAAGCATCCCGGTGGCCCAGTGGAAAGGTGGAACGCACTGGTGCTTTACAGCATGAGAATTTTGGGTTCTAATCCCACGATGGGAAGTTGCAAATGGAGCTACTTTAGTTTTTCCTGATCTTCCTATGTGTGCTGGAAGTAATATCAGCGACTTCGCCAAAGGTTATCTTCCGAGCAGCACGGTGGCCCAGTGGAAAGGACTGGTGCTTTGCAGCATGGGAATCCAGGGTTCTAATCCCAAAATGGATGACATCTGCAAGGAGTTTGTATGTTCTCCCCGTGCTCAGGTTTGTGGCCACCCATTCTCCAAAGACATACAGGTATGGTCCAGTGATGGACGTTCTGTGGTGTTACCTGCGTTAATAAGAAGAACAGTGCCTATTCTTAGGATTGGAGCAACCTCAGGATTTATTGAAATGATAAATAGGAAAGGGGGAAAAATTTTCCTAAGTCCAAAAACACCTTTTTGCAGCTCAGCTTGTGCTGAGCTGCTTATATACAAATCAATTTGTTGCTAATTGTGTCAAAACATTGATCCAATCAGGATACTTGGCCAAAGGGGGGGACAGGAAAGCAGCCCTCCTGGATGCTGCTCAGGTGACACATCATTAGCCACAGCACTTCCATTACTGGACCGTACCTGTATGTCTTTGGCTCGTGGGTGGCGACCCAATTGAGCACGAGAAGAACATACAAACTCCTTGCAGATGTCGTCCATGGTGGGATCAGAACCCTGGACTCCCATGCTGCAAAGCACCAGTCCTTTCCACTGGGCTACCGTGCTGCCAAGAAGATAAGCTAACCTTTGGCAAAGTCTTCATATTACTACCAGCACAAATGGAAAAATAAGGAAACACAAGAACAGGTTCATTTGCAACTTCCCATAGTGGTATTTGAACCATGGACTCCCATGCTGCAAAGCACCAATGCTTTCCACTGGGACACCGAGCTGCTCGGAAGACAACTTTGGGCAAAGTCATTGATATTACTACCAGCACCTATGGGAAGGTCAGGAAAAACTAGAGCGGGTCCATTTGCAATTTCTAAAGAACAACTGAAAGGTAGAATTAGGCTACGTTCACACTAGCGTTGTGCGCCGCTGCGTCGGCGACGCAACGCACAACGCACCGAAAAACGCGTGCAAACGCACGCAAAAACGCTGCGTTTTTCGACGCGTGCGTCGTTTTTTGACGAAAATTGGACGCAAGAAAAATGCAACTTGTTGCGTTTTCTTGGTCCGACGCTAGCATCAAAAAAGACGCACGTGTCGGAAAACGCAACAAGCAAAAACGCATGCGTCCCCCATGTTAAACATAGGGGCGCATGACGCGTGCGTCGCCCGACGCTAGCGCGACGCACACTAGCCGAACGCTAGTGTGAACGTAGCCTTACTCTTACCTCAGTGACAACTGAACTAAGGACCCAAGCATTGAAAGGTAATCAAGCTAACCACTGAGCCACTGTGCTGCCTGAGCATTACCGGATGGCTAGGTCATCAATATTTCTATCAGCACCCTCCAACAGGTCATGAAAATCTAGAGCGGATCCATTTGCAATTTCTAAAGTAGACCTGTGAGGAGGAATTACTTCAACCTCAGTCAGAGTAGAACTAAGGACCAAAGCATTGAAAGGTAAGGGAGCTAACCACTGAGCCACCATAGCATTACCTGATGGCTCGGTCATCAATATGCCTATCAGTACCCACCGACAGGTCATGAAAAGGAAGAGCAGGTTTCATTAGAGGTCTCTGATTTCATTTTCTAAGATGTGTCTGAGAGGAGAAATCTCATTGACCTCAGTGTAGGATGGCAATGGAGGTAACCACTGAGCCACTGTGCTGCCTGAGAGTTTATTTCTGGCCAGATCATCAATAGGACTCGCAGCACCTATGGGAAAGTCAGAAAAAACTAGAGCAGGTCCCATTACAATCACTGACTACAATTTGTAAAATACTCCTGAGAGGAGGAATCTCATTGCCCTCAGTCAGAGTTGAACCCAAGGCACCAGCATTGGACAGTGGCAGTGCTAACCACCGGGCCATCATGCTGCCTGAGTGCTAACCTCTGGGTAAGTCATCTATATAACTCGCAGCACCTATGGGAAGGTCAGGAAAAATAGACATAGCTGCCCAACACATCTAACCAATCTGTTCATTGATTTCAATTTCTAAAGTGAGGTGGTGGTGGATGCAGGCGTCCCCGAGCCCGGGAGCATAAGGGGGCCAAAAGTGAAAAGCGATAATAATAAGGGCTTGTGATGTTTGGGGCCCCCTGCTAGAGATTTTGCATTGGGTCCACAAACAGCAGGTGACAGCACAGCTTCCATCACAATCTTCGTTGCAGGAGATGCTGAGTTGTAGTCGCAAAAACAGCAATTGTCGACATGTACCAAATCTGCCTTGGCAGACACTGCTGGGATTTGTAGTTCACAATTCTCATGTAGAAGATTTCTCAGAATGTTGTCATTCCATAAGCCTGGAAAAACTGCCAGACATGGAGCATAAGGCGGCGGCTGACATCGGGCTGCGGCCGGGACCTGGCGCAGGGACAGCGGTGACATCAGGGCGGTGCCGGGGTTTATGTGCCCTAGTTCAGTCCTCTCCTTGTCTGCAGCAGACCACTGGATATCAGATACCCTGTACCACAAGCAAATCCTGCAGCGACTGACACCTGGAGAGGAACAACAGGCGCAGCGCAGCGCACCGCTCACGGGACTCATAGTATCAGACCCAAATAATACCCCACTAGCTGCACTACAACTCCCAGCATGTCCAGACAGCTGCAGAGTCCCCCCATCTGGTGCACTGTTCTTCAATCTACCCCACAGTAATCCAATGTATGTACACAGTGACTGCACCAGTAGAATAGTGAGTGCAGCTCTGGGGTATAATACAGGATGTAACTCAGGATCAGTAATGTAATGTATGTACACAGTGACTGCACCAGCAGAATAGTGAGTGCAGCTCTGGAGTATAATACAGGATGTAACTCAGGATCAGTAATCCAATGTATGTACACAGTGACTGCACCAGTAGAATAGTGAGTGCAGCTCTGAGGTATAATACAGGATGTAACTCAGGATCAGTAATGTAATGTATGTACACAGTGACTGCACCAGTAGAATAGTGAGTGCAGCTCTGGGGTATAATACAGGATGTAACTCAGGATCAGTAATGTAATGTATGTACACAGTGACTGCACCAGTAGAATAGTGAGTGCAGCTCTGGGGTATAATACAGGATGTAACTCAGGATCAGTAATGTAATGTATGTACACAGTGACTGCACCAGCAGAATAGTGAGTGCAGCTCTGGAGTATAATACAGGATGTAACTCAGGATCAGTAATGTAATGTATGTACACAGTGACTGCACCAGTAGAATAGTGAGTGCAGCTCTGGGGTATAATACAGGATGTAACTCAGGATCAGTAATGTAATGTATGTACACAGTGACTGCACCAGTAGAATAGTGAGTGCAGCTCTGGGGTATAATACAGGATGTAACTCAGGATCAGTAATGTAATGTATGTACACAGTGACTGCACCAGTAGAATAGTGAGTGCAGCTCTAGGGTATAATACAGGATGTAACTCAGGATCAGTAATGTAATGTATGTACACAGTGACTGCACCAGCAGAATAGTGAGTGCAGCACTGGGGTATAATACAGGATGTAACTCAGGATCAGTAATGTAATGTATGTACACAGTGACTGCACCAGCAGAATAGTGAGTGCAGCTCTGGGGTATAATACAGGATGTAACTCAGGATCAGTAATGTAATGTATGTACACAGTGACAGCACCAGCAGAATGATGAGTGCAGCTCTGGAGTATAATACAGGATGTAACTCAGGATCAGTAATGTAATATATGTACACAGTGACTGCACCAGCAGAATAGTGAGTGCAGCTCTGGGGTATAATACAGGATGTAACTCAGGATCAGTAATCCAATGTATGTACACAGTGACTGCACCAGTAGAATAGTGAGTGCAGCTCTGAGGTATAATACAGGATGTAACTCAGGATCAGTAATGTAATGTATGTACACAGTGACTGCACCAGTAGAATAGTGAGTGCAGCTCTGGGGTATAATACAGGATGTAACTCAGGATCAGTAATGTAATGTATGTACACAGTGACTGCACCAGTAGAATAGTGAGTGCAGCTCTGGGGTATAATACAGGATGTAACTCAGGATCAGTAATGTAATGTATGTACACAGTGACTGCACCAGCAGAATAGTGAGTGCAGCTCTGGGGTATAATACAGGATGTAACTCAGGATCAGTAATCCAATGTATGTACACAGTGACTGCACCAGTAGAATAGTGAGTGCAGCTCTGGGGTATAATACAGGATGTAACTCAGGATCAGTAATGTAATGTATGTACACAGTGACTGCACCAGCAGAATAGTGAGTGCAGCTCTGGGGTATAATACAGGATGTAACTCAGGATCAGTAATCCAATGTATGTACACAGTGACTGCACCAGTAGAATAGTGAGTGCAGCTCTGAGGTATAATACAGGATGTAACTCAGGATCAGTAATGTAATGTATGTACACAGTGACTGCACCAGTAGAATAGTGAGTGCAGCTCTGGGGTATAATACAGGATGTAACTCAGGATCAGTAATGTAATGTATGTACACAGTGACTGCACCAGTAGAATAGTGAGTGCAGCTCTGGGGTATAATACAGGATGTAACTCAGGATCAGTAATGTAATGTATGTACACAGTGACTGCACCAGCAGAATAGTGAGTGCAGCTCTGGAGTATAATACAGGATGTAACTCAGGATCAGTAATGTAATGTATGTACACAGTGACTGCACCAGTAGAATAGTGAGTGCAGCTCTGGGGTATAATACAGGATGTAACTCAGGATCAGTAATGTAATGTATGTACACAGTGACTGCACCAGCAGAATAGTGAGTGCAGCTCTGGAGTATAATACAGGATGTAACTCAGGATCAGTAATGTAATGTATGTACACAGTGACTGCACCAGTAGAATAGTGAGTGCAGCTCTGGGGTATAATACAGGATGTAACTCAGGATCAGTAATGTAATGTATGTACACAGTGACTGCACCAGTAGAATAGTGAGTGCAGCTCTAGGGTATAATACAGGATGTAACTCAGGATCAGTAATGTAATGTATGTACACAGTGACTGCACCAGCAGAATAGTGAGTGCAGCACTGGGGTATAATACAGGATGTAACTCAGGATCAGTAATGTAATGTATGTACACAGTGACTGCACCAGCAGAATAGTGAGTGCAGCTCTGGGGTATAATACAGGATGTAACTCAGGATCAGTAATGTAATGTATGTACACAGTGACAGCACCAGCAGAATGATGAGTGCAGCTCTGGAGTATAATACAGGATGTAACTCAGGATCAGTAATGTAATATATGTACACAGTGACTGCACCAGCAGAATAGTGAGTGCAGCTCTGGGGTATAATACAGGATGTAACTCAGGATCAGTAATGTATGTACACAGTGATTGCACCAGCAGAATAGTGAGTGCAGCTCTGGAGTATAACTCAGGATCAGTAATGTAATGTATGTACACAGTGACTGCACCAGCAGAATAGTGAGTGCAGCTCTGGGGTATAACTCAGGATCAGTAATGTAATGTATGTACACAGTGACTGCACCAGCAGAATAGTGAGTGCAGCTCTGGGGTATAATACAGGATGTAACTCAGGATTAGTAATGTGATGTATGTACACAGTGACTGCACCAGCAGAATAGTGAGTGCAGCTCTGGGGTATAATACAGGATGTAACTCAGGATCAGTAATGTAATGTATGTACACAGTGACAGCACCAGCAGAATAGTGAGTGTAGCTCTGGAGTATAATACAGGATGTAACTCAGGATCAGTAATGTAATATATGTACACAGTGACTGCACCAGCAGAATAGTGAGTGCAGCTCTGGGGTATAATACAGGATGTAACTCAGGATCAGTAATGTAATGTATGTACACAGTGACTGCACCAGCAGAATAGTGAGTGCAGCTCTGGGGTATAATACAGGAGGTAACTCAGGATCAGTAATGTATGTACACAGTGACTGCACCAGCAGAATAGTGAGTGCAGTTCTGGGGTATAATACAGGATGTAACTCAGGATCAGTAATGTAATGTGTGTACACAGTGACTGCACCAGCAGAATAGTGAGTGCAGCTCTGGGGTATAATACAGGAGGTAACTCAGGATCAGTAATGTATGTACACAGTGACTGCACCAGCAGAATAGTGAGTGCAGTTCTGGGGTATAATACAGGATGTAACTCAGGATCAGTAATGTAATGTGTGTACACAGTGACTGCACCAGCAGAATAGTGAGTGCAGCTCTGGGGTATAATACAGGATGTAACTCAGGATCAGTAATGTAATGTATGTACACAGTGACTGCACCAGCAGAATAGTGAGTGCAGCTCTGGGGTATAATACAGGATGTAACTTGGGATCAGTAATGTATGTACACAGTGACTGCACCAGCAGAATAGTGAGTGCAGCTCTGGGGTATAATACAGGAGGTAACTCAGGATCAGTAATGTATGTACACAGTGACTGCACCAGCAGAATAGTGAGTGCAGTTCTGGGGTATAATACAGGATGTAACTCAGGATCAGTAATGTAATATATGTACACAGTGACTGCACCAGCAGAATAGTGAGTGCAGCTCTGGGGTATATTACAGGATGTAACTCAGGATCAGTAATGTAATGTATGTACACAGTGACTGCACCAGCAGAATAGTGAGTGCAGCTCTGGGGTATAATACAGGATGTAACTCAGGATCAGTAATGTATGTACACAGTGACTGCACCAGCAGAATAGTGAGTGCAGCTCTGGGGTATAATACAGGATGTAACTCAGGATCAGTAATGTATGTACACAGTGACTGCACCAGCAGAATAGTGAGTGCAGCTCTGGGGTATAACTCAGGATCAGTTATGTAATGTATGTACACAGTGACTGCACCAGCAGAATAGTGAGTGCAGCTCTGGGGTATAATACAGGATGTAACTCAGGATCAATAATGTAATATAATATATGTACACAGTGACTGCACCAGCAGAATAGTGAGTGCAGCTCTGGGGTATAATACAGGATGTAACTCAGGATCAGTAATGTAATGTATGTACACAGTGACTGCACCATCAGAATAGTGAGTGCAGCTCTGAGGTATAATACAGGATGTAACTCAGGATCAGTAATGTAATGTATGTACACAGTGACTGCACCAGCAGAATAGTGAGTGCAGCTCTGGGGTATAATACAGGAGGTAACTCAGGATCAGTAATGTATGTACACAGTGACTGCACCAGCAGAATAGTGAGTGCAGTTCTGGGGTATAATACAGGATGTAACTCAGGATCAGTAATGTAATGTGTGTACACAGTGACTGCACCAGCAGAATAGTGAGTGCAGCTCTGGGGTATAATACAGGATGTAACTCAGGATCAGTAATGTAATGTGTGTACACAGTGACTGCACCAGCAGAATAGTGAGTGCAGCTCTGGGGTATAATACAGGATGTAACTCAGGATCAGTAATGTAATGTATGTACACAGTGACTGCACCAGCAGAATAGTGAGTGCAGCTCTGAGGTATAATACAGGATGTAACTCAGGATCAGTAATGTAATGTATGTACACAGTGACTGCACCAGCAGAATAGTGAGTGCAGCTCTGGGGTATAATACAGGATGTAACTCAGGATCAGTAATGTAATGTATGTACACAGTGACTGCACCATCAGAATAGTGAGTGCAGCTCTGAGGTATAATACAGGATGTAACTCAGGATCAGTAATGTAATGTATGTACACAGTGACTGCACCAGCAGAATAGTGAGTGCAGCTCTGGGGTATAATACAGGATGTAACTCAGGATCAGTAATGTATGTACACAGTGACTGCACCAGCAGAATAGTGAGTGCAGCTCTGGGGTATAACTCAGGATCAGTAATGTAATGTATGTACACAGTGACTGCACCAGCAGAATAGTGAGTGCAGCTCTGGGGTATAATACAGGATGTAACTCAGGATTAGTAATGTGATGTATGTACACAGTGACTGCACCAGCAGAATAGTGAGTGCAGCTCTGGGGTATAATACAGGATGTAACTCAGGATCAGTAATGTGATGTATGTACACAGTGACTGCACCAGCAGAATAGTGAGTGCAGCTCTGGAGTATAATACAAGATATAACTCAGGATCAGTAATGTAATATATGTACACAGTGACTGCACCAGCAGAATAGCGAGTGCAGCTTTGGGGTATCGGCTATCAAGTCCCCTTGCCAAAATAACTCAGATGACGTTAGGGCCCTCAGAATAGGATGATCAGAAAACAAAGGCATTTTCTTAAAGTGATTTCCTTGTGATGAACTCTGTAAAAAATTAAATTAAAAGAACAATTTGAGATCAACGTTTTTTTTTCTTGATGCATAGTAAAATAAATAAACCACTAAATTGAAAAAAAAAAATTTGTCTTCGTGTCACCATATTTTGAGAGCCAAAAGTTTTGCAAAGAAATTTGGGATTGACATCATTGTACTGACCTAAAGAATAAACTTAATACCTCATTTGTGTCGCATGGCGAATTTACATTTTAAACGCTAAAAAACAGTGTAAAATTTATTTCTGTTTTGTTTAAATTCCTTAAACCTTAACAAAAAGGTTAACAAGCTATATGTACCCCAAAATAATGGCCACCACCAAATACAACTCATCCCCTAAAAAAGAAGCCCATTGCCAAGAAAAAGTGTTACCTCCTGGAACGAGACAGTAAAATGTACTAATAGCAGTCACCTGACCACAGCTGGGTGGGCGCTGGTGACATCCAGGAAGCCTGTGAAGTCGATGACATGGTCTTTGTCCTCTTGGGACATCTTGTTACCACTCCTGTCAAATCCTAGGATCTGACAAGAGTACAAACGAAGACTAAAGAGATAATGTTGAGACTTTAGAGACATGGATACATCACTAGTAATAAGATAACATCCAGGACAAGGTTCCTCTAGTTTAGCAAAATCTCCAACAACCATTCTAACTCCTTAGGCATGGCATATAAGTCTCTTCACACTGACATGTCAGGCCTGGCTTGTCCCTCTTCACAGGGAGAAACATAAATCCTTAGATCTAACTCCTAAGGGGAAATTACTGTCCCAGAATTTTCAGAAAACCACAGTGAAATTGCAGTAATTCAGTGGAAGAGAAATAGTGGGTGCACACGGTATATTCCAAACCAGTCATCAAAGCAAAAGGTGCCTACTTTGAAGAACCTAGAATATAAGACATTTTTTCAGTTGTTTCACACTTTTTTGTTCACTATATAATTCCACATGTGTTAATTCATAGTTTTGATGCCTTCAGTGTGAATGTACAATTTTCATAATCATGAAAATACAGAAAAATCTTTAAATGAGGTGTGTCCAAACTTTTGGCCTGTACTGTATCTCTGATCTAATCTCTCAATATCTTCCCTCACGTGATCTCCGGTCCTCCCAAGACCTCCTTCTCTCCTCCACACTTATTCGCTCCCCACCCAACCGCCTCCAAGACTTCTCCCGAATATCCCCCATCCTCAGGAATTCTCTGTCCCAACACGTCCGACTATCAACCACATTCAGATCCTTCAGAAGGAATCTGAAAACCCATCTCTTCAGGAAAGCCTACAGCCTGCACTGACCCCGTTGTCTCCTCATCACTACCGGAGCTACCGCCTCACCAACACCGGAGCTACCGCCTCACCAACACCGGAGCTCCTGTAACCCTCAACCTACTGTCTCCTTCCCCACCATCCTGTAGAATGTAAGCCCGCAAGGGCAGGGTCCTCGCCCCTCTGTATCAGTCCGTCATTGTTAGTTTACTTACTGTAAGTGATATCTGTAACTTGTATGTAACCCCTTCTCATGTACAGCACCATGGAATCAATGGTGCTATATAAATAAATAATAATAAAAATTGTTTTTTGTTGTTTGCTGTTCCCTCATCGTTAAGTTAGAAGTAACCTTAGTGCACTCCCTGTGTCTGATGCGGCCAATGTCCTGAATTACACTATTCTTAAAGGTTTCCAACGCATCTGAAAATTTGTGGATCGGATGAAAGTCTAACTTACATTTTAAGCTAGTTTGAACATATATGATGTTATTGGGAGCCCCACTATCCCTAAGAATCTCAAGTAAGGGTAGAGCCTCAGGTTTACTAGTTCTTTTTTTTTTTTTAATAAAGTGCTGTTTAATCGAGAGTAGCAATACTGTGTGCAGAGAGGTATACAACTGTGATTGCCTCTTGATTTGATCAAGTGGAGTAAACACGTCTGCACACAACAAATGTGAGAAGTAGTGTGCATTAACATATACGAGATCAAGCGCCACATCCATATCGAGTAGGATTTGTAGGGCCCCCACTGGATCCTATTCACATTGGGGATTTCCATGATGACTGTATACCGGTATATACCGATTATTAAAGTAATTTTTATCTGCACTTCCAGCAGTGGAATTCATTTTGGTTATCCCATCCACCTTTACTCTAGCTCAAGTTCACTTTTTGTCACTTTCAGAATTGGCCACCACATTTCGGTGTGGCTTCAATAGAAGAATGAAATGTCTTATTAACCTGGCTAAAAACACGTCCTCTGGACTCCCCTCACCAGCAGAATGGCTTTGAAGAGGGATAACATGTTGGATGTTCTCTCGCAGGAGATGAACCAAGGTCTTATTCATGCCTCCCCATTGAAATAAAGATGCACGCTTGGTCAAATACTCGGGGTTCCCCACTTCACCAGACCAGCTCAGCGCTCCTACATTTGTATGCGGCTGCAGAACATGTGGAAATGCCTCCATGACACTGTCTCACCTTCCATGTAGTAATACAAGTCAACGTCACTGCCCGCTCACTACAACACCTTGGTTACAATTTTATGGATTACTGAAATCCTCACGAAATAAAGTCATTACTAGGGATGAGCGAATAGCTTTGGATAACTCCTTATCCGAATACCTATAGGGCTTACCGAATAGCTGCATCAGGAACCCGGATACCTGGAGCGCTCCCCATAATCAGCTGTCCAGCACAGCGGCTGTGTGACAGGCACAACACATGCATGGAGAGCCCAACAAACAGGCTCCAGGTATCCTGGTTCCCGAGGCAGCTATTCGCTAGGCGCTATAGCTATTTGGATAAGGAGTTATCTGACGAGATGTCGATGGACCATGTCGGATTTCGGACTGCCGATTGCTTCGTTCTCCGTGAGATCAAACGTCGGCAGAGATGTCGGTTAGAAGCTTTATCATAGAGAACAGAGGAGCGCTGGGCTGAGTGAGTGCTGCTGTGTATAGGAGAGAAGGCCAAGATGGCTGCTGGCCGGACGATTAGCCAAAGCATCATTCAGCTGATAGCTATCTAACGTGTATGGTCGACTTTAGCTTGTGTTCCCACATACAAAAACACTTTTTTCTGCAGTTGTTATCACCAAACTCATTAGCAATCTGCTCTGATTGTTGCATTTTTTTAATGTATTTTCCCTTTTTTATGCATTTATGTAAAATATTAATTATTGATTAGCAACCTATTATTACACTCAGTTCTGTACTAAGCCTCGTGGAAGGTTTGGCTGACATTACATGTGCTATTCCTGTATATTTAGCTCAGAGTAAAAGTTAACACCATATAGAGAGAACACGTGCTCTATGGGACATCATATATATATCCACAACTCACAGGAGGGAGTGGCGGTCACTTGGGGGGGGTCTTCTTCACTCTCTGTGGACACACAGGACAGACACAGACTTCAGACGAGATGGACAGCTGGTATGTGAGTTAGCCATGTGCTTCTTGATGACTTCTACCATACTTCATGACAGAGACAGACGCCATTTACCATTCAGAATCTCAGGAAAGATGGGGAACAAACTTTGATGTGGACAAATGGACAATCTCTTTGTAACTATTTCACCTATTTTATGTTTTGCTGCAATGATGCTTTTTGGTGGACAATTCAATAAACCACTACATTTTTTATGAGAAATATCATGACATTTTCTTTCGAGTATCGCATCTGGTAAAGAGATCTGAATAAATAAATATAGAAAATAAGCATTTTTAACAATTTATGTTGCAGATTCCTTTGAATCTTCATTTGGATTCTACACTAAAAATGTGACTGTGCTTTTTACACGCGCTTTTCAGTGTCCCCATTAAAGCTTACAGGGAAGAAAAACGCAGCAAACAATACACACTTCAGCAGAGTCTTTAAAATCCCAGTGGCCACGAGTCTTCGTGAAATCACATTCACTTTGTGTGAACTGTTAAACGCAGCAGATTTTCAGCACATAAAAAAAAAACGCAGAAGGAAAATAAAGCAGCTTTATCGCTATGTGGGACCATGGCCTAAAGACATTACAGTACCTCAACTCTAGCAGTATCCACACCAGTGACATCTATAAGAGCACTGCAACTCATCCCATGCATAGAAATAAGGCCATACCATGCATTGTCGTGCCTGCAGTCCAGTGCTATGACCCCCTAGAAAGAATAGGTACCATAATTGCCAAGATCCGCAATTACCAAATCCCCATTCAGAACACTGAGAAGGTGAAATAAAAAAGCTGAGGCTGCTCTTAGTTTGCTACAATGTATCAGTGCAGGAAGTTCCCAGAGAGTTTCTTACATTGGATACATTTGTAGCAAAGCCTCAGCAGTGACTCTTGGTTTTGGTAAATGTATAAGCCGATGGTTGTAATGTGCAGGCATTTTAATGTCGGCGAAGTGAATGATTATGAGATATTCTATGTTCTAGAAGAGGACTCTGTGATGTGTGCAGTTCACATGAGGACTTATCTGATAGCAGCCCAAGATAAACATTCCTACAGGTGTTGTGTCCTTTGGGCCATGTCTACCGAGGATAAAGTGACTGCGCCACCAGGTACGGTGGAAGTGGGACTTGATGAACTGTTAAAAGACCAAGGACTCGTCAAAACGGTCAGGTAACAGAAGAGATATAATATCTGCATGTAAAAAGTCAAGAAAGAGTCATAAAAGAAAGAAGAATCAAAAGTAAGTATACAAGCATGGGGAAGAGATTCACGTTTACTTCAAAAGAACTTAAAATATGGAAACTGGTTTCATTGGATTTCTACTGGATGCTCAGTTGTACTTTGAAGGTTATCAGACATAAGAATTGTCTATGGGTCGCTAAACTTTCCCACTATGTTATATGTAGGGATGTGTCAACTCAACATCTGATCTCTTTTTTGTTCATAGGGGACATAAGCTGCCAACAGAGATGTCTTGCAGATGTTAACTCCCTGTCCCCATTGAAAACTCATGCATGCTCACCAAAACGGAGTGCATTGTGGAGGTCGGAAGAACACATAGGAAACACCAAGACTGCAGCATACACATCACATAGGGGACACAGAGACTGCTGTATATACATTGCATAGGAGATACCGAGACTGCAGTATATACATCATATAGAAGACTTCCTCTGTGAAGAGGCTCCTTGCATAGTTAATTACCCAGGGGGGTATTGCATGACCTAAATATATTCCATTACCAACTTGGGACTCTCTACACTTTCAAACTTTACTTCTTAGACTTTTTGAAAACATAAGTAAAAAAAATCAAGAGAAGAGAAAAATAAGAGAGGGAAAAGCCTCGTGTCATAAAGTGTATAATGAGCGATTGGCATGACTGAGGACAGGCAACGTGTCATCGGACGTTGGAGAAAAGTGACAGCTGGAAGTGAAGGAGTTAATATTGGCTCATTTTCCTTATTTTCCTTCTTCCACACATTTTTGGCACCATTTTATACTTCTGAACATGAACAGATGAAGGAAACAAGTCAAACAGGTAACTCAACATTTCCAGAGAATCGAATTGAAGTACATACCCCCCCGCCCCTCTCCATTCTTCTCTGCTCACGTAAGAGGCTGAATCTAACATATTTTTGATTAGAACACTTTACACGGCACTGATATAAAATACGGTTCTGGAGAGTAATCTGATTATTATCTGATTATACAGAAAAGGAGATTATTCACATCCATACTGGTGACAATGGTCAATGGATACAGATTGATACCAGACCATGGACATTGGAGCTACTCTTTAAAGGATTCCTTAGAATGTCATAATGTCAACTCCAAGGTGGTGGATGAATGGTTAGCGTATGTGCTCGACAGGAGAGCACTTGGCTCCATTATTAGTTTAGATGGAAAAGTGCAACCACTTCTGTACTAAAAGTAAGCAGTAGGCATTCTTGTGCCTACTCGCAATTGCTGATATGCCCTTCCTACAAACAGATATCAATTGGTACAATGGCAACTTGTCTAGAAAGAAAGATTAAAAGGGTTTCCATTGTCACAGTGGACCCCAAATGCTTGGAGTAAAGTAAAATAAATCCAGATAGTACTCACCCTACCTTCCTCCAACGCTGAATCTCCGCATCGGCTCCAGGCTGTATTTTAGTTACAGTATTGATGCCACAACTACATTGCCTATGACCACTGCAGGCAATCACTGAGATCACTAGCTTTGCTGATGAAGATGGCACAAGCCAATGGATCTGAGTAATCGGCTGTAGTTGTGATGTCACAGCCCAAGGATTGGAGCAGCAGCAGAGATATGGGTGATCCAGGGGAGGGTGAGTACCTGGATTTATTATTTTACTTTACTGAAAGTGTTTGGTGTCCACTTGGATGAAAGTAGAAAATTCCTTTAAAGGAGAAAACATCAGTATTGTCATGATCCAGACCGGGTTTTGAGTCCTGTCTTCCCTTTTCCCGGTCTGATCATGTCAGGGGTTACCTTTTCTCAGCCTCAGTCTAGTCTTAGGTTTGCTATTTATCTCCACTGTGTCCTACAGACCATGTCAGTTATAGCTTCTGCCTACGGCATGAGTAGCTGACTCTGGTTATATCCTGATTTGTCCTGCTGCAATTTCTGACTGTTCATTCTCCTCCCCCCGTCCAGATTCCGTGGTTTCCCTTCATGTTTGGACTCTCTGGTACTTGACTTGGCTCTGACTCCGACCTGACTCTGTCTTTTGCTCCTGGTACTTCTGCTTCTGTCTGGTATTGACCCTCTGGCACATCTCTGACTCTGAGTTGATTTTCCCCTTGGTACTACGTTACTCTTCTGGTTTTGATGCGGCTTGTTTGACTACCCTGTTGCCACCTGGTGGTGGCCTCGCTGCAGCGCTGCAGGTCTGCTCTGGCAAGTGTTGCAGTCTTCCCTTCACTCTACTGCCATCTAGTGGAGCGTGCATCTACCTGCATAGCTGCGGCATGACAAGTATAATGGTTCTTAGGCTCCTTTCACCTTGCGTTCTTGTCCACGATCAGTGGTCCTGTCGGTGCTTGCATTTGAAAACGGGATTCAGGCATATGTGAAGATGGGGCCATTGACTATAATGATCCTGACAGAGTCATGCATATGCCCGAATTCCGTTTTGCAAGGGGCTCCGAAGCAAGTACCAATGGGACCACTGAACGTGTGCAAGAAAGTCATGTGAAAGCACCCTTATCCAGGCCATGAAACTTTTTTACAATACTGTCCGAAATCCCAACATGACACATGCCCATATATCTGAAGAACAAGCTTTAATGACGGAAGGTCTGTGGTTTTCTAATCTACTAGCTCCATTTCTGGTAACCAAAGGAGGAATTAACCTGTTCCAGGAATACTCAGGATATTGCAGCAAGTCCAGGAGGATGCAGATCACACATCACTTATCCAGTAGCCAACATGATAACAGCTGATAGGGGGTCATTACAAATGTGCAAATACTGAGCAAACAATCCTAGTGTCTGCCTCTTCAGTGACTATATCGGCACCGTAGATGGCCAGTGGCTTCTGAAGGCTGAACGTGATGGCCATGAAACACAGAGCCCCAAAGGGTGGCGTATAATTTCAATATCTTGACTAGTATTTGGTATCAATACATCTTTGGAGGGGGAAATGGCTCAGTGCTGTTGGTCTGCTGCCTGTCTTTCCAAGGTCAGCACACATGGTCAAGTGAACTTGGCCTTAAAGATATATACAATTTAGGAGGGTCGCTTGTCGCCTGCAGAAGAACACAGCCACTTGCTGGGCAAACACAATTATGAGCCTGTCTGGAGTCTCCTGGTAACCAGCAAAATGGGGGAAACTTGCAAATATGATGAAACAATTGTGAATCCGCTCATAAGAAGCTCAACACCGGCTCATAAAAAAAAACCTATTTACACTGAACAAACCTCAGCTGAAATGAGAGCAGTGGCACCATTTTCACCAAGCCTCTGGCTGTGACTCTTTAGAGAATAAACATGAATGCAATAAGAGTGAGATTGTCAAATATTCTGGATTATACAATGCCCAGAAAACCAAAAAACCTATCATTCTTCCAGCCCTAAAAATATAATCTGCATTGCGCGACATTACTTGGATATATTTAGTTAGGTGGCGCCGTTACAATGGAAGAACATTAGTTCTCTGCAATACATGACCAGGGATCAGCACCACCTGTTGCTGGTTACTAGCGCTGATAAGTAAGATTAAGACAAGACCCCCTGGGTATGTGGTAATATCCTGGCTGGCAGTGGCTTAAATATACGATAATTACACCTGCAACTGGTGCAAGACAAGATCCCATCACCTGGTCTGGTGGTAAAGAGGCAGGAGAGATATCCCATTTCCATTATCTCCTTTCCTTATTATCTGACCACAGGAATGAATGGAGGGGAGCAGATAAAGCAGAGGGGGAGATCTTAGTATGGAGCCCCCTATTGGTCATAATTGGTTATTATGGAGGTGGCCTTTTTTTCTGTTGAGTCCCTATGGAGCGGTGTTTTGTAATGGATCGGGCTCCTAGATACAGTTCTGAGAAGTAGGAAACACAGTAACAAAACGAGAGTTGTGCCGCCGACTGCTCAGTTTATTCAGCTCCGCTCTAAGGACAGTTTACCTCCACGTTCTGCCTATTCATCCACTTAAGACGCATTATTATTACGGAGAGGTCAATGATTATCCTTTCTCAACTAGCCATTGCAAAGTTGTGCAACACTGAATGGCTATAATGGACAGAAGAGGACTCCTTAAGATGTTGACACTCTTCAGGTCCCTCCCTGAGAGCTACACAAATAGTAGTTTATAAACGGACTGCTCTGCAATGGAGTCTCTTGTTCCCTCTATGCCTAGACTAGAGGTGCAGAAGGAGCTGCCTCCAACCTTAAAGGCTAGAAACACTTTGGCAGAGATTTGCTTTCTAAATAAGTCTTCAATTAAAAAAAAAAATTTAAATCCACCATTTTGCTGCTGCGAACATCAGGAAGTATTTTATTTAGCAAAAAACATAACAAAATCTGCTCCTAGTTCTGATGGCTCTCACTGCTCCCACCTAGTTTTTATCTGTATTAGAGAGAGCAGCAAGGAACAGATTATACACAGATCTCCAAAGAGGGAGAAAGCAGCTATAGTCACAGGGAGGGCAGAGGGAACAAGCTGTAGGTAAAGAGGAAAGCCCGTAAAGGGGAAATAAATACAGGAAATAAGCTGTGCTTGTTACGCATCTTTCCCGGATCTGCGTTTTGCGTCCCTCACACTGGTCAGCTAAAAACTGTTGCGCTCCACATCAAGATTTGCAAATGGCCAGATGTGATCCCATGTAATTATCTGCCCAGGCCTAGACAAGGCTCACCAAGTGTTCCTAAGACTTTTAGTTGTCAGTGCACTGTCCATGTCTGCCTATCGCTTCCTGTAACCCTGCTACCTGTCTGTGGTCTCCAGGACATCACCTGTCTGCCTGTGGCTTCAACTGTCTGTGTCTTATGTGCCTCAATCACCTGCTGCACCGACGCGCGTGACCTTTGTGCCCACCTGGAACTTGACCTTGGATGATACACCTCACTAGATGAGGCTAATCGATCCGGATCGTTGTCGGTATCGCTGCAGCGTCGCTATGTGTGACGGTACCTTTACCCATGATGGGGGTTTTGAGTAACAGCGCTGTTTTATAAACTAATTAAGGCAGCAACACCCTGTATACAGACATAAATCTAATCCAGACGGTATTTCTGACAGAGACACTCCCACAAGAGAAAAATATGAAACTTGGATTTGGTGGGAAACTGCATGTACGGCAGACTGATAATGAAGGAAGATTGCAGATACAGTAGTAATTTCTTAAAGCTGACCACTAACATCATTTCTTCTATGTCAAAGGTGTCCACAGCCTTAAGCAGACCAAGGACACTACAGCAGGATCTGTCCATGATCTATGGACGAAAGAACTTCCAAACTGTTCCCTGGTTGCAGATGTCGAAGGAAACAAGCATTCGGAACTGTGGATTTTTAGAAGTTGATGACAGTGGTGTCGGAAATTGGATTGTGACCCCTAGTACATTGAAGCTGCATACTCAGCTAATTTGAGCGTGCATGCTAAGGGTGAGGATACTCGGTACTCGAGATTTCTCGAGCACGCTCGGGTGTCCTCCGATTATATTTTAGTGCTCGGACATTTAGTTTTCATTGCTGCAGCTGAATGATTTACATCTGTTAGCCAGCATAAGTACATGTGGGGGTTGCCTGGTTGCTACGGAATCCCCACATGTACTTATGCTGGTTAACAGATGTAAATCTTTCAGCTGCGGTGAGGAAAACTAAATCTCCGAGCACTAAAAAATACTCGGAGGACTCTTGAGCGTGCTCGGGAAATCTCGAGTAACGAGTATATTCGCTCATCACTAGTTAGCACCCCAGTATGTTTGGATAACACCTTATCCCAGCACGTTCGCTCATCACTGGCTATACGTCTTCTTGGGAGGATAAGAAATGATGGACACCTTCACGTAGCACCAGGATATAGAAAAGGCAATGGTTATCGATACATTTGATTTCTTTCAGAACATTAGAAACTTGTTTGAGGGTATAAACCCCTTTCTCACACAAATAATATTAAGAATAAATGCAATAAACACCTTTTAAAGGTGAAGCTTCTGCACTGAGGTCTGACTTCTATTACATATATATATATATATATATATATATATATATATATATATATATATATATGAATTATATTATATATATTATATACAAGAGTGCCTGCTCCACTATACGTTGTCATGCGTAAAGCTAAATCCTATATAATATTAATCCAAATACCAATTAGCTCTGATTTTGCTGAGTGCAGATTAGGAAGGTAGGGCAGAGGCATCAGGACTAAGGATTAGGTCACTACCTGGAGTCCAGTCTTCTCCCCCTGTCTGCAGGACCAGAGGGGGTACGTGGGATCTCCATCCCAATCTACAGGGAAATCAGAGGTGTTAATGATCGTCGGTGCTGATACCTTCCCATCCTGTGCAGATAATTATCTCTGCGACAGCAGAGAAGTCATTAAGACGACATCTCAATCATTGACGGCTATCAATGGAAAGATTTGTCCAGATCGGTCAGAAATTTTTCACTATTAGCTTTCATTATCCGGCCTCGTAATGGGATTTGCAGTGATGGGATCCACAACAATAATAGTTTTTTTCTAAACCGTGGCTTTCCACATAGAACTACAACTCCTAGTCTCCAGCTATCAGGGTATTTTTTGCTTCCCTCCACATTCAGCAGCTGAGAGGTGCGGAAGCTCGCACGGCCCCCAAATCTCATATCTATGGTTGGACATACAGTATGTACGAAAAACAGCAATAAAGGTAAAGCCTAAAGGTACCGTCACACTGGACGATATCGCTAGCGATCCGTGACGTTGCAGCGTCCTGGCTAGCGATATCGTCCAGTGTGACAGGCAGCAGCGATCAGGTCCCTGCTGTGATATCGCTGGTCGGGGAAGAAAGTCCAGAACTTTGTTTCGTCGCTGGATCTCCCGCTGACATCGCTGAATCAGTGTGTGTGATGCCGATTCAGCGATGTCTTCGTTGGTAACCAGGGTAAACATCGGGTTACTAAGCGCAGGGCCGCGCTTAGTAACCCGATGATTACCCTGGTTACCATCGTTAAAGTAAAAAAAAACAACCACTACATACTTACCTACTGCTGTCTGTCCCCGGCGCTCTGCTTCTCTGGTCTGGCTGTGAGCGCCGGGCAGCCGGAAAGCACAGCGGTGACATCACCTCTCTGCTTTCCGGCCGCTGTGCTCACAGCCAGTACAGAGAAGCAGAGCACCGGGGACAGACAGCGGTAGGTAAGTATGTAGTGGTTGTTTTTTTTTACTTTAACGATGGTAACCAGGGTAAACATCGGGTTACTAAGCGCGACCCTGCGCTTAGTTACCCGATGTTTACCCTGGTTACCCGGGGACTTCGGGATCGTTGGTCGCTGGAGAGCTGTCTGTGTGAAAGCTCTCCAGCGACCAAACAGCGACGCTGCAGCGATCCGGATCGTTGTCGGTATCGCTGCAGCGTCGCTGAGTGTGAAGGTACCTTTAGGCTAAGGACCCAGCCTCTGAGCTCATGGATGGTAATTAAAGGGAACGTGTGACCAATTTTTGATTATATATATATATATATATATATATATATATATATATATATATATACTGTATATATACAGTACAGACCAAAAGTTTGGACACCTTCTCATTTAAAGATGTTTCTGTATTTTCATGACTATGAAAATTGTACATTCACACTGAAGGCATCAAAACTATGAATTAACACATGTGGAATTATATACTTAACAAAAAAGTGTGAAACAACTGAAATTATATCTTATATTCTAGGTTCTTCAAAGTAGCCACCTTTTGCTTTGATGACTGCTTTGCACACTCTTGGCATTCTCTTGATGAGCTTCAAGAGGTAGTCATCGGGAATGGTTTTCACTTCACAGGTGTGCCCTGTCAGGTTTAGTAAGTGGGATTTCTTGCCTTATATATGTGGTTGGTAATATCAGTTGTGTTGAGCCGAAGTCTGGTGGATACACAGCTGATAATCCTATTGAATAGACTGTTAGAATTTGTATTATGGCAAAAAAAAGCAGCTAAGTAAAGAAAAATGAGTGACCATCATTACTTTATGAAATGAAGGTCAGTCAGTCTGAAAAATTGGGAATATTTTGAAAGTGTCCTCAAGTGCAGTGGCAAAAACCATCAAGCGCTACAAAGAAACTGGCTCACATGAGAACCGCCCCAGGAAAGGAAGACCAAGAGTCACCTCTGCTTCTGAGGATAAGTTTATCCGAGTCACCAGCCTCAGAAATCGCAGGTTAACAGCAGCTCAGATTAGAGACCAGGTCAATGCCACACAGAGTTCTAGCAGCAGACACATCTCTACAACAACTGTTAAGAGGAGACTTTGTGCAGCAGGCCTTCATGGTAAAATAGCTGCTAGGAAACGACTGCTAAGGGCAGGCAACAAGCAGAAGAGACTTGTTTGGGCTAAAGAACACAAGGAATGGACATTAGACCAGTGGAAATCTGTGCTTTGGTCTGATGAGTCCAAATTTGAGATATTTGGTTCCAACCACCGTGTCTTTGTGCAACGCAGAAAAGGTGAACGGATGGACTCTACATGCCTGGTTCCCACCGTGAAGCATGTAGGAGGAGGTGTGATGGTGTGGGGGTGCTTTGCTGGTGACACTGTTGGGGATTTATTCAAAATTGAAGGCATACTGAACCAGCATGGCTACCACAGCATCTTGCAGCGGCATGCTATTCCATCCGGTTTGCGTTTAGTTGGACCATCATTTATTTTTCGACAGGACAATGACCCCAAACACACCTCCAGGCTGTGTAAGGGCTATTTGACCAAGAAGGAGAGTGATGGGGTGCTACGCCAGATGACCTGGCCTCCACAGTCACCAGACCTGAACCCAATCGAGATGGTTTGGGGTGAGCTGGACCGCAGAGTGAAGGCAAAAGGGCCAACAAGTGCTAAGCATCTCTGGGAACTCCTTCAAGATTGTTGGAAGACCATTCCTGGTGACTACCTCTTGAAGCTCATCAAGAGAATGCCAAGAATGTGCAAAGCAGTCATCAAAGCAAAAGGTGGCTACTTTGAAGAACCTAGAATAGAAGACATAATTTCAGATGTTTCACACTTTTTTGTTAAGTATATAATTCCACATGTGTTAATTCATAGTTTTGATGCCTCCAGTGTGAATGTACAATTTTCATAGTCAGAAACATCTTTAAATGAGGTGTGTCCAAACTTTTGGTCTGTACTATATATATACAGTGGGGCAAAAAAGTATTTAGTCAGTCAGCAATAGTGCAAGTTCCACCACTTAAAAAGATGAGAGGCGTCTGTAATTTACATCATAGGTAGACCTCAACTATGGGAGACAAACTGAGAAAAAAAAATCCAGAAAATCACATTGTCTGTTTTTTTAACATTTTATTTGCATATTATGGTGGAAAATAAGTATTTGGTCAGAAACAAAATTTCATCTCAATACTTTGTAATATATCCTTTGTTGGCAATGACAGAGGTCAAACGTTTTCTGTAAGTCTTCACAAGGTTGCCACACACTGTTGTTGGTATGTTGGCCCGTTCCTCCATGCAGATCTCCTCTAGAGCAGTGATGTTTTTGGCTTTTCGCTTGGCAACACGGACTTTCAACTCCCTCCAAAGGTTTTCTATAGGGTTGAGATCTGGAGACTGGCTAGGCCACTCCAGGACCTTGAAATGCTTCTTACGAAGCCACTCCTTCGTTGCCCTGGCGGTGTGCTTTGGATCATTGTCATGTTGAAAGACCCAGCCACGTTTCATCTTCAATGCCCTTGCTGATGGAAGGAGGTTTGCACTCAAAATCTCACGATACATGGCCCCATTCATTCTTTCATGTACCCGGATCAGTCGTCCTGGCCCCTTTGCAGAGAAACAGCCCCAAAGCATGATGTTTCCACCACCATTCTTTACAGTAGGTATGGTGTTTGATGGATGCAACTCAGTATTCTTTTTCCTCCAAACACGACAAGTTGTGTTTCTACCAAACAGTTCCAGTTTGGTTTCATCAGACCATAGGACATTCTCCCAAAACTCCTCTGGATCATCCAAATGCTCTCTAGCAAACTTCAGACGGGCCCGGACATGTACTGGCTTAAGCAGTGGGACACGTCTGGCACTGCAGGATCTGAGTCCATGGTGGCGTAGTGTGTTACTTATGGTAGGCCTTGTTACATTGGTCCCAGCTCTCTGCAGTTCATTCACTAGGTCCCCCCGCGTGGTTCTGGGATTTTTGCTCACCGTTCTTGTGATCATTCTGACCCCACGGGGTGGGATTTTGCGTGGAGCCCCAGATCGAGGGAGATTATCAGTGGTCTTGTATGTCTTCCATTTTCTAATTATTGCTCCCACTGTTGATTTCTTCACTACAAGCTGGTTGGCTATTGCAGATTCAGTCTTCCCAGCCTGGTGCAGGGCTACAATTTTGTTTCTGGTGTCCTTTGACAGCTCTTTGGTCTTCACCATAGTGGAGTTTGGAGTCAGACTGTTTGAGGGTGTGCACAGGTGTCTTTTTATACTGATAACAAGTTTAAACAGGTGCCATTACTACAGGTAATGAGTGGAGGAAAGAGGAGACTCTTAAAGAAGAAGTTACAGGTCTGTGAGAGCCAGAAATCTTGATTGTTTGTTTCTGACCAAATACTTATTTTCCACCATAATATGCAAAAAAAATGTTAAAAAAACAGACAATGTGATTTCTGGATTTTTTCTTCTCAGTTTGTCTCCCATAGTTGAGGTCTACCTATGATGTAAATTACAGACGCCTCTCATCTTTTTAAGTGGTGGAACTTGCACTATTGCTGACTGACTAAATACTTTTTTGCCCCACTGTATATATATATATATATATATATATATATATATAGCCGTAGTGGTACAGCTGCATAGGCGCTTGTCCCCCCCAAAACACATGGCTTATTTTGTGGAGATTTAATGCGCCAGTCATGAGAAAACTACAATAGAAGCCATATGCAAATCAAGCAAGATGTGCACTGGGGGCGTGTCATTGCACTTGGTTTGCTTCTTTGTTACACGCCCCCAGCGCACTTTCATACTGATTTGCATATGGCTTTTATGTTACATTTCTCAAGGGATTGTTCACTTTGGATAATCATGTTTTATTTGAAGGGATTCCCCCCAAAAAACAAAAAGAAAACATATCCCCCCTCCTCTAGTCCCCAGCAGTCAACTGTAATGTGTAGGAGGAACCTGGCAGTAGGTTTGTAATTAGCCTACAGCACCTCCAGAGGAGAAATGATGCACTGCACAGTAAAATCAATGGACTGCCTGGGGGACCCAGCACTTCTAGGCATCTCATAAAGTCGGAGATGCTCTTTGTTATTGTGTGTAATAATGGCGGTTCTTAATAGGGGACTTTTCTCTATTAATCAGAGTTCCCTAATCAGTTGTTTCAAAATTTAGAACAACCAATAAAGTGTTTTGTTTTTTTGTTGCTTTTTTTTTTTTTAGAGTGGAGAGTATTCTTTGGCTAGGCCTTTAGTAAGTGATCAGTGGGGGTCTCACCCCCAAAACACACATGGAGGATGCAGTGGCGCTCACTGGTGCACAGCATCGTCATTTCACACTGTGCTAGAATGACAGATCTTATTTGTCTCGTATCCTGTTCCAATGACTCCAAGATAGAAAAAATTCTATTTACGCCCCTCATTCAGCCAATGCTTCCTCTCTTACCCCTCTGTGGTAAAACCATGGAAAGATTAGATCATCACTTTTGCAACGAGGTGCAATTATTGCATAATCCTGCTTATGGAGGATGGAGGGGGCTGAGAACATGGCACCAAATCTAATACAAATACGTCTGGTGTGAAGACGATGAAGGGGGGCTTGTATAGTTAACTTTTATTATATTTGGAAGATGCAGGAAGCCTGTACAAAGCATTACATTCCCTACAGTATAAGAGTCAGGGGTTTCTATAAGCGCTGCTGCTACACTAGGTAGGTGGTATTAGTACCTTTGTATCGTAGAAGATGACCACACTGGACACAGGCGCTTGGACCTGGTCAGGCGCGGGCTGGGCCGGGTGGCAGAAATGCATATGCCCCCCGGGCCGGTGTCTAAGCAGCTGCACAGGGCCGCTGGAGGACTGGCAGTGACTAATACATAGCGCACCTGTAGTGCGCGGTGGTGTCATCCCGCTAGCAGCCCTGACATGCAGGCTGCAGGGGTATGCGATGAGCAAGCTCCTAAGCGTCACTGCCACTGTCTCTGAGGGAGAGAGCCAGCAGCCAAGATGAAAGGTCAGCATACCGGCCTGTGTGTGCACGGAGCTTCAGCTTCTCCTGCTCTTATCTGCTATCCCGGCAGAGAAGGAGAGACGGGGGAAGTGCCGGGACAGTGCAGAGCTCTGAGCAGGAGAAACTGAAGAGCTGCACATGGACATCAGCCGCCCCTGCACCACAGAGGAGAGTGTGTGATGTGTGTATGAGGAGAGCGTGTGTGTGTGTGTGTGTGTGTATGAGGAGAGTGTGTGTATGAGGAGAGTGCGTGTGTGTGTGTATGAGGAGAGTGTGTATGTGTGTATGAGGAGAGTGTGTGTGTGTGTGTGTATGAGGAGAGTGTGTATGTGTGTATGAGGAGAGTGTGTGTGTGTGTGTGTATGAGGAGAGTGTGTATGTGTGTATGAGGAGTGTGTGTGTATGAGGAGAGTGTGTGTGTATGAGGAGTGTATGAGATAAAGAGATATATAGATGATAGATAATAGATATAATAAATAGAAGATAGAAAGACAGAGAAATAAATAGATGCCAGATAGATAATCCCCATGCACATCTATGGGCACAATTTCCAATCTATATAGACCCGGTCGCCCTCGGTGCCACATGGTTTCTCTTGTGCATCTCTGCTGCAGTTTTACTATTTTCGGACAAGGTTCGCTGTTTCTGGTGCATATCTGTAATCCATCTACAGCCCTGCTGGTGCAAAGTGCAGGCATACTGGTGCAAGCTGCACATGCGACTGGTGTGAACTGGCATTGGGCAAACACAAGTACGTGCAATGCAGGCGCTATAGGAGCCCAGGGGCGAGTGCCCGCAGCGGCGGCAGGTAGCAGCCATGGCAGCGCCGCCTGTGTCCAGCAGGTGTCGCTGCGCCGCCCTCTCTACTGTATATATACCGCGCCGTGCGCACTGTGCCGTCAGTCATTAGCAGGAAGGGCGCAGGGTGCAACACAGCGAGAGGCTGCCCGAGCTCACCCTGGATTCCCGGAGCTCGTCACCATGCTTGGCTGGCTATAGGAGCTCCATGGAGCTAGCCAACTTCTACGAGGTCGAATCCCGGCCATCCATGAGTGCCCAGCCGCATCCTCAGCACGGTGCATACCCCTACCGGGAGCCCCAGACCACCGGAGACCTGAACGAGCTGTGTGAGAACGAGAACTCCATAGACATCAGCGCCTACATCGACCCTGCAGCCTTCAACGACGAGTTCCTGGCTGACCTCTTCCATAGCAGCAAGCAGGACAGAAGCAAGGGGGTGATTGACTACCAGCAGGGCCCTGGAGCTGGGCACCCCCAAATGTATGGCTGCATGGCCAACTATATGGACAACAAGCTGGACAGTGCGGGCTTAAGACCTCTGGTCATCAAACAGGAGCCCAGGGAGGAGGAGGAAGCAAACAGGGCATCCCTGGCAGCTCTGTACCCCCACCATGCCCCCCAACACCCATCCCACCTGCAATACCAGGTAGCTCACTGTGCGCAGACCACCATGCACCTGCAGCCTGGGCACCCAACCCCACCACCCACCCCTGTGCCCAGCCCTCACCACCACCCTCACCATCACCACCATCTTCTGCAGACTTCTTCAGCCAAGGGGATGTCTTCTGCGTCTTCCACATCTTCATCTTCTTCAGAGACCAGAGGCAAGTCCAAAAAGTGGGTGGACAAGAACAGTAATGAGTACAGGGTGAGGAGGGAGAGGAATAACATTGCGGTGAGGAAGAGCAGGGACAAGGCAAAGATGCGCAACGTGGAGACCCAGCAGAAGGTCCTGGAGCTGTCCAGTGAGAATGACAAGCTGAGGAAGAGGGTGGAACAGCTGAGCAGAGAGCTGGAGACCCTCAGGGGCATCTTCAGACAACTCCCAGAGAGCTCTCTGGTCAAAGTCATGGGCAACTGTGCGTAATGTCCAAGACCTTCCAAAAAAGACTCGTCCACACTTCTTCCATCCAAGATGGACCTTAACCAAGAGTGACAGAGACCCTCCTCTGAACTTGGGATACCATCCTTGTCCCCTTTTTATACCTGACACACCTGGATTCCAACTTCTCAGACTTTTTCCAACTTATGGGATGTGATGTGGTGCTAGCACAATCTACAGCCCCTATTAAACTTCCCATTTCCAGCATAGATTTCTATTTTTTTGTCCATATTTTTGTACTATTTTTATGAGCTGACCTGTTATCATATATGCTGTGGATGTGGCCAAATGTTTATATACCGGGGTAACTTTTTCCTATATTATATAGCTTGTGTCCATGGAAGCCTTTGGGGCCCTAAATGTTAACATGACTGGGACCAGACTGGGTTTGAATGTATGAACAGGGTCTATACTACCTGCACCTTATACCTTTTATTGTGCCTTATAAAGAACCAATAATTGATGTATCTGTTACTGTAGAAATGTCACCTCCAGCCCGGCTGCCTTACAGAGCCCCCCCCAGCTGTATGTTCTTCAGGTACCATTTCATAGGAGACCACTCGGACGTATTCAGGCACAGACAGGAGAGAGTCCCTGTGCAAGAACAATATATGGGCCCTTTGCAGTCCAATAGATCATCATAATGCAAAATTCCACCTGTTTTGGAGGTGGAGATGGGCCCCTGTGCGGCCGCACAGGTTGCACCAGGATATGTCGGCCCCTGTATTCAGTTCTATTGCATGCCCACCGTAAGAGTCTGTTGCTAAATACTTACAGCCTTGACCCCGAGTGCCATAGAAATGCAAACGCACAATGACTTTATGAAAGTCCCAAGCCTTGGCCATGTCGTAGTCAATGCTATGCAACAGCCACACATTGCATTGGATATATATGTCATTTACTGTATTCATTTGTTTGGATCTCACAGAGATCGATTTTAATCTGGAATAATATTCTATAGCTGCTATTTGCTGGCAAGTTTATCGTCTGGAGCTGTAAATAAGGCCTCTAACTCCTTTCCCTTTAAAAAAAAATAAGTGGACCCAGTGGAATGTGAAACTTTTGTTGGTTTTTAAGCTTTATACATTTCCTTTTTTTGTGTGCTATATCTTGCCATTAAAATAACAAAAATTTCAGTGTAACTAACTGGCTGCAAAAATATATATTTTATATATGGGATGATTGACAGATGGTGCACTTGAGTTTTTAAAACTTTATTTATGCATCTCGCATTTGTGGTTTGCCACCAGCAGTGGTGGAACTACAACTCCCATCGTGCGCTAGGAGTTGTGTCTCCACAATTGCGAATCAGTCATCTACACTTTAGTGGTCAGTCTATATCCGGCGCTGCTTAGCTAGCCAGGCCCGTTGTGCTAAAGTATTACAATCTGTATAAAAAAAGACCCGAAAAAAAGTTTTAATTTTTAATCTTATTTTTAAAAAAGTTCTGTATATTAAAAATAAAAAGTATTGGAGAATTCACCTATTTGTTATTAATTATGCTGTGGAAACACAACTACGTATCTGTTTTTATTTGCAACCTAAATAAAGAATATACGTTGACAAATAATCATCTGATGGTTTCTTTTCAGACCTGCAAAAATGAAATGTTACATAATGTCAATGTTTATCTTCTGCATTGTGATAATCCAACCTTATTAAGGTAAATTATATGGGAAACCTCTGCTGAAGCAGTGTCAGGGTATGTGCACACGATGCGGATTTTGCTGCCGATCCGCAGCAGTTTCCCATGCGTTTACAGTTCAATGTAAACCTATGGGAAACCAAAAACGCTGTGCACATGCTGCGGAAAAAAACACGCGGAAACGCAGCGGTTTACATTCCGCAGCATGTCACTTCTTTCTGCAGATTCCGCAGCGGTTTTACAGCTGCTCCTATGGAAAACCGCAGGAAATCCGCAGCGGTTTTCCACTGCGGATTTATCAAATCTGCTGAAATCCGCTGCAGAAAAATCTGCAGTGGACCTAGAATACGTGTGCACATACCCTCATATTACTGACCTAGAATACGTGTGCACATACCCTCATTACTGAGCTATTGCAAATGACAAACTTAATCCTTATACATCAGACTGGATTTTCACTTTTACAAAACTCGGCTTATTTGCATCTGACAGATTCATCTCTCTTAAGTCACTCGTGTGAGTTTCAGCTCTGCTACATTCAATAGTGTAAGGCTGCCGTCACACTATCAGTATTTGGTCAGTATTTTACATCAGTATTTGTAGCCAAAACCAGGAGTGGAACAATCAGAGGAAAAGTATAATAGAAACATATGCACCACTTCTGCATTTATCACCCACTCCTGGTTTTGGCTTATAAATACTGATGTAAAATACTGACCAAATACTGACAGTGTGACGGCAGCCTGACTCTTGTGTGAGACTCCGCCTGCAGCACCTGAACGTGAATATTTCATATATTCCTGTAAGGGGCATAGAAGTGGCTATTAAATATTAGGCCTCGACCACTTAACCAACAAGCTGTCGCCTCCGGGAGATTGAAATATTTTTTTCAAGTGTTTAAAAGATAAAACTGCAGAACGAGCAGAGAGGTTCATCAGCAGCTGCAGCACACATTACACAGGTCTGTGGTTCAGCTGCTGAACATCAGCGAACACATCTCAGCTGCTCAAAATCTCACGATAAGCACTTAAGCTGCTGCAGAACCTCTTAATACACATCTGCTGCTGCAGAACCTCATAATACCCACCTCAGCTGCTGCAGAACCTCTTAATACACATCCGCTGCTGCAGAACCTCATAATAACCACCTCAGCTGCTGCAGAACTTCACAATACACATCTGCTGCTGCAGAACTTCATTATACACACCTCAGCTGCTGCAGAACCTCATAATACACAACTCAACTGCTGCAGAACTTGATAATATACATCTGCTGCTGCAGAACTTCATTATACACACCTCAGCTGCTGCAGAACCTCATAATACACATCCAGTGCTGCAGAACCTCATAATACACCTCCACTGCTACAGAACCTTGTAATACACCTCAGCTGCTGCAGAACCTTATAATATATCTCAGCTGCTGCAGAACCTGATAATGCACCTCCACTGCTACAGAACCTCATAATACATACCTCAGCTGCAGAACTTTCTAATGCACCTCAGCTGCTGCAGAGCCTCATAATATACCTCAGCTGCTGCAGAACCTCATAATGCATCTCAGCTGCTGCAAAACCTCAAAATGCATCTCAGCTGCTGCAAAACCTCATAATGCACCTCAGCTGCTGCAAAACCTCATATTACACCTCTGCTGCTGCAGAACTTCATAATACATCTCAGCTGCTGCAGAACCTCATAATACACACCTCAGCTGCTGCAGAACCTCATAATACACACCTCAGCTGCTGCAGAACCTCACAATACACGTCTCATCAGCTGCAGAATAAGGGTCTAAGAGCTTCTCATGTCAACAGATAATAATAAATGGTGGACATAGATGTCCCCCTCGTGGTATGTTCACACAACCTCTTTTACACTTAGGTGGCCCCGCTGGCATTTTTTTTCAAGCATTTTTCTACGTTTTTTGGGGCATATTTTTTACCATCATTTTCGATTTCTTTCTCAACAATAAAGCAACCGCTAATGGTTTCTGAAGCGCTCAAAAAGACATCTGGAGGCATTTTCCTGGCATTTTTCGAGCCGTCCTGTTGATTTACATTGTGAAGTAAAGTGGAAGGCACCTGAAGAATGGCATCAAGATCTCCAGTGATGGACTTGTAACCTTGAGATTGTTGATATTGTACAACAATTTTGGTTCTCAAGTCCTCAGACAGTTCTCTTCTCTTTCTGTACTTCGTACACACAATGCAAAGATTGAGTCAACTTCTCCCCTTTTTGTCTGTTTTCAGGTGCGATTTCCATATTGCCCACACTTGTTACTTGCCACAGGTGAATTTAAACAAGCATCACATGGTGGAAACAAAGTTGTTTACATACAATTTTCAAAAGCTGTCAACAATTTTGTCCGGCACATTTTTGGGTGTTCGTGTGAAATTTTGTCCAGTTTGCCTTTTTGTTCTTTGTTTTTTTTTTGCGTTGTTCCAGTATACACAAAGTATTACATGTGTATAACAAAACATGTGTAATCTAAGTAATTTTACGGGACAAATACTTCATTTTCTGGAACAATTTCAAGGGTGTCAACACTTTCAGCCACAACTGTACAGGAAAAGTCTGCGATCCTTTTGTCCACAAATATCAATAGTCCATGACATGCTGCCAATATTATCTGTAATTTTCATTATAACATGTAAGAGATCCATTAGACTTTTCCTCAGTTTATCTCCCTCTCCTGTTCTCTAGTTACCAGCCCCCTTCACAATCCTTTCCTAAGTCCCTGTTCACACTTGAGTCCTCGATGCAGCGTCATTAACTAAAAGCTGAAAATAAAGATTAAAGAACAACCACAAGGCGGATTTAATCAACCAAGGAATCATTGTAATCAGTATAACGGCGCCGACCTGACACTGTAGGTTACTGTGCACAATCCTGCTGACAGGTTCCCTTTTAAGGGTATTCCAGACTCCGGTACACTGGATAAGTGATAATTGCTAGATCTGCTGGATTATATGACTAGGATCCCAACTGATTGCCAGAGTTGTATCCACGTTCTTTTCTTAGCCACGATTTTGTGTTGCATGGGGATCAAAGTCACGAAGGTGCCCTTGCCGCCACATTTATGGCCATGGTACAGGCGAAGAAAGCCAAGCATCTTTCTTTGTAGCTTAGAATGGCACATTGGCATCCTGACCCTCCATTCACCTCCTCCTAGCCTTGAACTTGTGTCCATCAGAGAACTAGGACAATGGGGCACACAATTCCCATGTTCCAGCAGTTGGAGGGAGTCCCACCAATCTAACAATGATCACCTATCCTTTGGACACAGATGATGTGACCAGCATACAGAAGCCATAGTTCCAGGGCCACTGACCACTGAAGGAGTGAGGACATCGGAAGCTTGGTCACTCAGGTTACAAGAAAAAAGTCCACTTTAATATTGCCCAATAGACTTCTCATCGTGGTACAGGATATCCCTTGTGCCTAGAACGTGACTTGGTGCCATTTCCCTTTTTACGAGACCTGTCCTTACCAGAAAGATGCGGAGAGTGTGAGAACAAAGCGGACTTCTGCTACTTCCAGGAATAATAGAAGGGAAATAATGAGGGCCATGATTATGAAAATTCAACACGTTCACTCTGTGGTTACCATCCCACTACGCGGGCTGCACCATGCAGAGAGCGAGATCGACAGGCGACAACCATTCTACGCATAGTCTAGTTAGATATAGAGAGGTTGTCACTGTCCACGCCAGAGTGGGAGATCTCCAAAATTTAATTTTTGCATCAGAATTCTTCTGATAATTTGTAAAAGGGTAATACCGGAAGAGAATGTTATCACCTTTCCAAAGAGTGAGAACCCCACCGATCACCAGAACGAGCTATGGCATGGCCAGAGATAGCCGAGCAATTTGCTTTCATATAGAGTGAATGGAGCGGTGGTCTTCTGACCTACTGTACTGGCAATCAGCGGGGATCTCAGCGGTCAGACCTCCCCCCGGCTAATAGAGAAGCCATCACCTATCTTCTTCCAAGCGCAACCGAATACCTGTGAGCGGCACAGTCTCACCAAGGATTACCCATTATGAGCGGGATTTCTGGTTTACAGCCCCTGGAGACAACATCTAACACAGGGATGAATGTAGCAATGCGATTTATAAGCAGAAGTCGCCGATGGCTGCATACCTGTGATATCTATGGATCTGGGGACATAAGAGATTATTCAGTACAATATGGAAAAGTGAACTAGGGTCTGTTCACACGTTGCAGATGGGTTGCAGTTACTTTTGTGCCTGCACGGGGTTTCTATGTACATTCTGCAAAAGCAACTCCGTCCACATGATTGGAATGGATTTTCATTTGCAACTTTGTATTATTTTTTTTAGTAAATTTTGGTCCTACACTCGCTCCATACTAGAAGCTGCTCTTAAAATGGGCAACTACCCTGAGATTGGGAATCTGCCCCATAGCCTGATCTTTTACAACAAGACTGCATATAGCAGTGTTCCCCAACTCCGGTCCTCAAGAGCCACTAACAGGCCATGTTTTCAGGATTTCCTTACTATTGCACAGGTGATGGAATTAATGCCTGTGCATGTGATGCAACTATCACCTGTGCAATACTAAGGAAATACTGAAAACATGGCCTGCTGGTGGCTCTTGAGGACCGGAGTTGGGGAACACTGGTATATAGGGTTGAGTAGGAAAACGTCAGGCTCCTTGTGCAGTTGTTTGTGCTTCTCCTCCACATTGTTACCTGCCACATCTACAGTACTGCTGCTATTACTTGCACTATACTGGTCCATAAAGGGAATACTAAAAAGATGACATTGCTTTGATATTGTTCCGCTCTAGGCTAGGTGAAGATGAACGTATTTTCAGTCATCTAAGAGAATCGCGCTGATTATGCTAATCATACTCTGGTCAGAGTTGGATTAGAGTGTGATCCTATTCTCTTGAATGAGGAGAAGATGAAGAAACAAATTCTCCATGTTCTCCATTGCGTCAGTCTGTGGAAATCAGACTGCACTCAGATGTTACCCGAGTGCAGTCTAATGGTTTCCATGGACTCATTAAATTACATGGCCGAGCGTGATCCGAATATGAGATCAAACTTGGGTATTTTTCTTCGACCGGCTCTGTCCGAGGAAAAAAATCTGACACCTGCAGGGCCCCATAAAAGAACATTGGTTCGAGTGCGATCTACTGTTTTGTCGGGTCACACTCGGACTGAAAATACGGTCGTGTGCACGAGCCACTAGCCGGAGCAATTAAAAGATAAATATTTCAGAATCATAGAAAGATACATAAAAAAGACAGAAGGAAAGAAAGAAGGAAAGAAAGAAAAGAAGAAAGAAATAGACAAAAAAAAGAAAAACAAGTAAAAGAAGAAAGAAAAGGGCAAAAGAGAAAAGGTAAGAAAAATTAGATAAATACAGTGGGGAAAATAAGTATGTGATACACTGCCGATTTCCAAGTTTTCCCACCTACAAAGAATGGAGACGTCTGTAATTTTTACCGTAGGTACACTTCAACTGTGAGAGACAGAATGTAAAAATAAAAAAAAAACAGAAAATCGTATTATATGATCTTTAAATAATTAGTTTGCATTTTATTGCATTAAATAAGTAGTTATCACCAACCAATCAGCAAGAATTCTGCCTCTCGCAGACCTGTTAGTTTTTCTGTAAGAAGCCTCCTACTCTGCACTCATTATCTGTATTAATTGTTTCTGCTTGAATTCGTTATCTGTATAAAAGACACCTGTGCACACACTCAATCACACTCCAACCTCTCCACCATGGCCAAGACCAAAGAGTTGTCTAAGGACAACAGGGACAAAATTGTAGACCCGCAGAAGGCTGGGACGAACCACAGGTCACTAGGCAAGCTTGGCGAGAAGGCAACAACTGTTGGCACAATTATTAGAAAATGGAAGAAACACAAGATGACCGGAAGAGAGCTGGGACCACAGTCTCAAACATTACCGTTAGTAACACACTATGCAGTCATGGATTAAAACCCTGCAGGGCACACAAGGAATTAAAAGGAGGAGTACAACTCCAAGAACACCGTCCCAACCATGAAGCATGGTGGGGGAAACATAATCATTGAAGATGGGTTGTGCTGGGTCTTCCAGCATGACAATGACCCGAGACACACAGCCAGGGCAACTTAGGATTGGCTCCGTAAGAAGCGTTTCAAGGTCTTGGAGTGGCCTAGCCAGTCTCCAGACCTGAACTCAATAGAAAATCTTTGAGAGGAGCTGAAACTCAGAGTTGTCCAGCGACAGCCCCAAAACCTGAAAGATCTGGAGAAGATCTGTATGGAGGAGGGGGCCAAAATCCCTTCTGCAGTGTGTGCAAACTTTGTCAAGAACTACAAGAAACATCTGACCTCTGTAATTACAAAGGTTTTGGTAACAAAGATTAAGTTCTGTTTTTCTATTGTATCAAATACTTATTTCATGCAATAAAATGCAAATTAATTATGTAAAAATAACACAATTTGATTTTCTGGATTTTTTTCTAAGATTCTGTGTCTCACAGTAGAAGTGTACCTACCATAAAAATTACAGAGCTCTCCATTCTTTGTAGGTGAGAAAACTTGCAAAATCAGCAGTGTATCAAATACTTATTTTCCCCACTGTAGATAGACAAAAGAAAGAGATATGAGATCAGTCGATCAATACAATAGAACAGTATAAGGCTGTTTTTCTTGGTGCTTAGTCCTACCTGTCCTGTTAATTTATAGACTTTTGGTATGTCTGATAAGGTTAAGGCCCCATCATAGAAAGTTATCCTTGTCGTGGCTGGTGGGCACACATTAGTTGGATAATTTGTGCACTAAGTAGATCTACTTTATAACTATGGTCTACACGGCAGTAATGCTGTTTCAAATTCATATATTCCATGTTTGTATACATCTTAGCGCACACGCTATGCGCTGCTCCCCTGATTTTTGGCATAGTTCCTAAGGCATCGCCCGTCACCCGACCACAAAGCATGCACCGTGTAGTGCTTGATCCATTTCTTTTCCACCAGACGGCCATTTTGAATAGATATCTCCATGTCTTGCTGCCTTTTTCTCTGCAGGAGGCCTTGTGTATTAATGCCCACTGATTCACACGCACAGGTTGGCGTGATTCAGAGCTGGCAATGATACCAACCTAAATAAAACGTTTTATAGATCAAGGAAACAGGAAAAACAAGTCAGTCGGCCAAAACACCCAACCCAGCAGTGTATAAAATGACATAATGTACCTTTAGAAAAGACTGTAATTAATACGTTTAATTACCCCTATCTATATGAACAATCTTGGCCTTCGATGGAGATAGAAAATCATTCGTTTTTGTTTACAGGGTAACTGATATGATGTTGAGTCAGAATTTATTGCTAATCACCGGCTACGAAATGTACTACATCCAGAAGATGGTCTCTGCTGGCCACAATGGAGGCAAAAATCTTTACAAAACTCGTTATTATCTTTTCCTCAACTTTAAGTTTAATTTTCCAAATGGTTGTAACATGTGGGGTTCTGACCTCTGTGACCCCTTCTCAGCCAGGATGAACAAGTGCCGCTCCTTTCTAAGGAAGTCCAAATGTTGGGCTCCCAATTCGGGACTAAAAATGCCTTCAAGAAACTTGTGTCCCCCCTTTGTGATTAAATTAGCAATTCTGTGTTTGCTAGCTGGTGCCCCCAATATGTCTAGGAAAAAGTGCCGCCATTTATAGTTGAAATTGCTCAGTCTTCTGGTTATAGGAGAAATCTTTGCTGACTCCTAATTCGATGGTTTGTCAGTTTTTTGTGTTTTTTTAATTTTAGCAAAAAGTATAAAATACCAAACGCGTTTTCAATCTCGGACAGTGATCTCCATCAGGTTATAACAAGTCATATAGAAAGATCCCTTTGCGGACAGGGATGGAAGATGTAAAGTTTTTTGCACTTAGGTAATGCGGGCAGTTGTGATTCCAATATCAATAGATGATCTGTAATTTGGGGGGGGGGGGGCTTGGATATTCTTCCTGGCAGTGAAAAGGTTAAGCGAGAGTAGATGTGGGGTCGTGGAAGATTACCCGGCGATCATTCGCTGATCATGGAGCAGACCTGGACTCTCGGTGCCTTAAACTGGAATGTGACAGTTTAGAGAAAAGTATATTTGTTTAAACAGGGAAAGAAGGGTGAAGGGAAAAGTCCACTCAGGACGGGGTAATGATTAACGGGAATGACGCGTCCTCCTACTGTACGGCTAAGTGGTCATTCAATCTCAATTTCCACAATCCAAATCTATGTCACATAACTCTGCACTTGAGCGAGGTGAATAGACTGGGGGCGCCCTGGGTGGGACTACAACTCCCAGTGGTGCAATCTTAAACTTTCCAGTGCCAACAGCTCACATGAAAAGACATTAAATAGTCAATATGATATCAAATCAATAATTAATCATTGGAGCCCAACGGTCCGTTATCGGTGAGCCTTCTGCACCGTTGTCCATCTACTGGGCTCATTCGGACGTCAGTTTTTTGCTCATGATTTCTGTCCGTAGTTTTGATGGATTGAGCCTATACCCATTATATTGTATGGGGTCGGTCACACGGCTCAGTGCTCGGCAGAAAGTCATGAAAACATCCGATCGTCAATGCAATCGTTCCAATGAAAAACAACATTTTTGAGAAGGTTGAGAAAGTTCCATCAGTTTATTTTTTCATCTGAGAAGAACTGATGAAACTTCAACCAAACTCCGATAGTAAAAAATGGACACTGACCAAACTCTGATCACACTCTGGTCATAAAGCATGGATGAAACGAGACAAATCACCGACATGTGAACGAGGCCAACCTCTTCACTGTGTTTTTCTGACTTCCTCTGTGAATATTGTGACCACATTAACAAGTTACAAATGTATTTTAAGTCTGAATGATTGAAAAAAAAATTGCAGCGTGCACTTGTATTCTCCATATTTCGGATGAGAATTGCCTATTAAAGTCTTTGGGTGCACAAAAAATAAAATCACATCCCTAAAGATCTGTAATGCAATTTTTACATTGATATTTAACTGTAACTTTTAATATAAAAATGGATCACAGATGGATGACAGGCAAACTGCAAAAATGTTTAATGAAACCCTATTGCAAAATGTTTAATCCAGACAAGGCTATTTTTAGTTGTTTTGTTTTTTTGCTCCTCCACTTCCAAGAGCTATAACGTATTTATCTTCCCAGTAATATAGCCGAAGGAGAGCTTGAGGATTTTTTTTCCTGTGACAAATTGTAGTTTTAAAACATATATACAGTGGGGCAAAAAAGTATTTAGTCAGTCAGCAATAGTGCAAGTTCCACCACTTAAAAAGATGAGAGGCGTCTGTAATTTACATCATAGGTAGACCTCAACTATGGGAGACAAACTGAGAAAAAAAAATCCAGAAAATCACATTGTCTGTTTTTTAACATTTTATTTGCATATTATGGTGGAAAATAAGTATTTGGTCAGAAACAAACAATCAAGATTTCTGGCTCTCACAGACCTGTAACTTCTTCTTTAAGAGTCTCCTCTTTCCTCCACTCATTACCTGTAGTAATGGCACCTGTTTAAACTTGTTATCAGTATAAAAAGACACCTGTGCACACCCTCAAACAGTCTGACTCCAAACTCCACTATGGTGAAGACCAAAGAGCTGTCAAAGGACACCAGAAACAAAATTGTAGCCCTGCACCAGGCTGGGAAGACTGAATCTGCAATAGCCAACCAGCTTGGAGTGAAGAAATCAACAGTGGGAGCAATAATTAGAAAATGGAAGACATACAAGACCACTGATAATCTCCCTCGATCTGGGGCTCCACGCAAAATCCCACCCCGTGGGGTCAGAATGATCACAAGAACGGTGAACAAAAATCCCAGAACCACGCGGGGGGACCTAGTGAATGAACTGCAGAGAGCTGGGACCAATGTAACAAGGCCTACCTTAAGTAACACACTACGCCACCATGGACTCAGATCCTGCAGTGCCAGACGTGTCCCACTGCTTAAGCCAGTACATGTCCGGGCCCGTCTGAAGTTTGCTAGAGAGCATTTGGATGATCCAGAGGAGTTTTGGGAGAATGTCCTATGATCTGATGAAACCAAACTGGAACTGTTTGGTAGAAACACAACTTGTCGTGTTTGGAGGAAAAAGAATGCTGAGTTGCATCCATCAAACACCATACCTACTGTAAAGCATGGTGGTGGAAACATCATGCTTTGGGGCTGTTTCTCTGCAAAGGGGCCAGGACGACTGATCCGGGTACATGAAAGAATGAATGGGGCCATGTATCGTGAGATTTTGAGTGCAAACCTCCTTCCATCAGCAAGGGCATTGAAGATGAAACGTGGCTGGGTCTTTCAACATGACAATGATCCAAAGCACACCGCCAGGGCAACGAAGGAGTGGCTTCGTAAGAAGCATTTCAAGGTCCTGGAGTGGCCTAGCCAGTCTCCAGATCTCAACCCTATAGAAAACCTTTGGAGGGAGTTGAAAGTCCGTGTTGCCAAGCGAAAAGCCAAAAACATCACTGCTCTAGAGGAGATCTGCATGGAGGAATGGGCCAACATACCAACAACAGTGTGTGGCAACCTTGTGAAGACTTACAGAAAACGTTTGACCTCTGTCATTGCCAACAAAGGATATATCACAAAGTATTGAGATGAAATTTTGTTTCTGACCAAATACTTATTTTCCACCATAATATGCAAATAAAATGTTAATAAAACAGACAATGTGATTTTCTGGATTTTTTTTTCTCAGTTTGTCTCCCATAGTTGAGATCTGCCTATGATGTAAATTACAGACGCCTCTCATCTTTTTAAGTGGTGGAACTTGCACTATTGCTGACTGACTAAATACTTTTTTGCCCCACTGTATATATATATATATATATATATATATATATATACACACACAGTGGATATAAAAGGTCTACACACCCTGTTATTAAAAAAATACCAGGTTTTTGTCGTGTAAAAAAAAAAACCTAACAAGAAGAATTGTTTCAGACCTTTTCCCACCTTTAAATGTCGCCCATAATCTGTAAAATTCAATTGAAAAATAAACTGGAAAATAAAAAAAAATATTAACATAGTGTGGTTGTGGATCGCCCCCACGTCAGGGCAATTGGGTACTCGGAGCCGGGCCCTTCGGTTCTCGTCAGTGATGTCACGGTGGCCTGACCTGGTCCATGGCCCTTTGAGGGGCATCTAATAAAAGGACGAAAGTTAATAGGATAATGTTCGTGACGCCACCTGTGGTATTCGGTCAGGGTGACCGACGCTGCTTAGGGGTCCGCTGGGGTGATGTGATGGCAGCTACATGGAATACCTTCCCACAGGTAAAGTATTTCCCCAGGGCTTCCCAGAGTGTAGATGGAGAATGGTGAATGCTGTAAGATGCAGTGAAAACGAGGACACAAGGTTGTAGTCTCTTTACCTTTACTGAAGGCTTCAGCGTCCACAGTCCAGAGCACCAGATCACAGGGTAGGCAGAGTCCGGCCGGTCTGTAGGTAAATCCAGAGTCCCCTTATCCAGGTGGAAATCAGTAGCCTTCCTCTAGCGCCTGAGTGTTGTAGTACCTCCCTGCTGAGCTTCTCTGTGAGGTCCTCACAACTGATGTCGGTGTTCTAGGTGTTGTCTCTTTCTCTCTGTCCCCCAGATGGTATGAATAGGACAAACCCATATGACTGATGGCCTGAGGCTTTTTACAGGGACCCTAGAGATGCCCCATCCCCCACAAGTTGCCACCGTGCCTCCTGGGTGTAAGGTCGGGCAGCTAACGTGGAATTAACTGTCCTGCCAGTCTCTGAAGCAAGGCTTGGAGACGATTGCTCCCTCGGTGTTCTGACTACCGGCTTCTGCGCCTCAGAGGGAGGCAGCCTATTGCAGAGCAGAACTCCCTCTGGATTCCTCTCCTTGTGCTATGACTTCATTTCTCACTCTCAGCAACGCAATTCTCTTCGTGTCCTTACTTAGGATGCTGACGCACGTCGGGGCAGGTGCAGCTCCGTAACCCACTATCTAGGCCTCTGACAGGATCCCACCCCTATCAGGGACCTCTCTGTCTGCCGCTGTTTGATGTTCCTCCTGTCCCCTGTCTGCCTGACGGGTTCTGCCTGGGTCCATGCCCAGTCAGCTTCTGACTAACTTCCTATCCAAGCCACCAGTTTTACCCAATTGTGAAGAGTGCCCTACTAAATAGGAGCATAGCTCCCCCTGGTGGACTGGAGTGTGAAGTGTGTTGTGTGGTTTGTGATACCTGGTAAGGTGATCTCCTTTATTGCCCTCAGACGTAACATCACTCCCCCTGGTGGAAGAATGACATTACTGCAACGACCAGGACCTTGGGGCTCTGCACTTGCATAAATCAGCACATCCATGATTTATTAATATTTTTCAGAATTCCCCATTGAATTTCTGGCAGTCTACAAACTTTTGGGTCAGCGTCTATCAGCATGGCATATCTAGATCTGGCAGTATTGGCCCTCTCTTACTTGCACAATCTGTTAGATTGCGGGGGGGCATTGTCATGATCCCAATGGCAGGGGATCACTAAAGGACAAGCACAGATACAAACAAGCTCTAGGGCGATGGAACCTGAGCTGACCGCGACCCTGAACCTAACACACAAATAAAAGTAGCCGGGGAACGTGCCTACGATGATCCTAGACGTCTCGCTCCAGCCGAAGATCTAACTTCCCCTATTAGAAGAAACACAGACCTCTCTTGCCTCCAGAGAAATCCCCCACAGAAATAGCAGCCCCCCACATATAATGACGGTGAAATGAGAGGAAAGCACATACGCAGTATGAAAACAGTTTCAGCAAAATGAGGCCCGCTAAAGCTAGATAGCAGAGGATACAAAAGTGAACTGCGCGGTCAGCGAAAAACCCTTCAAAAAAACCATCCTGAAATTACTTGAACTCATGTGCCAACTCATGGTACATGAGGAGCAATTTCAGCCCACTAGAGCAACCAGCAGCAAGAATCACATATCTGCAGGCTGGACTAAAAACCAAATAAAGCAAAACACCAAAACAGGAAAATCCAAACTTAGCTTGACCAGAAGGTTCTAGGAGCAGGGAGCAGAGGTAACAAGACACACTGGATACATTGATAACCGGCGAGGAAATGCCAGCAAAGCCAGGTTAAATAGGAAACTCCCATATGCTGATGGAACAGGTGGAACCCAGAAACCCAGGAAAGACAAGTCACCCAGTACCATCAGTAACCACCAGAGGGAGCCCAAAAACAGAACTCACAACAGGGCATCTACTGTATACAGCATCCTCTTCAGGTTACCCACAGATGATTGCAAAAGTTTGACCTACTCCTGGTGAAGCCATTTTTGCTGATTTGGAGGTTGCTTAGGGTTGTTGTCGTAATGAAAGGTGAAATTCCTCTTCATCTTTACCATTTTACATAGGTTTGAAGGTTTTGTTGCAAAATTGATTATTGAAACTGTTCATAATTCCCTTCACCTTGATTAAGCCCCAGTTCCAGCTGCTGAAAAACAGCCCTAAAGCTCAGTGCTGCCCCCACAATGCCTCACTGTGGGTATGGAGTTCGTTTGGCCACCTGGACTTGAGCCTTAGAGGATCCACTTTACCTGGTGAGCCTAACAACAGGCCTCAAACCAGATGTTTGCCTACTCAATACTCCTCATTTCTCCACTTCCCTCTGCTCCCAGGAACCTTCACAATCAACATCATGACACCGTTTGGTGCCAGGACGTTGCCTGTGAGCAGAGGGAAGCGAAGATAGGTTCGAGTATGTGGGGGAATTGAGTGTTTTTGTGGAGGATCAGCCCTTTTTAAGAGAACCTCTTAAGAGTTGGCACATATGTTGTGCAGGAAGATTTTAATGACGTGTTCAACTAGGCTGCAACCGTGACCCATTGGTGGTCATAGGGTGGGCTCTGAACTGCTCTGGGGTCTTTAGTTTGGGTGCAGTCAGTATTTTTCATGTATGTTTACAGAAGTTCCTAGCAACCCGACTCCAAGAAGTGAAGCAGTGATATGGAAACGGCCGCGCGGCTGATGCTCAGTTTAGCAAATATTCATTTTAATCTCTCGTTGATCTCTCGTTGATCTGTAGAACGTCCTGTTCTCATCCCTTGTCTACAGGTCTCTCGCCTCACCAGGAAGTCAAGACACACCTGTGATTGTGTTCTCCGGCTGACACGGGGAAGGAGATCACGGCACACAAAAGAATCTCTTCACATCGCCCTGACACTGGATGGGCAGCTTCCAGGATTGGCCGAGCATCATTTCTCGGTCAATATTTACTGCCGCTCGGAGCCAGGTAGAACTTGCTATAATCAGCCCTTCTTATTATTCTTTATCAGGCCAACAATAAAGACAGGAGATGGAAAGTTACTGCTCTACTACACCTGTGATGCTGAAGGGATCACGTGACATCCCGAATAATGCCCACTTGTCAACCCTCTGTACTTTTCATGGATTGGACCTGCTTCTGTTTGGACATGAAAATTAAAGGGTATTCTCATCTGAGAAATGAATGACGTCCTCAAAGCTGAAATGTCTAATAGATACAAAATTTTAGTTTGATTATTTTTTACAGAACCCCCATAGAAGTGAATGGAGAAGCCAGTAAACGGCTGCAGATTCAGAGTTGGTAATTGCATCTATCCAAGGGAAATACCATAAGACTACTCAATTAACCAAAATTAAGGGCAGAGATACACATTGACAACCTGCCACCTACTGCGACTGGGACTTTCTTTTCCTTATGCCACTTTTGGTTGGCTTACTTAGCACCAATACTTTTGGTCCAATTTTGGCACATAACAGAGCATAAGTCACCCCCAGTGGTGTACTGTCAATGGCGACAGACCACGTGGCCTCTATGGGGCCCATGAGTCAGGAAAGCCTGGTGCAAGTGCTGTGATGTCACACGCCGTCTCTAGCACTGTCGGCCATTTTTTTCTGCCGGGTATCCAGGGATGCTACCGGCCAGAGCGCTCCTGGCTCTACATGTGCAGTTACTGCTCCACACAAAGAAACGACTTGCTTCTATTTGTGAGATGGATATTTTCATTAGCAGCATGGACTCCCCACACTGTTACTAAAATGATGCAACTGCACAGTATGTAACTAATTTTTCGTGAACTTTCACCTTGGTAGATTTTATGTCAACCATTTCCTGCAGCCAAAATCTGCAAGGTGGGCACCTAGTAGTTTTCATACTAATCAGGTGCCTGCACAGCTAATAGCGTGACGGACCAACAGGTATATCTCACTTTGTATGGGCTACAGAGTTGTGAGATATGCCCTTCCATGACCCCGACCAACGATTATTATTACTTTTTTGGGCGGGGGAGCCCAATAAGAAGTTCTGCGATGGGTCCCCATGATTTCTATGTATGCCTTTGCTCACCCCACCTCATTTCTACACTCTATTGAGGTGTCTAAAACAAAATAACTCTGGCATGAGGCATGTGTGGCACCCCAGGAGTTCAGGTACCACAGTAGTGCTGCCATCCTCTCGGGGAGGGTAGTGCTAGGCCTGGAAACAAGGGGGATCTCTTTGGCAGGTAAACCTCACACACAACACCTTCTAAATCCAGGCCAGGAGGTGGAGCTCAAAACCTGATTTTAGGGCAGTTTCCCTGAATAAAGATCCTGGTTTGGAGGAATAGTCAGACAGTTGGTCCCAGGAGACCAGTGAGAGCAGTTGAGTCTAGAGCAGACAGTGAAAGGAAAGGAGCACAGAGGTGAGAATAGGGCTCAAGTAGGCTGCGAGTGGGTCTCTGAGGAGCCAGAGCGCAGAGACCAAGTACCGGGAGCCCAAGGCTGTGGGGAGCTATAAGCCCCATAGCAGAACCGGAGGGCACAGAACTACAAGTATATTGCCCAAATTAAGCCTGTGGTACAGCAGCTTTCTAGAGCCTGAAGTCACCGTGCAGAGACCCCAGAAGGAACGGCTCGAGCTGCCTACCATACAGGTACCTATCCCAGGACAGGGGAAGGAACCAGGACCTTGTTAGGACACTTCAGGCAGCAAGGGACTTACAGCGAGCACAAAGTGGAAGGCTCCCAACCTAACTTGCCAAGGGGATTTCACTTGTTTCCAGACTGCCTGGACTCGTTATGTGCCTGTTGCCAGTACCCTGGACTGAGGGCTGTAACAACTTTAGTAAACCAGGTATAGACTGCAACGCTGTATCCTTTACTCTTTGACTGGCAAACACCATCATCGCCATACACCTTGGGAGCCCTGGGGACCCCGCTTCACCTGTGGGAAGCATCACCATCATTGCTGCAACAACATCCCCCAGATGACCCCTTTAAAGCAGCGTCGGTCCCGCTATTGACCAAACTCCACAGGTGGCGTCATGACAGACTTTATCACAATTCCCCTTTAAAAGACCGTTCCCATTTTACAGTGAGTCCCAGGACCACAGACTGGGTCGCAGCCACCGTGACATCTCCTTTTACAGCGACCGGACCCGGTGCCGAGCACCATGCTGCCATGGAGGGCGACTCACATGATGTGAACAAGTTTTTGGAGCAAATTAAGGAAGAACTTGCATTTAGTCAAGGCACAAACGCTGCAGATATTCCATCCGCTGCGTTTTACAGTAACAAAGATGTGTGTGGGATTTTAAGAAGTCACATGTACACGATGCGGAGAACATCTTCTGCAATTGATGGACACAGGCAGAAAAGGCAAGAAAATATGTATGAGACCATTGTGGTCCAATAACTCATCATAATGCACAATTCCACATGCATTAGAGGTAGCAATGGGCCCCCTTACCTCTTTGGCACCTGTGATATGTCCGCCCCTGTTTCCTGCACAAATCAACATGTTTCAGATGTTACTGCAGTTTTTATTTTTATTAAAGGGGCAACATATAGTTGAAGCTTGGTGCATGCAGAAGGAATCTACAACTAGCCCTAGGAAGGAGCGTGTGTGGACAATGCTGTGGACGATTTTGCCCTTTTCCAGCGTCGTATATTATGTAATGGATCCCTGAACCATGACTGGAGAGGTTTTTTGTTTGACTTTTTTATTTTTCCTTTTTGATGTAACATTGATTTACACAGCGCTAGAGAGAGCGTACAGCAAATCCACTGTCTGACGTACAAGAGAATTTCCATCGTGCTCGGTGCTCAATGTTTCCTTTCCGATCTCGGAGCTTGACATAGATCTGATGGTTCTGTCGAACTGTCGCATTTTAGGAACATCCTGGAAACTGGTCTTGAATGATAACTGGAAGAGTTTCCAAGTACGGTAACTACAGCAGTAACGCAGAGCTACATTCATCAATATTATATTATTCTGTTAGATCCTGGTGTGTCATCAGACAATTACCTGTTAAGTCCTTCCCAAACAATCCATTCCCCTATGTCCCAGGCTCCAGCATACCTGTACAAATCATCTTTAGTCATTGTTGCTCTGCGTGGTACTTGGTGATGAGCGCTCCGATGGGAGGGTAAGGACCAATTTCACCTCCTGCTGGGATCTTAATTCATCAAAAGGGGCCAGGTTAGCACCAAGGTTACCCTCTGTACAAGCCCATGGGACCACTCAGCACTGAGCACCAAAGTAGTGAAAAAGATGATTTTTAGAGGCTTGTGAGAATGTAGGGATGGATGAAAAGGATCATTGGGATCTTAATTAGGAAAGACATAATGCACTGGCCGCAGTTTAATAACTGGAAACCTGATGACAAGTTCAGTTTGTCAAATTTTCCCTTTAACATATTTTAAAGACTATTGGTTTCTTTGTATTTTTTTATTTTCCAAGTCACTGTCTATATTAAATAAAATCCAGATATTTAACTTCACTCTGATCACAGTCTCATAGTGGGCCGGCTGAAGCTCCCTGTTCTGTAGACAAGAGTGCAACCAAGTAACACCTCTATATTCAGTAGAAAACACAAGATGCACCATTCACAATAGGTGATATCACAGCTCACCTCCTCCTCCTCCTGTACAATGACTGATAACACCTCTATATACAGTAGGTAACACAGGATCCACCATTCACAATAGGTGATGTCACAGCTCACCTCCTCCTCCTGTACAATGACTGATAACACTTCTATATACAGTAGATAACACAGGATCCACCATTCACAATAGGTGATGTCACAGCTCACCTCCTCCTCCTGTACAATGACTGATAACACCTGTCATGATGAAAGCACATACGTAGTAATGAAAACAGATTCAGCAAAATGAGGCCCGCTAAAACTAGATAGCAGAGGATACAAAAGTGAACTGCGCGGTCAGCGAAAAACCCTACAAAAAACCATCCTGAAATTACCTGAACTCATGTGCCAACTCATGGAACATGAGGAGTAATATCAGCCCACTAGAGCAACCAGCAACAAGGAATCACATAACTGCAAGCTGGACTAAAACAAAAATAAAGCAAAACGTGGAACAGGAAAATCAAAAACTTAGCTTGTCCTGATGATTACAGAAGCGGAAAGCAGAGGTAACAAGACACACTGATTACATTGAAAGGAAATGACAAGAAAGCCAGGTTAAATAGGAAACTCCCATATCCTGATAGAACAGGTGGACACCAGAGACCGCAGAGAACACAAGTCACCCAGTACCATCTGTAACCACCAGAGGGAGCCCAAAAACAGAATCCACAACAGTACCCCCCTCCTTGAGGAGGGGTCACCGAACCCTCACGAGAACCACCAGGGCGACCAGGATGAGCCCTATGAAATGCACGGACCAAATCAGCAGCATGAACATCAGAGGCAACCACCCAAGAATTATCCTCCTGACCATAACCCTTCCACTTGACCAAATACTGAAGTTTCCGTCTGGAAACACGAGAATCCAAGATCTTCTCAACAACATACTCCAATTCTCCCTCCACCAGCACCGGAGCAGGAGGCTGAAGCGAAGGAACAACAGGTACCTCATACTTCCGCAACAACGACCGATGGAACACATTATGAATAGCAAACGATGCCGGGAGATCCAAACGAAACGACACAGGGTTAAGAATTTCCAAGATCCTATAGGGACCGATAAACCGAGGCTTGAACTTAGGAGAAGAGACCTTCATAGGAACAAAACGAGAAGACAACCACACCAAGTCCCCAACACGAAGTCGAGGACCCACGCGGCGACGGCGATTAGCAAACTGCTGAGCCCTCTCCTGGGACAACTTCAAATTGTCCACCACATGACTCCAAATCTGATGCAACCTATCCACCACCATGTCCACTCCAGGACAATCAGAAGGCTCCACCTGACCAGAGGAAAAACGAGGATGAAACCCCGAATTACAAAAGAAAGGAGAAACCAAGGTAGCAGAACTAGCCCGATTATTAAGGGCAAATTCGGCAAGCGGCAAAAAGGTAACCCAGTCATCTTGATCAGCAGAAACAAAACACCTTAAATAAGTTTCCAAGGTCTGATTAGTTTGTTCCGTCTGGCCATTCGTCTGAGGATGGAATGCAGACGAAAAGGACAAATCAATGCCCATCTTAGCACAGGACGTCCGCCAAAATCTAGACACAAACTGGGATCCCCTGTCAGAAACAATGTTCTCCGGAATCCCATGCAAACGAACCATGTTCTGAAAAAACAGAGGGACCAACTCAGAGGAGGAAGGTAACTTAGGCAAGGGGACCAGATGAACCATCTTAGAAAAGCGGTCACACACAACCCAGATGACGGACATTTTTTGAGAGACAGGGAGATCCGAAATAAAGTCCATGGAAATGTGCGTCCAAGGCCTCTTCGGGATAGGCAAAGGTGACAACAATCCACTGGCCCGAGAACAGCAAGGCTTAGCCCGAGCGCAAACTTCACAAGACTGCACAAAAGAACGCACATCCCTCGACAAGGAAGGCCACCAAAAAGACCTGGCCACCAAGTCTCTAGTACCAAATATTCCAGGATGACCTGCCAACGCAGAAGAATGGACCTCGGAGATGACTCTACTGGTCCAATTATCCGGAACAAACAGTCTTTCAGGCGGACAACGATCAGGTTTATCCGCCTGAAACTCCTGCAAAGCACGTCGCAAGTCTGGGAAGACAGCCGACAAAATCACCCCATCCCTAAGGATACCCAGGGGAATCAGGCACAAAACTCCTAGAAAGAGCATCCGCCTTCACATTCTTTGAACCTGGCAGATATGAAACCACAAAATCGAAACGGGAGAAAAACAGTGACCAACGAGCCTGTCTAGGATTCAGACGCTTGGCAGACTCAAGGTAAATCAGATTTTTGTGATCAGTCAAGACCACCACACGATGTCTAGCACCCTCAAGCCAATGACGCCACTCCTCAAATGCCCACTTCATGGCCAAAAGCTCCCGATTACCAACATCATAATTCCGCTCAGGGGGCGAAAACTTTCTAGAAAAGAACGCACATGGCTTCATCACCGAGCAATCGGAGCTTCTCTGTGACAAAACCGCCCCCGCTCCAATCTCAGAAGCATCAACCTCAACCTGAAAAGGAAGCGAAACATCTGGCTGACGCAACACAGGAGCAGAAGAAAACCGGCGCTTAAGTTCCTGAAAGGCCTCCACAGCCGCAGGAGACCAATCAGCAACATCAGCACCCTTCTTAGTCAGATCCGTCAAAGGCTTAACAACACTAGAAAAATTAGTTATGAAACGACGATAAAAATTAGCAAAGCCCAAGAACTTCTGTAGACTCTTAAGAGATGTAGGCTGCGTCCAGTCACAAATAGCTTGAACCTTGACGGGATCCATCTCAATAGTAGAAGGGGAAAAAATATACCCCAAAAAAGAAATCTTCTGGACTCCAAAGAGACACTTTGAACCTTTTACAAACAAAGAATTGGCCCGCAGGACCTGAAACACCTTCCTGACCTGCTGAACATGGGACTCCCAGTCATCAGAAAAAACCAAAACATCATCCAAATACACAATCATAAATTTATCCAGATATTCACGGAAAATATCGTGCATAAAGGACTGGAAGACAGAAGGAGCATTAGAAAGTCCAAAAGGCATCACCAAATACTCAAAATGGCCCTCAGGCGTATTAAATGCGGTTTTCCACTCATCACCCTGCTTAATCCGCACAAGATTATACGCACCCCGAAGATCAATCTTAGTGAACCATTTAGCCCCCTTAATGCGAGCGAACAAATCAGTCAACAATGGCAAAGGATACTGATATTTGACCGTAATCTTATTCAAAAGACGGTAATCTATACAAGGCCTCAAGGAACCATCTTTTTTGGCCACGAAAAAAAACCTGCTCCCAAAGGAGATGAAGATGGACGGATATGTCCCTTTTCCAAGGACTCCTTAACATAATCCCGCATAGCAGTATGCTCTGGCACTGACAGATTGAACAAACGACCTTTAGGAAATTTACTGCCTGGAATCAAATCTATAGCACAATCGCAATCCCTGTGAGGAGGAAGCGAATTGAGCTTAGGCTCCTCAAAAACATCCCGATAATCAGACAAAAATACAGGAACCTCAGAAGGAGTAGATGAAGCGATAGAAATCGGAGGTGCATCATCATGAACCCCCTGACATCCCCAGCTTAACACAGACATCGTTTTCCAGTCCAAGACTGGGTTATGAGTTTGTAACCATGGCAGACCAAGCACTAAGACATCATGTAAATTATACAGTACCAGGAAGCGAATCACCTCCTGATGAACGGGAGTCATACGCATGGTCACGTGTGTCCAGTACTGAGGTTTATTCATAGCCAAAGGTGTAGAGTCAATTCCTTTCAAAGGAATAGGGACTTCCAGAGGCTCCAGACTAAACCCACAGCGGTTGGCAAATGACCAATCCATAAGACTCAGGGCAGCACCTGAATCCACATAGGCATCGACGGAAATGGCTGATAATGAACAAATCAGAGTCACAGACAGAATGAACTTAGACTGTAAAGTACTAATGGCAACAGACTTATCAACCTTTTTTGTGCGTTTAGAAGCATGCTGATATAACATGAGCTGAATCACCACAATAAAAACACATCCCATTTTTCCGCCTATAGTTTTGCCGTTCACTTCTGGACTGAATTCTATCACATTGCATTGTCTCAGGTGCCTGTTCAGAAGACACCGCCAAATGGTGCACAGGTTTGCGCTCCCGTAAACGCCGATCAATCTGAATAGCCATAGTCATAGACTCATTCAGACCTGTAGGCGCCGGGAACCCCACCATAACATCTTTAATGGCCTCAGAAAGGCCATCTCTGAATTTTGCAGCCAGAGCGCACTCATTCCACTGAGTAAGCACCGACCATTTCCGAAATTTCTGACAATATATTTCTGCTTCATCTTGCCCCTGAGAGAGAGCCAATAAAGCTTTTTCAGCCTGGTTCCTCATAGAGCAAACCCAATGCCAGAAAAAACGCATCCACATTGAGCAACGCAGGATCCCCTGGTGCCAATGCAAATGCCCAATTCTGAGGGTCACCCCGCAGGAAAGATATTACAATTTTGACTTGCTGAGCAGGGTCTCCAGAGGAGCGAGATTTCAAAGAAAGAAACAACTTGCAATTGTTCCTAAAATTCAGAAAACTAGATCTATCTCCAGAAAAAAACTCTGGGATAGGAATTCTAGGTTCAGACATAGGAGCATGTACAACAAAATCTTGTATATTTTGAACCTTAGCAGCAAGATTATTCAGGCTGGAAGCCAAACTCTGGACGTCTATGATAAACAGCTGAGGTCAGAGCCATTCAAGGATTAAGAGGAGGTAAGACGCAGCCAGGCTGCAATTAAGGCTAGGCAGCAAACTCTGAGGGAAGGAAAAAAAAACTTCCTCAGACTACTTTTCCTCCTACTTCAGCCAATACGATTACCACTTTTCGGGCCGGCGATACTGTCATGATCCCAATGGCAGGGGATCACAAAAGGACAAGCACACAAAAAAACAGTACAAGCTCTAGGGTGATGGAAACTGAGCTGACTGCGATCCTGAACCTAATTCACAACACTAGCAGTAGCCGGGGAACGTGCCTACGATGATTCTAGACGTCTCGCGCCAGCCGAAGGACTAGCTTCCCCTATTAGAAGAAACAAAGACCTCTCTTGCCTCCAGAGAAACACCCCACAGAAATAGCAGCCCCCCACATGTAATGACGGTGAAATGAGAGGAAAGCACATACGTAGTGATGAAAACAGATTCAGCAAAATGAGGCCCGCTAAAACTAGATAGCAGAGGATACAAAAGTGAACTGCGCGGTCAGCGAAAAACCCTACAAAAAACCATCCTGAAATTACCTGAACTCATGTGCCAACTCATGGAACATGAGGAGTAATATCAGCCCACTAGAGCAACCAGCAACAAGGAATCACATAACTGCAAGCTGGACTAAAACAAAAATAAAGCAAAACGTGGAACAGGAAAATCAAAAACTTAGCTTGTCCTGATGATTACAGAAGAGGAAAGCAGAGGTAACAAGACACACTGATTACATTGATCGCCGGCGAGGAAATGACAAGAAAGCCAGGTTAAATAGGAAACTCCCATATCCTGATAGAACAGGTGGACACCAGAGACCGCAGAGAACACAAGTCACCCAGTACCATCTGTAACCACCAGAGGGAGCCCAAAAACAGAATCCACAACAAACACCTCTATATACAGTAGATAACACAGGATCCATCATTCACAATAGGTGATGTCACAGCTCACCTCCTCCTGTACAATGACTGATAACACCTCTATATACAGGAGATAACACAGGATCCACCATTCACAATAGGTGATGTCACAGCTCACCTCCTCTTCCTGTACAGTGACTGATAACACCTCTATATACAGCTGATAACACAGGATCCACCATTCACAAGAGGCGATATCACAACTCACCTTCTCCCATGCTATCAGAGAGCATGCCCAAAACACTCTCCCTTATAAGTCAAGGAGTGATCTCCTATTTATTGCTACCCATGGCGAACTTGGCTGTTGTAAAGAATAACTCTAAATGCTGTTAACAAGGTCAGCAAGATGGCCACAGCGATAATTAATAATAATAAAATAAAAATATATAATACTAGAAATAAAAACAGATTAAGCTGATTCTCTGAATAAGATCACCCCCCACCACCACCACCAATCTTAAACCACATATATGAGCATGCAGGACTTTGCAATGTAAATCAATCACATTTAAGTCTGTTGCCGCACTGCCAAAAATGTATTGTTTTTGTCATGATCCAGACCAGGTTTTGAGTCCTGTTTTCTTTTTTCCCTGGTCTGGTCATGTCAAGAGTTAATCTTTCTCAGCATCTGTCTGGGTTTAGGTTGGCTATTTATCGCCGCTGCTTCCTGCAGGAGATGTCAGTTATAGTTTTTGCCTAGTGCTGCTGTAGCTGACTCTGATTGCTCTGATTGGTCATGCTGCGTTGTTGTCTGAACCAGTGTCTCTATTTTCCCCCTATTCCCGTCTTGACTCAGTGTTTCCCTTTAGTGTGCAGACTCCCTGGATTTGACTTGGCTTGTATCCTGACCTGTTTCTGTCCTTTGTCTTTTGGCTTATCCGCTCCTGACCGTTACTGACCCCCTGGCTTGTCTCTGACTGTGAGTTTGCTTATTCCTTTGGTACTGTGCTACAGTCTAGGATTTAACCCGGCTTGTTTGACTATTCTGCTGCCACCTGTGGTAGCCTCTCTGCTGCACTGCAGGTCAGCTCTGCTTAGGTGCAGACCTGCTTCCTCTCTACTGCTATCTAGTGAAGCCTGCACCTACCTGCATTGCAGCAGCATGACAGTTTTACTTCAAATAATTACGGTATTTTCTTTTAAGTGCTCTGGGTGTGACATAGTCACCGATTCCCAAGGTTGTTTCTTTGACCAGCACCAGTCTCTTTAACATGATTGATAGTTCATTGTCTGATTTCCTTACTTCCTTACTAGATGTCGCACAGACATTAAGTGAAAATCAAGCTAAACAGGGAGGGAAACAACCTTTGGAGGCACAGGCTTGTTAAGTGCTTTGACCTGCCCAGAGAACTTAACTCCTTATTTGTATATGAAGTGAAACGCTAATTTCTCTGGTATGCAGCAACAGATAGAAGATATAAAGGTGTCAATGGATTTACATATTAAAGACGTGCATATCCACAGATGCACTTTGGGTGGGTTGATCCTATTGACTGACTTGCTATATTAGTAATTGATAATAATTCTAAAACAATTAAGTGTTTCTCCTACAACTCCCAGCATGTCCAATCACATGCAGTCCTCGTCAGTCTGGTCAGTCGGTGCTACATACAAACACATGCAAATATCACATGTATGGTTAGAATTTGTATTACGACTAATAATTGTGGTCCAATCAACAGCTAACGCTTTAAGGTTTAGGGTCTGGGGGATTCAGAAGATGCAGAAGTTTTGGAGGAACCAGCCACGGATTTACCAATAAAGAGGACATCAAGGACACTTTCAAGGTGAAATGCTTGAGTCCCTTGGGCATCATTTGTAGGGACCCACCTCATGTGCCCCCAAGTAATTTTCTGACATGGTACACCAGAAGTTTAACTTTAAGCCTTGTGGCTTTATAACGTCTCCACCGCCCCACACAGAGTCTCGATCTTTACGCTGATTATGTTTTAATGATAAGAAAACAGTTTAATGTGTGTTGTTCTTGGGTGGTGAAAGAAAAAGATTTATCTTCTCTGGTGAATACAAGAAATGAGGTGACTTCCCAGACGATGGGAGGAAATAGATCAGGTCCACAGGGATTGAACTCCATGTTAACCTCTGCTTCATACCATTAGTGGTCTTATAAAGAGACCACTGAATCCATCCATTGCCAAACTATGTGCATTCTCAAACCACACGGTGCTAACGCTCTATACACGGACCACCTCTGTTTACTGCTGTAGATTGGGTTATATCCAGGGGCGTAATGATTGCAGCTACAGAGGGGGAAAACATGACCGGGCCAGTGCAGGAGGGGGGGCCTGCCAACGCCAGTTCCTACTGCAGCTGAACGAGTGGGGGGGATTATACAAGGATTGGCCCAGGATGGGGGGGCATTATACAAAGATTGGCCCAGGATGGGGGGCATTATACAAGGATTGGCCCAGGATGGGGGTGCATTATACAAGGATTGGCCCAGGATGGGGGGGCATTATACAAAGATTGGCCCAGGATGGGGGGCATTATACAAGGATTGGCCCAGGATGGGGGGGCATTATACAAGGATTGGCCCAGGATGGGGGCATTATACAAGGATTGGCCCAGGATGGGGGGGCATTATACAAGGATTGGCCCAGGACGGGGGGGCGTTATACAAGGAATGGCCCAGGATGGGGGCATTATACAAGGATTGGGCCAGTATGGGGGGGCATTATACAAGGATTGGCCCAGGATGGGGGAATTATGCATTATACAAGGATTGACCCAGTATGGGGGGCATTATACAAGGATTGGCCCAGGATGGGGGGGAATTATTCAAGGATTGGCCCAGGATGGGGGGCATTATACAAAGATTGGCCCAGTATGGGGGGGGGGCATTATACAAGGATTGGCCCAGTATGGGGGGAATTATACAAGGATTGGCCCAGGATGGGGGGCATTATACAAAGATTGGCCCAGTATGGGGGGCATTATACAAGGATTGACCCAGGATGGGGGGATTATACAAGGATTGGCCCTGCATGGGGGGCATTATACAAGGATTGACCCAGTATGGGGGGCATCATACAAATATTGGCCCAGTATGGAGGGCATTGTACCATGATTGGTGTTATGATCTGGTGATTAGGGAGCGACATGCGTCTAGCTCTGAGCAGGTGGCAACTATACTGACCGCAGTCCCTAAGCTCAACACAACACTAGAAGTAGCCGTGGAATGCTCCTAACTCGGCCTAGGCATCTCGTCACAGCCTAAGAGCTAACTAACCCTAAAGATAGAAGCAGGAAAACTATCTTGCCTCAGAGAAAATCCCCAAAGGATAGATTAGCCCCCCACAAATAATGACTGTGAGAGGAGAAGGAAATGACATACGTAGTATGAAACAAGATTTAGTACAGGAGGCCACTTCTAGCTAGATAGAAAATAGTACAGGACAGAACGCTGTGCGGTCAGTAATAAAAACTAGAAAAAGTCCACCGCAGAGAAATGCAAAAATCTCCACACCTGACTAAAGGTGTGGAGGGCAAACTCTGCTGCCCAGAGCTTCCAGCTTAGCTGAATAGATCCATACTGAAAAGCTGGACAAATGAACAAAAAACAAAGAAAGTGCTGAACAACAAGTCCACAACAAGAGAACCGCAAAAGGACAAGCAAGGACTTAGCTTTGATGAACTGGTCAGAGTGTCCTAAGAGCAATGACTCCAGGCAGGAACAATTGACAACTGGCATTGAATGAGGGATAAGGCCAGACTAATATAGCCGAGCCAGAAAGACGATCAGTGAAAACAGCTGCTGAAGCTAAATCCAATAAGCAGCCAAACCACTCAAAACCACAGGAGGGAGCCAAAGAGCAGAACTCACAAAAATGCCATTAACAACCACCGGAGGGAGCCCAAGAGCGGAATTCACAACAGTCGGAAGGTGAGAATAGCAGGTTTGTTTTTTTTATTATTTTTAACATTACTTTTTGAACTAATGATGCCGCTTAAGGAAGCATCAATAGTAAAAAGTTGGGGACACACAGGGTTAATAGCAGCGGTTACGGAGTGCGTTACTCGCGGCATAACGTGGTCCGTTACCGCCTGCATTAACCCTGTGTGAGCGGTGAGTGGAGGTGGGTATGCGGGCGACGGGCACTGACTGCGGGTAGTAAGGAGCGGCCATTTTTCTTCCGGACTGTGCCCGTCGCTGATTGGTCGTGGCTGTTTTGCCGCAACCAATCAGCATCTTGGATTTCCATGACAGACAGAGGCCGCGACCAATGAATATCCGTGACAGACAGACAGACAGAAAGACAGACAGACGGAAGTGACCCTTAGACAATTATATAGTAGATGGAGCACTATATGCGGCCATTATTCTGCATGGAGCAATATATGGGGCCATTATACTGTATGTGGCAATATATGGGCCATTATATACTACATGGAGCATTATATGGGGCCATTATACTGTATGGATCATTACATGAGGCTATTAAACACTGTATGGAGCAATATATGGGGACAATATATACTATATCGAGCATTATATGGGGCCATTATCCTGTATGGAGCATTATATGGGGTCACTACATACTATATGGAGCAATATATGGGGCCCATAATACTGTACGGAGGACTATGTGATGTCCATAATACTGTATGGAGGACTATGTGGTTCCCATAATACTGTATAGTGGACTATGTGGTGTCTATAAGGGGCCCATTATACTGTATAGAGCATTATATGGGGCCCATTATACTGTATGGAGCAATATATGGGGCCCATAATACTGTACGGAGGACTATGTGATGTCCATAATACTGTATGGAGGACTATGTGGTTCCCATAATACTGTATAGTGGACTATGTGGTGCCCATAATACTACATAGAATACTGTGGTGCCACATAGTACTGTATGGAAGACTATGTGGTGTCCATAATACTGTATGGAGGACTATGTGGTGCCCATAATACTATATGGAATATTGTGGTGCCACATAATACTGTGTAGAAGACTATGTGGTGTCCATAATACTGTATAGAAGACTATGTGGTGTCCATAATACTGTATGGAGGCCTCTGTGGTGCCCATAATACTGTATGTAGGACTGTGTGATGCCCATAATACTGTATAGAAGACTATATGGTGCCCATAATATTGTATGGAAGACTATGTAATGCGCATAATACTGTATGGAGGACTATGTGGTGCCCATAATACTGTATGTTGGACTATGTGGTGTCCATAATACTGTATGGAGGACTATGTGGTGCCCATAATACTGTATGTTGGACTATGTGGTGTCCATAATACTGTATGGAGGACTATGTGGTGTCCATAATACTGTATGGAGGACTATGTGGTGCCCATAATACTGTATGTTGGACTATGTGGTGTCCATAATACTGTATGGAGTACTAGACTGTCCAGTCTAAAATGAAATGTCTGCAGCGACTCTGTGTGACTGCAGACTTTTGAATCCCCCCAGCGCACATATTGTGTGTTGCGATGATTCGCCAGTTTCTGAGCTATTGTAGGATTTACAATAATCACTCATGTAATGTAAGTAGTAAGTGAAATATTTCGTATTGTACTATATCTATATTTCTTATCTGTGCGTCATGAATTGTGGTATTATGTGTTAAAGGGGCCCACTGAGACTCTTTCACACAGGGCACATGAAAACCTGGAGCAGGTCCCGAGAATGGAGGTTGCATTATATGTGTAAAGGCACTCCATACAGAAACCTGTAGTTCAACCACAGCCTAATAATGGCATAATAAGCTGAAAATAACAATACTAAATATAACACATAGACAACAGACGTGATGGGACCTGCACATTAAATCAGGTAACAGCCTTGTCTGACACTAAAACCGCATCTACTCATAAAAACTGTATTTATTTCCTTATTCTTTTCCCTATTGTGTTCTTCTGAGCTCCATGTCCTCTAAAAATAAAAGTATTCTTCTACCATTGATCCTTTATGACAGATTTGAGGCAATTAAACAAATCTGGGCTAATTCTTATGAGTGAATCACATCAGTATCGTTTAGGAAGGGTATCACGCCCTGGCAGGGAGACAGCTGGAACCTGAGGTCTCTGCAGATTAATACCCCAGGGTACAGAAGTGCACAGTATTAAAGGGGCTTTTATTCTTTAATTGGCATGTAACTGAAATAGTGATCTGAGGGGATCTCTCTGGAATGAAAGAATGAAAATTAGTCAGGTTTCCAGACTACTGAATTGCATTTATAATAATAATAATAATCTTTATTTTTATATAGCGCTAACATATTCCGCAGCGCTTTACAGGTTGCACACATTACCCTAGGAATTTATGGGTATAGGAATACCATTATACCTAGGAAATTTAGGGAACACTTGCAAGTTTTGCATGACAGTCCTAGAAACTGCACTTGGGAAACACACAGAGCTCATATCCAGCCTGTATTACTGGGAGTGAGTCACATAGTTCACATCCAGCCTGTATTACTGGGAGTGAGTCACATAGTTCACATCCAGCCTATATTACTAGGATACGCACAGATCTCACATCCAGCCTATATTACTGGGAGAGACACACAGAGCTCACATCCAGCCTATATTACTGGGAGACACACAGATCTCACATCCAGCCTATATTACTGGGAGAGACACACAGATCTCACATCCAGCCTGTATTACTGGGAGACACACAGACCTCACGTCCAGCCTATATTACTGGGAGACACACATATCTCACATCCAGCCTATATTACTGGGAGAGACACACAGATCTCACATCCAGCCTATATTACTGGGAGAGACACACAGATCTCACATCCAGCCTATATTACTGGGAGAGACACACAGATCTCACATCCAGCCTATATTACTGGGAGAGACACACAGACCCCACATCCAGCCTGTATTACTGGGAGACACACAGACCTCACGTCCAGCCTATATTACTGGGAGACACACAGATCTCACATCCAGCCTATATTACTGGGAGAGACACACAGACCTCACATCCAGCCTATATTACTGGGAAAGACACACAGACCTCACGTCCAGCCTATATTACTGGGAGAGACACACAGAGCTCACATCCAGCCTATATTACTGGGAGAGACACACAGATCTCACATCCAGCCTATATTACTGGGAGAGACACACAGACCTCACGTCCAGCCTATATTACTGGGAGAGACACACAGAGCGCGTATCCAGCCTATATTACTAGGAGACACACATATCTCACATCCAGCTTATAATTCCCTGAGAGACTTAAATATTTCACATCCAGCCAAACTGAATGGGGTTGTGCCAGCTTGCCTTAAAATGGGCATTTCAGTTTAAACTTTAGGAGCATTCCTGGACACAGCAGGAAAAGACTTAAAATTACTTGCGATTTGACATGTAAATGTTGGTAATTGTGACACAAAGCATACAGTGTCAAACTTGGTAAGATTTTTATTTAAAAGTCTAGGTAAATTGAGCTGAACTTGTAATGGTAGCCATACTGGTTGTCACCCAGCTTTCCCAATATTGTATAACAGGATTATTGCATTTACTGGTGATAATAATACAATATTATTACTATTATTATTAGGGGAACAGACATGAAACCAGGGTAATAGTTCTAAAAGCAGAGCTCCTCCATACCACAGAGCGCGGCAGCAGAGACTTGGATGCCTGATCTGGATGTGTCAGTCTAAGCTGCTCTGCTGCAACTTCTGCCAAGTTGGTAAACAGCTCGTCTTGCAATTTTGTGGTTGAAAGGTTTCACATTCCTTAAGACAAACAGGCCCAAATCTCATATTGTTACCAGTGTTATTTTAGCCTCAATCTTAAATATATAAATAGATAAAAGGCCGTTAGCTATAATGTCAGAGCTCGATGCAATTACTGTGCATACAAAAACACCTTCACAAAAACCATACGGCGTCACCCAGATGTACAGACACCTCCATCATTGCTGCACGCTATCGTACGTAGGACGTGGAGTATGCGGCATATGATGTGGAGTATGGTGCACAGACAGTCCTGGGGAGCGCAGTCACACCCCTGTGGAGCTCAGTCACACCCCTGTGGAGTGCAGTCACACCCCTGTGGAGGGCAGTCACACCCCTGTGGAGCGCAGTTACACCCCTGTGGAGCTCAGTCACACCCCTGTGGAGCTCATCACACCCCTGTGGAGCGCAGTCACACCCCTGTGGAGCTCAGTCACACCCCTGTGGAGCGCAGTCACACCCCTGTGGAGCGCAGTCAGACCCCTGTGGAGCGCAGTCAGATCCCTGTGGAGCGCAGTCACACCCCTGTGGAGCGCAGTCACACCCCTGTGGAGCGCAGTCAGACCCCTGTGGAGCTCAGTCACACCCCTGTGGAGCGCAGTCACACCCCTGTGGAGCTCAGTCACACCCCTGTGGAGCGCAGTCACACCCCTGTGGAGCTCAGTCACACCCCTGTGGAGCGCAGTCACACCCCTGTGGAGCTCAGTCACACCCCTGTGGAGCTCAGTCACACCCCTGTGGAGCTCAGTCACACCCCTGTGGAGCGCAGTCACACCCCTGTGGAGCTCAGTCACACCCCTGTGGAGCGCAGTCACACCCCTGTGGAGCGCAGTCACACCCCTGTGGAGCTCAGTCACACCCCTGTGGAGCTCAGTCACACCCCTGTGGAGCGCAGTCACACCCCTGTGGAGCGCAGTCACACCCCTGTGGAGCTCAGTCACACCCCTGTGGAGCTCAGTCACACCCCTGTGGAGCGCAGTGACACCCCTTTGGAGCTCAGTCACACCCCTGTGGAGCGCAGTCACACCAATGTGGAGCTCAGTCACACCCCTGTGGAGCGCAGTCACACCCCTGTGGAGCGCAGTCACACCCCTGTGGAGCTCAGTCACACCCCTGTGGAGCGCAGTCACACCCCTATGGAGCTCAGTCACACCCCTGTGGAGGGCAATCAGATCCCTGTGGAGTGCAGTCACACCCCTGTGGAGCGCAGTCAGATCCCTGTGGAGCGCAGTCAAACCTCTGTGGAGCGCAGTCAGACCCCTGTGGAGCGCACTCCGATGTCTGTGGAGCGCACTCAGAAGCCTGTGGAGCGCACTCAGATCCCTGGGAGGCACAGTCCGACCCCTGGCACGAGCAGTCAGACCCCTGGGATGGGCAGTCAGACCCCTGGGATGGGCAGTCAGACCCCTGGGACATGCAGACAGACCCCTGGGACAGGCAGTCAGACCTCTGGGACGGGCAGTCAGATCACTGGGACGGGCAGTCAGATCACTGGGAGGCACAGCCAGTTCCCTGGGAGGCACAGCCAGACACCTGGTGGGCACAGCCAGACCCCTGTGGGGCACAGCCAGATCCCTAGGGGGTGCAGCCAGACCCCTGGGGGGCACAGTCAGACCCCAGTGTAGGTACTGGTTTTTAGTATCACAGAAATATAAAATGAACATGTCAGCATGATCCTGTAGAGTAGTGGTCCCCAACCTTTTTGACCTTGAGAGCCACATTCAGCTCTGACAGAGGGTCGCGAGCCACATCCAGCTCCCCCTCACCTCACAGTTATGGCAACCAAAGACCCCATTACTGGTATAATGATAACGAAAGCTTTTTCACAGAAATCACCGGGAAGCAGTATACCAAGATCCAGGGGTTCGCACAATACCCCCATTCAGTATTCTCCCAACACACTGTTGTATCCAGCTTCAAGCGTCTCTTCCGATAGGTGGTATCATCCTGTCTCCAGCTTACCATGGTTAAATTATCTTTAAACATATGTGCATCCAAATCTGCTCTTCTTCTCACAATATTCACCATTTTGAGATGTGCTCTTCATGCCTGTTTGCTAGACCTGGAGCTACTGCACCAAGCTGGCAGACAGCCGCGAGCCACAATTCCTGGGACTGCATGTGGGTCCTGAGCTACAGGTTGGGGACCCCTGCTTTAGAGAATAATGTAAATGTTCTACAGCAACCTACCATGCCTGTTATAAATCTATAAAACTACACAACAACATTGAGTCGAGACTCCAGTTTGATAAAGGTCCAGTATAATTACATACTACTGTTAAGTAAAAGCTCTTCCACCTTTGATAAACCCGACGTGAAAATACAGATTGTAATAATTCTTCATTGCTCCATTTGCGATTGTCCCTTTTTTACTTTATGCAGCACAGAAAAAAAAAGATCTGTTGATGTCTAGAAACCATCAAGAAGCTGCTGCTGATAGATCCATTATGTACAGCAGCTGCACCAGAAGAGGGGTCTCCTGATTTTGCAATGACCCCCACTCCTCAGTGCAGGCTCCTGTTTACTGTCTAAGGGGCTTTTGGCTCCATTCAAAAACAATTAAAAATGGCTGCTCAGGTGAACCGAGGATAAAGTAACATATGAACAATATATATTATGTTTTCAGGTGCAGGCATCTTCCAAGAACATACTACGGTAAGTGTGAGTCATAAATAGACACAAAATAGGAAATATTTTGTATCATTTCTGGTATTCGATCCATTGAGTCTGCACACGATACAATGTGTAATAATATATATTTACGGACAAGCCTTTAATCCAGAGCGTGGCCATAGGTTCCCCTGTAAGACATAGTATGGATATAATATGGTCTCCAGACAGATGCAAACTTCCCAACAACGGTGCAGCCCCCTCCATAAAGTCTCTCTGCAAAGCTTTTCCATATTCATAGTGAAAACACTTGGGGGCGTGGTCTATATAGCTGTGTGATGTCATCGTAGGCGTGGTCTATGCATATGAATTATGTGATCATGGGGGGTGTGGTCAGGGCTATGTAAGACCCTCAGATAAATCTTTTCTTAGGCCGGGGTCAGACCTAAAGTATCAAAATACGGTCCGTTTTTTACAGCCGAGATACGCAGAAAGGTTCCTGAACAGGGATCCGTATTCAATGCAAGGATGCGATTTTTTTCTCCAAAAATTATCTGTGTGTTATCCATATGGTATCCGTACAGCGATATTTTCTCGCTGGCTTGCAAAATGGACATATAATGGATCCACGGGCTCAAATATTCGTGAAAACATATATACAGTCTATATATATCAGGGAGACACATATGTATATATTTCGTACAGAGCTAGATAGCAGAATAGCCGGTAATTTCATTGCCGGCTTTTGCTATCTCCTTATCAAACCCGACAGGATATGAGACATGATTACATACAGTAAACCATTTCATATCCCTTATATTTTTACATATTCCTCACTAATAATGTTAGAAGTCTGTGTGCAAAATATGGGAGCTCTAGGTGTTAAAATAAAGGGTTAAATCATGGAAAAATCTGGCGTGGGCTCCGCTCAGCGCAATTTTCTCCGCCAGAGTGTTAAAGCCAGTGACTGAGGGCAGATATTAATAGCCTGGAGGGGGTCCATGGTTATTGGCCCCCCCCCCTGGCTAAAAACATCTGCCCCCAGCCACCCCAGAAAAGGCACATCTGGAAGATGCCCCTATTCTGGCACTTGGCCACTCTCTTCCCACTCCCCTGTAGCAGTGGGATATGGGGTAATGAAGGGTTAATGTCACCTTGCTAACGTAAGGTGACATTAAGCCAGGTTAATAATGGAGAGATGTCAATAAGACACCTATCCATTATTAATCCAATACTAATAAAGAGTTAAATAAACACACACACATTATGAATAAAGTATTTTAATGAAATAAATAAACACATGGGGTTTTAATATCTTTATTGTACTCTCAATCCAACTGACGACCCTCGATCTACTGAAAAAAAAAGGAAAAATAAAATAACAACAATATCCCATACCTGTCCGCCATACAGTCATGTCCTACGATGTAAATCCATCTGAAGGGGTTAAATAAATTTACAACCAGGAGCCTGCTAATGCAGCTGCCCCTGGCTGTAAAAACTGGGGAATGAATGGAATGCAGCTTCGTTGACTTGTGGTGCTTCGCCCCCTGGTGGCATAAACTCATATGAATTCTAGCGTGAGAAAATATTCTGAAAAATTCCCACGCTAGCTAGCATGCTGCGATCCTCTCTGCCCGTAAAATACGGCCGAGAAATATACGGCTGATGGGAGCTGCCCCATAGAGAATCATTGGTCCGTGTGCAATGCGTTGTTTTTGCGCCTCTCACTCATCCGTATTCTTCTCTAGTGTGATCCCGGCCTTAGTTGTAATAAAAATGAAAATAGTCCTTAGGTAAAAATAAGGACTTCCGGTGGATATTGAGGACTTGGATCATTACCTAGCCCACTCGTTTATATACGAAGTTCATCTGGAACACATTTGGTACAGAAAACAAACAAAAAAAGGAGATGACAGTCAGCTGGTTCATCGACCTTCACATGTTATCTAAGCGTTTAAATATTTAGCTAGGTCAGAACGTCATCAGTCTGGGCAATGGGCACAGCCAAAAATGTCTAGTCCCAGAACAAGTACAAGATGAGACCCATAGTTTAGTTACTACAAGACTGAGTCTGGATTGGGGTCATAGTCATTTATTTTCCCTGTTTATTGTATAAAAATAAGGGATTTTTTACATCTACTTCTTCAGGCTTATTATATTGTTGACCAATATAATTAAAGGGGTTGTCCGGTCTACGAAGAAAAGTCTGCGGTTACTCTATGTAACTGCGAATTGTCAAATCGTGACAGTGGGCGATGTGCTCGCTGTCACAATTCCCAGCTGTGTACACGTAAGGAGTAAAGCGATAACATAACATAAGACCGACACTGACTTGTAAATTTGCAACATTTGTAGATTTTTAGGCCATGTTCACACGTTGCGTTTTTGACGCTTTTTTTTTCCCACAGGCAAAACCTGCTCTCTTAGTAGGAAAGAAGCTGCTTACAAAAAGAAGGTTATGCTGAGTTTTGCATGATGATAAAGTTTAGTGGCCAAAAAAACATGAATTAACTTAAAAATGCAGCAAAAACTGATACATGAGTTTTTGCTGCATTTTTACTTTTACCTATTGTTTCCTATGGATGGAAAAAAAGCTGCAAATATGCAGAAAAAACGCTGAAAGAAGTTTGCAAAAACACAGCAGTTTTCCAAATCAGTTAGGAAAATAAAATTTATGCGAGTGCATTAGATTTCTGAAATCTTACAGACTTTGCTAGTACTGTAAAACCCAGCTTAAAATTTGCAGCAAAAAAGCAAAAGCTGCAAAAACTGAAAGTGTGAACATAGCCTTATTGCATCCTCTTAAAAAAAACAACATGTTTTTTTTTAGGAGCATTTAATTAAAATCTACCAAATGTGCAGATTTACAATGAGTGCCGGTCTTCTTAGGTTATGTATTATTGAATAGATTTGATAGAACTCAGGAAGGCTGGTGTACTTACTTTGAAAATCCACATTAGAACGGTGGTGAAGTCTGGCGACAGATCTGCTTTATAAAAGAACTTCAAACGCACGTTCTATCTCCTATTTTCTTTGAAGGAGGATATTTACCAAGATAAATATACCAAAAATTCTGGCACTTTGACTTGCATCATATTTATCATGGAATAATGTGCAACTTTTCGCTACTAAGTTAACTAATTGGTGATGTTACCAGGCAGTCTAAAGATAATAATGTTTGTAAAGCGCTGTGGACTTAATGGCGCTATATAAGTGAGTAAAATAAATAAATAAATAGATACACCAGAGGTGTCAAACAATATGATAAATCTGTTGCCTTTTAAGTCTGCCTAGTCCAAGCTTGCGAATTGCCTCTTCTGAGAAAAAGAGGACTTAACGCTATAGCGCCACCTATTGGAAGTAGCGATCCTACAAGTCACAATCAACCCTTTAACGAGTCGTGCAATATGACTTAGGATAAAAGCCAAATCAGTATCTCATTTAGCAGACACCTTGTTTCGGGCTGTTGGCCCTCATCAGTGCGAAGCATGAGAACTGATTTGGCTAAGTGAGAGGCTCTGGACTGGGGTCTAAGTCTAAGTCTAAGCTTGCACTCTGAGAAGTAGACAGCATTGATACATTTGTCCCAACAATGTATCAAGTTAAATGTGACAAAATTTAGGCTCAATTTGTGCCAAAACCCGTCTCCCATGAGGCTACTTTCACACTGGCGTTTTTTGGAATACGTCGCAATGTTGTTTGCAGGATGCGTTTTTGCCTCATAGAGTAACATTACCGACGCATTGCGACGTATTGTCACACGTCGCAACCGTCGTGCGACGGTTGCGCCGTGTTGTGGCGGACTGCCGGGAGCAAAAAACGTTAAATGCAACGTTTTTTGCTGCCGACGGACAGCTTTTCCCGACCGCGCATGCGCGGCCGGAACTCCGCCCCCACCTCCCCGCACCTCACAATGGGGCAGCGGATGCGCCGGAGAAATGCATCTGCTGCACCCGTTGTGCGGTGCATCAAACGCTAGCGTCGGAATCTCGGCCCGACGCAGTGCAACGGGCCGAATCTGACGCTAGTGTGAAAGTAGCCTGACTTGCACCATATTTATTATGTGTTTTAGGCACTTTGTACTCCTTCTTCTTGACAACCGGGCTTGGCTTAGTGAATAAGGCATGGTCTAAATTGTGACACCGTGCAACAAAATGACGAAAACAAAACTAGACAAAAGCAATAATGAATAGAACGCTAAGTGCATAATAATTTCATTCATATGGAGGGGTGGTAAGATTTAGTTCACCCTACGAGGAGGGCTTAAACAAAATAATAATAATAATTCATATTTAATGTTTCTTGGCTCTTCAAAATAAAAAATAAAAAAAAGCAAAAAGAAACCCTTAAGTGACGAGAGAAACTTGGAGATTTACAGTATGAGACCTGCCTGGAGCATGAGATAAGGTGACTCAGGGAAGGAATTCTGAGGTGGAGTACACCAAACAAGGAGTGGAGCGCTCATGTGAACATATCGGTTAATAGACGGCTTCAGGTCTGCTCACGCATGGGGCTTTTACTCCCGAAATAATGCTGTTTAGATGCCTGTGGTGGAGGCGGAATACCACGCGTGTTTACCCGCTTCTCCCTCGCTGCACTACTGCGCACTAAAGTCTCGGCTGCTGAATTGGGGCCTTAATATTCCATTGTTGTTCTCTGGAAACGAGCAGTTGATTGCTCATTTATTTTTCCTTGCTGCCAGCATGTCTGGCGTTTGCTGCTTCCTTATCTCGGTGCCAATCCTTCCCATTTACATTAGATCTGTCACGACTCCTCCTGATATACCTGTTTTAGTAAATATTTGTATTCCTCATACATTAGCTTCATCTGAAACATCTTTCTTGCTTGCACTGTGAAATGTATTTCTAAGATGTCTAATCCCAGCTGAGGGGTCTTACACAAGGGTCATACCACCTTCATCAGAGAGAATTGGGCAGATTATGCTGATCACACTCTGATCCGATTTTCTCAGATGAGAAGATGGGAAAAAAAATGTCTCCATCTTCTCCATTGTGGGAGTGATAATCAGACTGCACTCAGATGTCATCCAAGTGCAGTCTGATAGTTTCCACTGTCTTGTTCACTTGCATGGCCAAGTGCAATCCGAATATTGGATCAAACCTAGACATGCTGCGATTATTTTCCTCCGACTGTAGAAAAAATGTGCATGGACCCATAGACCAACATTTGTATGAGTGCGATCTGATGTTTTGTCGAATCGCTCTTGGACCGTGAATACGTTCGTCTGCACTAGGCCTGTGCTGTTTGTGTAGGGTGCACACTCCTTTAACTAGAGGTATTGTTTAGCCTAGCTGTCAATTTAGACCTACATTTCTAGGAGGAATAAGAGAGGAACTGCACAACTACGGATTCTAAGGAAAGCTGCTCCAGAATTGTTATTTTATGGCATTTTAGGAATGGCGACAGGTCGGATGTACAAACAGAATTTGGTGTAATGGTGGACAACAAACTCGCATTTGGTGACCAGTGTCAGGCAGCTGCTACCAAGGCGAATAAAATCATAGGGGCAGATGCAAACGACAAGAACACACATTTCCTCTGTACAAGTTACTAGTGCGGCCATACTTAGAATACTGCTCCCGTGTATAAGGAGGACAAGGCTGAACTTGAGCGGGTGCAGACAAGAGCAACCGAGGTTATTAAAGGAGATGTTCTACATTTTTGCCTGGCTGATGATCTCAGTGGTGATGTTGAGGTTGACAGCTCCCAGTAGCTGGATGGATTGGAGATGGGATGTCACCGCCGCAGCAGAGAGGCAGCACAGGGCTCAGCATTTACCTAATTCTTTAATTCTTATTTTTGCATTTTAAAGCATAAACATGATTGGCCCCATTTTATTAATGAAACTCAACAACCTATTTGGAGTGGAAGCCGAGAATCAGGATCATTTGCTTTCTGAGTCGACAAATAAAAGATTTAAGAGTGCATTCACGCTCGCTATGGGAAACCAGATGGTTCTTCCTCCTGAAAGCGCTGATGTTCTTTACTATAACAATGAATCATTATCTCAAGTGTGTTTATATAATATCATATAAATACCAATCTCAGGTATTTGTGTAGGTTAGTATTTACCTGGGCATGCGGCCACATGCACTTATGCCGTAAACAATGAACTATTCTTTCTGGGTTAAAATAGGTCTGAGACCAATCCAATTTGCCTCCGTTGGGCACTCCTTGTTTCCTCTGCTGCTGCCGGAGCGGCTTATTCAGATGGGTTTGATGATAAGGTGCACAATCGTGGCATCATAACCGCATCTCCAAGGAGACATGGCCGTACACACGCCAAAAGCTGAGGGAAACGATGCTTGTGTGCGCTGATTCTATCCATGTAAGGCTCCGTTCACATTTGTATGTTTGACGTTTACTTAAAACCTGCAGTCAACCGTAAATGACGGCGTATCCATAGACTAAAATGGGCAAGACGTAGTCAGAAAAATGTTCTTTTGATGGCATTTGCCTATGTAATTCCAATATATTCGGCTGGAAACACTGTTCCAATCTAAATCCCTTACACGCAAACAGAAAGCGAATGCACTGGAGTTACAACTGTAGTTCATGGCCCCTGGACCAAAGCCCTGCGCCACCCCAGTTTTAGACTAAGTGGGGCCCTGGGCAATTGCCTAGTTTCTTTTGCCCAACACCAGCCATGGCCCTTACTGGTGAGAAGAACATCATTGCTCCATGGCGTCACATCAGACCTACTAATCATACGGGAAGTAGGAGAACGTTCAAGGCGCTAGAACACGGCAGCTATGGGCTACCAATGTTCCTGCTGGATCGGGCGTCCTGCAAACCTTTTTGCACAACTTTTTAATTCACTCATCAGTATGTTTGTGGAGTGCGAGAGGAAATTGGAGAACTTAAAGGGTTTTTTTTTTTAGTTTTTCAAGAAAGTTGTGTCTCCGAGTGCAGATTGTAGTGGAAAAACAAACTGTGCTTTATTCACCCTCTCCAGGTCCAGCGCTGAGTCTCCGGTGTAGGTTATTGGCCTCAGTGCTGACATCACATCAACAATGCTATAGTCAGTGAGCTCAGGGGCTATGACCATGTACTCAGTACAAGCTGCTCAGGGTCGCTGAGCTCAGTGATTGGCTGCAGCGCTGTCGATGTGAAGTCAGTGCTACACCCAACAACAGAGACCGGGAGTAGCAGAGACTCAGCTGGCCATACACCTTTTGAAGGCTGCAATCCGTATTCCTGCAATTCCTCCTAATCCCCCCAATCTATGCACGCTCTGACAGGTGCGTGATCATTGAGGTTCAACGTACAAGACCCACTAGAGCCCCACTATCTAATGTAGGAAACCTGTAGGCAGAAGCACCACACCCCTACTAATGGCTTATCTCCACTACTTTATTTCTCCCTTTTCTCAGCCATGGGAGGGATGTGGCTCACCCCACAGTCAGGTATCTGTGCAGGACACCTCCGCAGGACACATCCACGGGACACCTCCTCGGGACACCTCCGCAGGACACCTCCGCAGGACAGCTCTGCAGGACACCTCCACAGGACACCTCTGCAGGACACCTCCGCAGGACACCTCCTCAGGACACCTCTGCGGGACACCTCCTCGGGACACCTCCGCAAGACACCTCCTTAGGACACCTCCTTAGGACACCTCCTCAGGACACCTCCACAGGACATCTCCTCAGGACACCTCCGCAGGACACCTCCTCAGGACACCTCCGCAGGGCACTTCCGCAGTACACCTCCGCGGGACACCTCCGCGGGACACCTCCGCGGGACACCTCCGCGGGACACCTCCGCGGGACACCTCCGCGGGACACCTCCGCAGGACATCTCCGCAGGACACTGCCGCAGGACACCTCTCAAGGCCCAGGATTTATTTACACAGAAGCAATAAAGATTACAAGTCATCAGGCTGCAGAGACGCCCGTCATTTACAGTTTTAAAGAAATCCATCATCTAATCAATAACCAGATACTGTCAATCAATACTCCTAATCCCTGCATCTTCTACATGGCTGCTGTGTAATTGATAAAGGGGGGTGAGAACATTAATGAGATGACCCCTGTATTCAGGATTTAGGCCAAATGATCATTCTGAACTAATAAAGAATAATCACCAAAGGGAATGCATTACCTACTATATATATATATATATTTTATTATTATTATTTTTTTTTGGGGGGGGGGGGTAACACCAAATGCCAATATTTTTCTGTTTTTTTTCCCTCATTTTCTGTGTATTAGGCTAGGTTCACATTGCGTTAATGGGTTAACGCTAACGGACTGCATTGCACGGCGAAAATGTCACAATTAACGCCGTGCAACGGGTCCGTTAGCGCCCCCATTGACAGCAATGTGATTTTTTGCTGTAGCGCATCGCTAGCGCATGCCATTTTCAGCATGCGCTAGCGATGTGCCGTTCTTTTGTGACGGACCTCGGACGCTGCTTGCAGCGTCCGAGGTGCGTCCGAGGTCCGTCCCTCGCTAGCGCAGATTGGGGATCTGCGCTAGTGGGGACGCCGAACGCGGACCCTAAACAAACATTGCATTAGCGCAATCCGCTAGCGCTATGCGCTTAACGGATTGCCCTAGCGCAATGTGAACCTAGCCTAATTCTAAGGGCGGCCTTATTGCAGGACTTGCTGTTAACTTTTTCAGCACTCACATCGGCCATGGGAGCCTGTACTCTGGAGAGGACTTGATTAAAGGGGTTCAGTCCCCAGATTATTGCTCCCCCATCTGAGAACAGCATGATGTTTGGAAAGAGACCCTGATTCCAGTGATGTGTCGCTTACTATGCTGCTTGATGCACTTTTGATAAAATCACAGTTTTATCTGCTGCAGATCTAGCAGTTCTCTGCATAACCTTGCCCACATCACTGATTGGCCGCTTACAGTGTACACTGTGCATAGGTAGAAAGCTGCCAATCAGTGGTGGGGGTGAGGTTATAGAGAACTCATGAATATGGAGGACTACATGGCAGCATGTTTACTTGTCCTCTATGATTAAATCTCTGTTTTATCAGCAGAAGATTATATCAAAACTGCAGCAAGCAGCCCAGTGACACATCACTGGAATCTCTCACAGGTGGCAAAACCAGGTGACAGATTCCCTTTAACTTCTATAATAGAGTGTTGTGGGCATGCTCTGTGACCTGTGCAGAGATCATTCGGCAGGGAGGGCAGACGTGACCAATCACCTATTGACAACAAAGGGGGAACGTTTTGTGGGCAAGTTCTGACCTAAGCAGAGTTTGTTGTACAGGAGGAGGAGGTGAGCTGTGACATCATCTATTGTAAATGGTGGATCCTGTGTTATATACTGTTATAGAGGTGTTATCAGTCATTGTACAGGAGGAGGAGGTGAGCTGTGACATCACCTATTGTAAATGGTGGATCCTGTGTTATCTACTGTATATAGAGGTGTTATCAGTCATTGTACAGGAGGAGGAGGTGAGCTGTGACATCACCTATTGTGAATGGTGGATCCTGTATTATCTACTGTATATAGAGGTGTTATCAGTCATTGTACAGGAGGAGGAGGTGAGCTGTGACATCACCTATTGTGAATGGTGGATCCTGTGTTATCAGTCATTGTACAGGAGGAGGTGAGCTGTGACATCACCTATTGTGAATGGTGGATCCTGTGTTATCTACTGTATATAGAGGTATTATCAGTCATTGTACAGGAGGAGGAGGTGAGCTGTGACATCACCTATTGTGAATGGTGGATCCTGTGTTATCAGTCATTGTACAGGAGGAGATGAGCTGTGACATCTCCTATGGTGAATGGTGGATCCTGTGTTATCTATATAAGTGACTGCTGAGAAGTGATCTCCACAAAGCAAAAAGTGTCAGCCTATGATGAAAGTGAGAGACTAAAGTGAAAACCGTAAGATTTCAGGATTCATTTTTATTTGGCTCTTATTTAAGTCAATAGAGATTGGTGGCGGTCAAGAAGGCAATCAGGTGCATGCCTGTTGTGAATTCTGTTATCGAACTCCCTCCTGTGGTCATGAATGGTACTTCGGCAAGTTCTGTCCATGGACTCCCTCTGGTGGCTGTGAGTGGAGCTGCTGCTTCTGAGGTTCCTTCCACAGGTGACGTAGTTTATTCTTTGGCTGGCTGCTCTATTTAACTCCACTCAGATCGTTACTCCATGCCAGCTGTCAATGTTCTTGTACTGGTTCAGTTCGCTCTTGGATCTTTCTGGTGACCTGTCTACTCCAGCAGAAGCTAAGTCCCTGCTAGTTAATTATTTGTTCATTGTTTTCTTGTCCAGCTTGCTATCATGATTTTGCCTTGCTAGCTGGAAGCTCTGGGATGCAGAGTGGCGCGACTCACGGTGCGGAGGTCTTTTTGCACACTCTGCGTGGTCTTTTTGTAGTTTTTTGTGCTGACCGCAAAGATACCTTTCCTATCCTCAGTCTGTTTAGTAAGTCTGGCCTCCCTTTGCTGAAACCTGTTTCATTTCTGTGTTTGTGACTTCATCTTAACTCACAGTCAATATATGTGGGGGGCTGCCTTTTCCTTTGGGGAATTTCTCTGAGGCAAGGTAGGCATTATTTTCTATCTCTAGGGCTAGTTAGCTCTTAGGCTGTGAAGAGACGTCTAGGCAGAGTTAGGTATGCTCCATGGCTATTTCTAGTTGTGTGATAGGATTAGGGCCTGCGGTCAGCAGAGCTCCCAATTCCCAGAGCTTGTCCTGTGTGAGTTTAACCATCAGGTCGTTCCGGGAGCTCCTAACCACCAGGTCCATAACACATGCCGTCCTCAATAAGAAATGGTGATGTATGTATCGAGGGGATCCCAGATCATAATGTCTGAGGTGCAGGGCAGGCAGTAAGATACCAAATGCCAATGATCCTCCGAATCAGGAGATAATTCACCCCACCAAACCAGCCTTACAGGCACAGCAGCACCTATCTGACAATGACAGGACCAATACTCCCATCATTGCTTAGGGATTTCTATAAACACATCATCAAAACATCATTGCTGCCAAATCGGATTAGATCTTATTATTAGGGAGGGAGCATGGACAGTTAATCCTCAACAGGAAGAAGCAGCATCTTAGATGAAGAACCCAGTAATTTGCTACAAGGAGTTTTTCTAAGTTAAATATAATTGTTGTTGGAGCTCGACGGATTTATTGAATTCAATGTGGTCCGGTCCTGAAACCGAGGTTGGGCATCCTGCCTGCGAAGGCGTTACCTCCAACAGGACTGTATGCTCCACCGCGGCCCTGGCCTCTTGTATAGAGTTATCAGGTTCCTTGCAACTAGTCTGACTCTGGATGCTCAGGTCTTGGGATCAAGGACAACCATAAAATTGGGCTTTTCTCTGTTTAGACTCAACATTAGACCTCATGCACATGACAAAAAAAAGCAAACGCGATAATACGCTTCACAATTTTAGGAAAGAGCCAATGTGTCACGTTACAAGTTGAATGCAAAATTTTGCGCAATTTGCACGTTTTTTATGCATGGTTGCTCCACAAATGTATTTGTTTCACATCTATTTTATGCTTATTCCGCCATGCAAACAGAAAGATTGGGCATGTTGGATACCAACATGCCCTCCCCTACTTATCTAATACATCTGCCGCCAGTCCATTCATAGGGTATGTGCACACAACACCTTCAATTAGCTAGATTTTATTTTTGTAAGGTCGCGTCAGAAAGAAAAAAAACCAGCGTTTTTTTCCTGAAATGGTTTCGCGGTAGTTTTAATGCCATCTTTTTGTTATATCTTCTATTATAGAGTGCTGTTGGTTTCCAAACAAAGCTGCCTGAAGAATGAACATGTTACTTCTTTTTCCTGTGTTATGGTCCCCGAAACTCGGAAGCAGTTAAAAGGAGAAGACATAAGACAGAACATGAGCGCAGAGTCATGCTAACATTGCTGTGCATTATGTCCATTTTTTTTAGAGGTTTCACTGCGCTTTTTCAGGAGGATTCCTCCTGAAAAAGATGCTATGTGCATGTATCCTCTAAAAAAAAAACACCGATGTCAGCTGACATCTATCTGATGTGCATGGGCACCTTATCGTAATGGCGTACACAGTAATATTAGGCTTGGTGTACGCTGGGATGTGGTGTGCTAATCCTTTCAGTTACACAACGTGATGAAACAAAATGTCAGTAATGGATGCTTGAGGAATGGTGAAAGCCTCCGGACAGGAAGTTATAAGGGAGAGTGTAACATCATATCTTCCTCCACTTTTCAAGTCTCACCCCCAAAAATTAAAACAGAATGGGCCATATAGAGATTAACTATGGGTACCACCAATATTCCGGGAGCACTTCTACAAATGGTGGGCATTGCAGCAGTTCCCCGACTGATATGTCTCATTACCCTTTGATTATTTGGGTAATTGGTAGCCCCTAACTCCTGCCACAAACCGATGTCACTGGAGCGGAAGTTTTATTAGATCCCGTTAATATCAATGGATAGACATTTTTTTTTATTGAACGCCATTACATTACAAAACAAAACTGTCGTTGTGCCAAACTTATTTGCATCGGTCTGAATGTTTTCCAGAGCCGGCTAAGTACGGTATATTTTTTCCTTCTTTTATTTTTTTTTTTTTTAAACAATTTATAATTAATTTTGTGGGTTGCTTTAATCCAACGTTGGCATTTAGAAATAATAAAAAAAATATCCTGATTAAGAGCGCTGAGGGTGAAAGATTTCCGCATTTATAAGGAAATTAAACATGAAACAAAAATGTCAAGTCTTTTGACATTTATACGTATATTAAAAATTTTCAGTAAGACGTTTTTTTTTCCTAAGGAGCACTTACGGAATACTTAGTTGCAAAGCAAATATTAAGAGCTCGAGAGCCGCGCTGAGGAGGTTTAAAGAGGGCGACACTTGATCCAAATGAGCGCTTTAATTACCTACTTTCCTGGATGCTCGAGTGTCGGATCAACAGTAACGTCTACAGGTGTCTTAAAATATCTGACAGTCGGGGCTGCGATGAATTCGGGGTGTGCCATCTTGACCACATACACCAGATAGAGATAGTTAATGGAGCTGAAGAGCGCAGCTCTATACTCTGCATAGTGGTCATTCGGGGTACTGCGGCTCAACTCCCATTCACTTCAGTAGGGGCTGATCTGCTTAGCTCTGCACACTGTGCACATTATTAAACTGATAATTTACTGTTTTAATTAGAAATTGAATATACAAAACACGAGAAAGAAAAAAAGAAAGCCTACACCCTATAGTAAGTAAATAAGTTAATAGCAATAGTACATGTAAATAGCATAGGGTACTTTGTTAACACGGGGGATTTTGTCCTTTTCAATTTATCAATAAAAGTAAATTTTTAGGGTCTTTTTTTGCTGGTTTTCTACAGAAAAAGAGTTTTTTTTTTGGAAACCCAGAGTATCAAATCAAATGATAGACTATGATCATTTTGTTTCTTGGGTTTTGACTGTGAAATGACCACAGTGTGAACTTGCTCTTACCCATTACACATTCTTTGGTTTTACTAAAAATTGCACATAGTATATATAATTTGATTTGATACTCGGGCTTCCAAAAACCTCTTTTCCTGTGATTATTGTGCTCATTTTAATATTTTTTTTATTTAAGCATTTTAATAGAATGTTTAATATTATTTTAGTATGGACTTCTATTGTGTGCAGGTATATAAGTTCATCTTTAAAGCTTGACCCTATAACACATCACAACATAGACATCCATATGAAAGTAGGGGACTTTTTGACACAATGCTACACAGACGCCCGTCCACTGAAGTTTCCCCTTATCGACCGGCAGTGTTGGTTTTTAGGGAGGGTTGTCTAACCATATTACCGTAATTGTGACAAAAAGAAAGAAAAAAAAATAGCCACGAAGAAAAACAGGACATGGGTCATAAAACAGCAACTAACAAAATCAATAAACTCACATATTTATGGTGATAAATGGAAGTAAATTACACCGGACTATTATTTCTACATTTACCAGAATATTAATAATTATATTAAATAAAACAGAATATACTGAATTAATAAAATTAAATCTATAGGCTTCCAAAAATTGGTTTCTCGAAAAGAAGATCTCATATTCAGCAGCTATTTTGATGTAAAAAGCAAAAATAAAAAAACAAATAAAACTTAAACCTGCATCTATCAAAAAGAAAATATAAAGTCATAGTCTGGATATGTCCTAGGAAATAACATGTGTAGGGTGCCATCTTGTTAAGTTTTAGGTTACGGACGGATAAAGGAGCATAAAGTGAAGGAGGCAAATATTGTACCAGTTTTACGATGGTTTTTATTGGGACTGGGGTCATTGTGAGCACATAACATGAGATATATGGCTAGAGAATTCATATCATAAGTACTTTTTTTACTTTTTAGATCTTTACGTCCAAGTTATTCGTCGAGGATTTTCATTTTCTATTTCTCTTTTTTTTGTAATAAACAATCCAAATTATAATAACCCTATGATCTACTGACGGTCGTATAAACATAAAAAAAAAAAATATGGGCCAGTCCAGGTCATTTCATATTGGTGCGTGGGTGGTCGATTCCATGAGACCTTTTCAGACAGTCCTCCTCTGTCCGGGGGACATCATGGAAAGTCACGTCTGTCTCGCTTTCATATGTATGTTATGTAGGTGACCATGGTAAATAGGATGATGGCCAAAAAAAATCCCCCAGTGTTAGATGAAAAGCTTCCTGCAACGCAAGATAAGACTTCATGGTCACTGTGGCAAGGACACATGGGTGCGAGACCCAGCCAGGGGTCCTGACAACTAAGATCTTGACCTATTTGTTGCAGTGTATGGCCTTTTCGTGTCCGTCTATAGCAGGGCATTTCGCGAGCTGCGCCAGGTCTTTGAAGTTGGGTCACCGCAACGTGACTGGAATCTGGGTTAGTAGGACCAGTTTAGGAGATACGAAGAAAAATAGAAAATAAAAAGGTGAGAGTCTATCCAGGCCACACAAATCACGTGTCTGTGTAGCTATCAGGACTACGTCACAAATAGGATGAAAAAAAGTTTTGTTACTTAACTTTCAGGCCTATACACTGGTGGACACAGTGCAAGAACAGTGAATGGACCCCTTACAGTTCAATAGCTCATCACTTGCTTTGGGTGTAAAAATGTGTCCCGTCATCTTCTTGGGCTCCTGTGCAGTAGCACAGGTTGCACCAATGATACGTCGGCTCCTTGGCCTATAGAATGTGAATTTGCAGTTACAAATGCCCGTTAATGTGAGATGTTATATAGATGCATCCTTTCCTCGAGATGAGTGTCCATAGATATCAGCTTTAGAAAATAAAAATTTTGCATTACTCTTGTCGAGCATGGTTTATGTTGTATTTGTCTGCGCATGAATATATTGAATTGTTATTGTGTGAAACTGAAGTTTATTTGGTCCGTTGGGGTGACTGATAAAGGTTAAAAAAATGAACTCTTCTCCCCCCCACAATTTGGTCTAAAAAAAGCAAAGAACATGTAATATACATAAAATTTTAATTATGTAAGAAAAATGGTTATCCTTTGAGCAGCAATTTGGCTAAAATTTCAGACACGTCACATAAAAATTTTACTTTGCATACATTGAAGTCTAAGGGGGGTAAAGATGCGAGTGACTAACGACCAAGAATGCAACACAACCTGGTACAAAACAAAATCCAGCCCCATTTGCAATCACTGGTTGTAATGGTAACATTGTGATCTTTGTGTCGCAGGACGTGTTGCTGTGTGGACCTAGCCTAATGAAGGTGGCTTTGGTCTCTGGGACACATCTCAGATTAAATGTTTCACTTTCTACAAGGTTCCTTTAAAATTACTGACTGCTGAGGCGACTGAAATAAGGAAGATTCTAGATAAGCTTGAAAATGGGCAGCGACTAATAGAATGGTATTCAACAAGGAGAAATGCAGGATTCTACATCTGGGCAAGAAAAACGAAAATTACATCTATAAAATGGGAGGAAGAGAACTAAGCAACAGCTCGTGTGAAAATAATAGATCACATACTGCACATGAGTCAACCGTGTGATGCAGCAGCAAAAAAGACAAACACAGTTCTAGGCTGTTTAAAGAGAAGCATAGAGTCTAGATCACGCAAAGTAATTATCCCCCTCTATTCCTCCTTGATCAGGCCTCATCTGGAATACTGTGTCCAATTCTGGGCACAACATTTAAAAAAAAGACTTTGAAAAACTGGAGCAAATTCAGTGAAGAATGACCAGGATGGTGAGTGTACTGCAATCCATGTTCTAGGAGGAACGGTTAAAGGATCTGGGAATGTTTAGCTTGAAAAAAAGAAGCTTCAGAGGAGACTTAATAGCTGTCTACAAATATCGGAGGGGCTGTCACAGTGTAGAGGGATCATCATAATTCTCATTTGCACATGGAAACACGAGAAGCAATTGAATGAAACTGAAAGGGAGAAGATAAAGATTAGACATTAGAAAAAACTTTTTGACAGTGAGGGTGATCAATCAGTGGAACAGGCGGCACGAAAGGTGGTGAGTTCTCCTTCAATGGAAGTTTCAAAGTGGCTGGACAGACATCTGTCTGAGATGGTTTAGTGAATCCTGCATTGAGAAGGGGGTTGGACACAATGACCCTGGCGGTCCCTTCCAACTCTAACATTCTAGTATTCTATGAATTGGTAGGACCCCTTAGGAGACTGGTTGACCGAAAAAAGAATCCCCATGTAAGTCAATATGTCTGACAAACGTAGCTACTTCCTGTCCTAACCTGAAACGAATGGCTCACTTTACCACAGAGCGCCCCTCCAGCCAAAATGAAAACATTTCTTACCAGTCCTGTAGCATATTACTGTAAATCTAGATTCAAGGTGAACCTCAGCTCTAATTGTATACCATCTTTATTTTCTACCCATTGTGATCTTTAGCATAAATTACAAAAGTTTGGAATCTACTTAACTCCTCTGAACTTCAGCCAAAAAAAAGAAAACTTTTGATAACTTTTTTTTTCCATATAGACATTCAGAAACCACAAGTTTCTATTACTCCATTCAATCAGAGACTCCTTCTGGCAGATAATTTCGGGACAGATTCTTACTCGTTATTGATGGGAAAGCCATTAGTAATTGTCTTCAATGCCTTTATAGGAAAAAAAGGGAAGAAGAAGTTTCTATGTAGTGAGCGGAAGACTGTGACAGATGAATTATTCAGCCAGGATCACACTGAGATGCTAATCGATTCTCCTTGATGCAGTGAAATCATCAATTTCTGGCCCGGGGCTCACTGATCACAGCCGGCATCAACGCTTGAACAAGCAATTAGTGCAGAGACAAGATTACTCCTTCACATCAGTGTTTTTACTAACAGATGTTTTATATTTCGGCAGTCACGTGAGTCACAAGATGGATTTGTTTTGCAAAACAACAAGAATCGGGACACATGTTCTGTAATGCATTCTGCCTTCTGACTGATGGAAACCTGGGCTAATTCTGAATAATCAATATGGGGGGTGCACTGCACATAGTGAGGACCCCAACTGACTCCTAGATAAACCTTCCCTTTATATTGTCAATTGAAAAACAAGCTTGGAAATGCATCCATCCGAGATGATAAAAAAAAATCACTGATAAATAAAAGTCTTTGGGCCGTCTTTGTATTCACCTTGGAGCAGGGGAACGTAAAGATAGGGAAAGTGTAAAATAAAGACTTGAGGTGCATCATTATCGTGAATGAGCTTTCTTAGGATCGCTCATTTCACAATAATCTCTTAGTGAAAACTCGTTATTCAGGTGAAATTATAATTGATCTCGGCAGCGCATTGTCCTGTGTAAAAGAGAACTTTGCTGACGAGAACTATTGCAGCCTATACGTATTGAATGACCTACTACAGGTTGCTCAGTGCACATTATTTACCGCCGTCTGCCTATGTAGACAAGCTAAGAAAACATATAACAGGTTCACCATAGAGATAGTGAAAACCTATCATCGATAGGGATAAATATTGTCGGGTCAGTGAGGCCATCCCAGGCTCTATATCACAAAAAATGCACTCACTTGTCCCTAGGATGTCCGCTAGGTTCGTCCTGCCTAGCAGCGGAGGTTGACACCCTAGTTAACGGGATTTGGTGTCCCCAATCCATGGTGGCTCACCCTAGTAATCCCTGAATATAAAGATAATCCAAGGATAAATCTAATCTAGACATAAACATTATAGTCCTAGAGAGCATATTGAGAACACCAAGAAAAAAAAACAAGTGAAAACTTATAATTTCATGTGTCTCATGCCTCAACGCATTTCTCCATTTAAGGATCATCAGGAGGCCCGGATGCAGAATTATAGGAGATGAAGATAGAGGATATCATATGATGATCTTCTGCCCATTATGATATATGCCTTCATGTCTCGTGGGTGTTCAACAGCCTCAACACATACATCCTATCCGGGCACGTTCGCTTGCTCATCACCAGTTCTACAGTAAGTCCTATGTGGGCATCCGGCAGATCAGAATCTACTGCTAGATCTTGGACACCTACAGAGCAGGTGACTGACAGAAATAAGTGGTCAAAATCAGTAAACACCTTTTATTAGTGCCCTCTGTGACCTAAACGTGATTGCTACTCACGATCAATGTTTGTATATTAGGAAATATCTGCTGCTATTGTAAGGTTCATTTACCTCATTCCTTTCTGTATCAATGGTTTACCATAAATTAGAAAAAAAATACATCAAACGTTATTGTCATAGAAGGTAAGGTTACTATGCATTGCCTGTTTGCCATATGGTCAACGCATGTCAAATGTATACACTTAACAGAGATAAAAAAAATGCGTACCTTATTCCGTCAGTTGGCCATTATATAGCAGTGTACCTTTATTTTTGCAGCTTGGGGATCTACATAGTGGCAACTATCTGTCATGTGACTGTACGTGGTTATGGAAAGGGGCCCTGCACGGTCCCTAGGGCTGGGGCCCTAACTTTCTCTGCTCCCTAAGGTACCTCTGATGGTGAGGAGGTTTGGGCCACTTGCCTTAAGGTACCTTCACACATAACGATATTGTTAACGATATCGTTGCTATTTGTGACGTAGCAACAATATCGTTAATGAAATCGTTATGTGTGACAGCGACCAACGATCAGGCCCCTGCTGGGAGATCGTTGGTCGCTGAATAAAGTCCAGAACTTTATTTCGTCGCTGGACTCCCTGAAGACATCGCTGGATCGGCGTGTGTGACACCGATCCAGCGATGTCTTCACTGGTAACCAGGGTAAACATCGGGTAACTAAGCGCAGGGCCGCGCTTAGTAACCCGATGTTTACCCTGGTTACCATGCTAAAAGTAAAAAAAAAAAAACACTAGATACTTACCTACCGCTGTCTGTCCTCCAGCGCTGTGCTCTGCACTCCTCCTGTACTGGCTGTGAGCCGGAAAGCAGAGCGGTGACGTCACCGCTCTGCTTTCCGGCTCACAGACAGTACAGGAGGAGTGCAGAGAAGCAGAGCGCAGCGCTGGAGGACAGACGGCTGTAGGTAAGTATCTAGTGTTTGTTTTTTTTTACTTTTAGCATGGTAACCAGGGTAAACATCGGGTTACTAAGCGCGGCCCTGCGCTTAGTTACCCGATGTTTACCCTGGTTACCGGCATCGTTGGTCGCTGGAGAGCGGTCTGTGTGACAGCTCTCCAGCGACCAAACAGCGACGCTGCAGCGATCCGGATCGTTGTCGGTATCGCTGCAGCGTCGCTAAATGTGAAGGGGCCTTTACTGTTCTCCTGTTAAACCGTAAGCTGTCCCCTCCCCTTCCCCAGGAGGTCTGGGGCAGAAATGCTAGTGTATAAACACACAAGACAGACAGGGATAACAAAAAGCAACTAACATACAAAACACTAGATAGAAAGGTAGAAAAGTATATAGGGAACAATAGGAATGTACCAACCAAATGGGAATAGGACAATGAGGAAAGCATACACCCAAAATAGCACACAACAATCTCCAGCAGCAAAAACAATCTTAAACTCAGCACAGCAATTCCAGAGAACTAGGAAGTAAACTTCTATTGGTGAGGAAGAGATGGTCTGGCCAGATTTTAGAGAGAGAGGAAATGACCAGGTCAGGAGCAGCTGTGAAATGGAGCTGCATGTTTCCAACCAGCATAGAAAGGGTAATTAACATGTTCAATCCCAAGAAAATGAAATCCATTAATATGGGACACAAAACAGAAAGGCTAAATGGAAGATCTGCGATTCACAATACGTAAAGATTTTCTAACCCCAAATTTCCCAGGAGGACGTGACACACTTGTGACACTATCAGGGATATATGTCAAGGAAACCTTCAATGCATGCCTCTGGAGGACAAAATAGGGTGTTGGATGCATCTATGGAAGAAATAGGGGCCTTTGGTAGACCACCAGTTGACCTAGAAATCTATTGGTACCCCACAATCTTGATGCGGGCAGAGGAAACCCCTTCCATCTGTCAAAGCCCTTAGATCCTAGATTAGGTTACACAGCTGTGATCCTTTTTTACTTGTGCATGCTCTGCAGCTACCACCCACTACTGAAAATATAAGCTCCAATTCCCAATACTTTCTACTGGACTATTATCTGCAAATGTGGTGAGAACATCACAAAATGAACTTCTTTTACTCACTTATGTAGCGCCATCATATTCCGCAGCGCTTTAAAGACATTATCACTGTCCCCATTGGGGAACACAATCTAAATTCCCTCTCAGTAGGTCTTTGGAGTATGTGAGGAAACCGGAGAGGAAATGTGGCCACAAGTATGCATATCGCATTCTTACAGTCACATGACTGCCCACTCTCTTCATTGCCACCGGAGAATCTGCCTGATCAGACAGGAGCTCAAATGACCTGCCTGGCTGCCCTAGTACACTATTCCCGGAGATTATTTTATAAATTAAAAAATTACATAGAAATGTAGGAGTTAATATTCTCTAAAAACCCTTGACAAGAGATTGGATAGTGCAAGTAATCAGAGAAGTAAGCTGAAGCCCTTGGGTCCCTATCTACTGTGGGTAATTTATAGCAATGCCATCTTCTTAGGTGGCAGAGGGGCCTCCTTGGCACCAGGGTCCTGTTCACATCACACGCTTGTGACTCCATTGGGGGTTCAATCTTTTATAGGCTGATACAATTGCATGGTAAGCTATGATTCTGAGTTGGCCTAAAATGATGGACACTGCCGGAAGAGAGCTCAAAGTGCCTCCCTCTTCCTCAGCTATGTTGGGGATCCATTGGGGGCATTGCCAATCCAAGGGGAGTCACACTAAACCATCAATGAAGTTATGAATGTGTGGCTCAAATGTGATGTGAACAGGGTCTTATAGATGCACCCTTCCATCTAACCAAAAATCATGATACCAAGGTCAATCGTTTTCTGGCCTAAGCTTTGAAAAGTAATGGCGTAAGACATTCAGGGTCAGATATTCATCACTGAGGCCTGTGGGCATACAATATCTGGCATGTAATAACTACGCCCATCTTACCTGAGAATTTTACTAGGTTTAATAGTTCCCGTCACGGAGGAACAGATCATGGCACTACCCTAAACAAATCATGACATAAATCATGTGGCTCAGGGTACAGACGGTTCAAGTGCTACTATGACACACGCAGAGGATGAGCCATGTTTGGGCTGAGGCTGTGATCATGAGAATACAGCTTAGAAATTAGTCACAAGAGACTGCACTTATGATGAGGCAAACTGAGACGCCGATGGGTTCAGCAAATGAACAAATTTCATTTCTGGGTGCAAATTCTTTTTTTTTTTATTCATCTTGCCGATGTGATCTATGTGATCAACGTTTCCGCGCCACGTGAACTCAAGCCGAGCTCCAACTTTTATAGATACATTATGGATGTGTCCCTCATATCATCTTATTGCTTGAATCACCTCATTTACAAGCAAAATCGATTTCATACATAACTGCAGGATAGAGAAGAATTGCTAATGCAATGTCTTGCAAAAACTTCATAACGCTGGCACTCTTGCATTGTCTGCAGGGTGTTAAAGTTGTTGTAATGTGATTGCATATGATCATCGGGACCCCCACCGATTTGGAAAACGTAGGGGACTTCTTAAGATTGGCACATTGGATCTCTATATGATCTCTGCTGCTATATGTAAGAACGTGACGATGGGTTACCTTTGATGCTTCTGTACAAGAGACATTACATAACCGATAGATCCCTGTGCGTTTTCTCTAGTGGTGTAAGCCTGTTCACTTTGTGGAAGGTGTCATGCAATATTTTGGCATGTGAGAGGTCAGGATGTGGTCAGCCCTCGCAACAGGTTCTCCCAAGTGTCCCTTTTGTCCGTTGCTGTGTGTTGCACTACAAGTCACAACGTCCTGAAATTGCCAGTAAACTGACTTTAAAAAGTTTTGTAACCGAGTGTCGAGAATCCTCCCCGTCTTCGCAAATTCCTCAAATTGTCACGGTCACAAACATGCAGAAGTTACATAAGAAGAGATAAGCTGTGTTTATACCTTCTGAGACAGATAAAAATGACACCAGAGGTGCTTAAGAGGGTGTTTGCAAGACAATTACCTCTGCTCAAAGAAGCTAGAATTAGAAAAGGCACACTGTATGTGGGGGTACTATTAGAAAGAATCTGTCCCAATGACTTTACTCTTGAAACTTTTGGTATCATAGAATGTGAGAGTTGGAAGGGACCTCTGAGATCTTCTCGTCCAACTCCCTGCTCAATGAAGGATTCACTAAACCATCTCAGACACATGTCTGTCCAGCCTCTATTTGAAGACTTCCATTGAAGGAGAACTCATCACCTCCTGTAGCAGCCTGTTCAAGTCATTGATCACTCTCACTGTCAAAATGTTTTTTCTAATATCTAATCTGTATTTTCTCCCTTTCAGTTTCATTCCATTGCGTCTCGTGTTTCCATGTGCAAATGAGAATAATGATGATCCCTCTACACTGTGACAGCCCTTCAGATATTTGTAGACACCTATTAAGACTCCTCTTAGCCTTCATTTTTGCAAGCTAAACATTCCCAGATCTTTTAACCGTTCCTCATAGGACATACTTTGCAGTCCGCTCACCATCCTGGTAGTTCTTCTCTGAACTTATTTCAGTTTTTCAATGTCTTTTTTAAAATGTGATGCCCAGAACTGGACACAGTAATACAGATGAGGCCTGACCAAGGAGGAGAAGAGGGGGATAATTACTTCACGTGATCTAGACTCTATGCTTTTCTTAATACATCCTAGAACTGTGTTTGCCTTTTTTGCTGCTGCATCACATGGTTGACTCATGTGCTGTATGTGATCTATTAGTATACCCAAGCCTTGTTCAAACGTGCTGTTGATTAGTTCTATTCCTCCCATTCTGTAGATGTAATTTTCATTTTTCTTGCCTAGATGTAGAATCTTTCATTTCTTCCTGTTAAATACCATTCTATTAGTCGCTGCCCATTGTTCAAGCTTATCAAGATCCTTCTGAATCCTCTCTCTGTCTTCTCTAGTGTTCGCTATCCCTCCTAGCTTTGCATCATCTGCAAATTTGATTAGTTTACCTACAGTTCCCTTAGCTCGATAATTTGTAAACATTTTTAACAACACTGGGGCAAGGACAGGGGCTTGTGTTACTCCACTTGTATCACTTTTCCAATTGGATGTGCAACCATTTATTACAACTCTTTGAGTATGATCACTGAGCCAGTTATGAATCCACCTAACCATAGCCTTGTCATTTCCATACTTGGTCATTTTTTCAATTAGGATAGCATGAGATACTTTATCGAATGCTTTTCTGAAGTTGAGATATTCTATACTGCATTTCCCTGATCCACCCAGTCAGTGATTCCATTAAAGAAGGACATTAGATTAGTCTGGTATGACTTGTTTGCTACAAACCCACGCTGGCTCTGGTTAATTACTGTATTCTTATTCAAGAACTTACATACATGTTGTTGAATAATTTGTTCAAAGATCTTTCCTGGTATAGAAGAAAGGCTCACTGGCCTGTAATTTCCTGTCTCCATCTTCTTTTCTTTTTTGAAGACAGGAACAACATTTGCCCTTCTCCAATCTTTGCCCTTCTCTTCTGGTATAGGTCCGAGTATAATGAACACACCTGCTGGACCAGTCCTATTCATAAGAATATTCAGAGATAGGACCTTGAAAAGGTGAAAATCTTTGCCTAAACTATGTTGTTGTCTAAAATCACTGTTAAAAGAGAAATGCAGCCAAGTAATTTGAAAAATAGGTGTTGATCCTGCTGTCAATTTCCCTTCCAAGGTACCTGGACTTTCAAAACGTTTGACATGCCAAAAGTTTTACGATATGGAGACTACTACCGATCAATAAAAACAAAAGACAAAAGTGCCTAGTTGGGCGTTGTTTCTCCTCCTTAGCAGATTATGGGCTCAAAGTCTTTAAATTGAGTTAATCTTCGTCTTCCAAAAAGTAATAAGTATATGCCCGTGAATGCAGACCACAATATATCAATCGACCGTGCGCCATTGACCTTCACCAGGGTATTGAACTAAGAAAAATGTGGTTTTTTTTTTGCATCAGCAACAGGTGCACTTCCAAACAACAAAAACAAGCCAGTTTTTACAGCAATAACTTGCTGATGAATGACATTGATGACCTGAGATAAAACTAGACGCTTTGTTTTGCAATGGCCGTTCTTCAGAGTGTAGCAATATATCTAACTCAGGCAATCAATCTCCATTCAAATTCCCATTACTGAGCCCTGATGGTGTGATATTCGTCTTCGTCCAGACTGTAGTGATTGATAACGCGCTGCCATTTTGAAGCGAAAAGATGGAAGAGATACAGGGAGGAAGTCTTGAGGTCTCTAGATCCTATCATCTCCTCGCAGCTGGTCCTGCAGGAAGTCCAGCGACTGAGGAGCCTGCGGGAGCCAGACGTGGGTTTAAACCTCTGGGCCGGTGTTTTTGGTGATAACAGGGCTGTGTATACAGAGAGGCTCAGCTGCTGGTTTATCCTGCAGACTGATCCAATAACCAAACCCATCAATTACCATGTCGCTGTGAGGCTCCCAGAACTGAATCCACTGATGCAGTCACCTACTATATCACATATACGAGTAAAGACCACAAGGGGACCAGAGACTATGTGCTCCCTAGTTGTGGAGGAACTACAACTCCCAGCATACCTTGATATTCCGTCCATATATATATTCCTTTATGATTGTAGATCTTCAGGAAAAAAAAATCTGCAACAATTCTGCCATGTCTGAACAAACCGTTTGGATGAGAGGACACCACATGTAAAGCCTGCACAATTGCACAAGCGCCCAGTAGGTTAAGGGACCCCGATGTCACACTAAAATCACTTCCTACAGTCTATAGCTCATAATAACTCATTAATTGTTAGATATAATGATAAACCATTGTATACAAAGTTGCCCAAACACGGTTCTTACACATAGACCTTCCCACCCTCTGCGGTCCGTGCCCTTCAATGCATGTCAGTAATGGAGTCTTGTGCTATAGAAAAAAAAGTGATGCAACTTTCTAATATACCGTACTTTGTGCTTCCTTTCTTCGCCATTTCAATATCTCTGCTTGCTCTGGGTGCAGGGGAATATCTTTGAGGCTGAAAACTTTACTAACTATCTGTTGCAGAGTTTTGCTGGAGGTCATACGAGTCAATCTTGAGTGGTTGTGGCTACTTAGACAGGACACTTTATACATGAAGGGACGCCCAGTGGATTCTTTTACAAAGGGTGCAAGAGCCAATAAAAGCTGATTTTCTTAAGTATGCGTTATTATGTACACTTCAACTACAACCCAAGAATGGCCACTACACGGTGTAAAGAGATGTGGTATTCCTCTCCCGCCTGCAAACAACTGAGCGATGGGGGCCCCTGGGTACCGAATATCCACTGATGGATATTGATGATCTATCCTATTTATGGACACCCTCATTTATATCATTGTGCTGGCCAACCCGTATCTTTTCCAGAATTCTCCATGCTTTCTAGCACCACATTACATGACAACCAATGTAGAGTACCTTTCACACTTGAGCTGCTTCATGGTCCGTACATGAATGGTGAAACTCTGATGTGTGAAATCTGCATCAATTACAGACAGTCCAAACGATAGCCGGCATTCACATCTCCTTAAAAGAATTGCTTTATTGATCCAGTAATATAAAAAGGCACAAAAAAAAATGGTTGAACACAACAGCACAAAAATTAAAAAGGCATAAAAGAAATATCGACTGCGCTCCCAGGCAACATGTTTCAGACCTACATAGGTCCTTTATCAAGCCATGGAGGTCTGAAACATGTTGCCGGAGAGCAGAGTATATTTCTTTTCAACCATTTTTTTTTGTGCCTTTTATACTACTGAATCAATAAAGCAATTGTTCTGTTCGGTCTGGGGAGACCTATTTTGAACTTTGGTATTTTTTGGGGTGTTCAAGATGCGGTTCTGAAACTTGTGGTTGATTGACTTAAATGAGGATGGGTCGGTCGGCCACGGGTTTCAGAGCCGCATCTTGAATATTTTAAAGAATATTGAAGTTCAAAGTCGGTCATTTTTGACCAACAGAACAGCAGGGTTAAGAAGATGTGAGTGCCGGCTATCGTTTACACTGCTACTATTACTGGAGTATTTGACATGCACCCGGACAGGTGAGCTGATTTCTCATTTTTCACATTACTCACAGACACTGCTCTAGTGTAAGAGGTACCTGATGAATGTCATTTGCAAGGGTACCGGCCTTGGGTTGATCCCAGGGGTGTAACTACAACAGGTGCAGGGGTTGCAATCGCACCCGGGCCCTGGAGCCTAGGGGGCCCTAAAAGTCCATTTGGCCTATAGAAAAAGACTATTGCTAGTAAAGATTAAAAATATTTGGGGGCCCCGTTGGAGCTTTCGCATCGGGGCCCATGAGTTTCAAATTACACCACTGGTTGAGTCCCACGGTGCGGCTGGGGTGACCACAAGCTATATCATTTTGTAACAAAATCATATGGCTATTGGCCACTGCAGTTTGTGATGTGTGTGGCCACCCTAACAAAAAATGCAAACAGCAACTATTCGAGTATTAAGTATACTTTGCGTTTTTTATGGATTTATTTTTTCAGAAAACTGCAGCATAACATATGTTGGTTAGTAGTTGCTGAAATAATTTGACATGCTTTAGAAAAAAAATGCACCAAAAGGTCACAAAAATGCAATTTTTTTATTGCATTTTTGTGACCTTTTGGTGCATTTTTTTTCTAAAGCATGTCAAATTATTTCAGCAACTACTAACCAACATATGTTATGCTGCAGTTTTCTGAAAAAATAAATCCATAAAAAACGCAAAGTATACTTAATACTCGAATAGTTGCTGTTTGCATTTTTTGTTAGGGTGGCCACACACATCACCGTGCCAGTGAGATTTTGCTGTTACTTTAAAACACTTTTTTAATGCGAAAAAAAAAACCACTCACAAAAATTGTATGTGTGAACATACCCTTATGACATACTACAAGATCCAACTAAAGGTACCGTCACACTAAACGATATCGCTAGTGATCCGTGACGTTGCAGCGTCCTGGCTAGCGATATCGTTCAGTTTGACACACAGCAGCGATCAGAATCCTGCTGTGATATCGCTAGTCGCTGCAGAAAGTCCAGAACTTTATTTCGTCGCTGGACTTCCTGCTGACATCGCTGAATCGGTGTGTGTGACACCGATTCAGCGATGTCTTCGCTGGTAACCAGGGTAAACATCGGGTTACTAAGCGCAGGGCCACGCTTAGTAACCCGATGTTTACCCTGGTTACCAGCGTAAAAGTAAAAAAAAACAAACACTACATACTTACCTTCCGCTGTCTGTCCCTCGGCGCTCTGCTTCTCTGCCCTGTGTAAGCACAGCGGCCGGAAAGCAGAGCGGTGACGTCACCGCTCTGCTTTCCGGCCGCTGTGCTCACAGTCAGTGCAGGAAAGTACAGCGCCGGGGACAGACAGCAGAAGGTAAGTATGTAGTGTTTGTTTTTTTTTTACTTTTACGCTGGTAACCAGGGTAAACATCGGGTTACTAAGCGCGGCCCTGCGCTTAGTAACCCGATGTTTACCCTGGTTACCCGGGGACCTCGGGATCGTTGGTCGCTGGAGAGCTGTCTGTGTGACAGCTCTCCAGCGACCAAACAGCGACGCTGCAGCGATCCGGATCGTTGTCGGTATCGCTGCAGCGTCGCTTAGTGTGACGGTACCTCTAGGAGAAAACTAAAGATCCTGGTTAAATTCTCAATTACAGTAGTCGTTCTTGTGCTTCAAGACCCCATAATATGGAGCGTTTCCAGCACACATGGGGTTACAGCGCAGTCTACGCTGAGATCAGCGGTAATTTCAGCAGAGAACTTAGTGGGTCAAAGAGTAACAGACAGATAAGCGCTGTCCTCTGCTGCGTGCACTACAGTATGTGTTTGCTTTTACCCATTCACTCAAGGCTAAGACAATATGGGATTATCTATGAGCAAATGGGAAACCTAACATGTTGGAAATGGTACGTTCTGTTCCAGGATCATTGATTGAATCACGTAGCCATATTATTTTCAGCTGGTGTCAATGAGTTTACTGAAGCTCGGGACTTATGAATATCGTAATAAAACATTATACTGGAATTTGTTTACTGCCTCCTCTTACAATTCATTGCATTAGGAAATCTGTTCATCCTGAGCCTCCTGGTTCACTAGTATAATGAACTGAGTAAGGGCAGACTCATGAACAGCATGTAGGCCCGCTTCCACCATAAATCCTGCAAATTGCATCTCAAATTTGAAAAAGAATATATCTGCTAAGAGGATGGAAAGTAATAGCATCCTCTGTAATTTATGGTAGTGAAGAAGTTACTGTAACATTCCTGGTGGCATGGTCAGAAAAGGGGCTTATTATGTAATAATGGGTGGTCTAAGGCAGTAAAGTCCTGGAATTTATAATGAGCTGTGATAGTGAAAGGGTTGACAGCAGTGTCACTGGTGGTGTGGGGCAGAGAAGGGGCTAATGAGAGCACACCTGGTGAGCTGGGGCGGAGAAGGGGCTAATGGGAGCACACCTGGTGAGCTGGGGCAGAAAAGGCGCTAATAAGAGCGCACCTGGAGAGCTGGGGCAGAAAAGGGGCTAATGAAAGCACACCTGGTGAGCTGAGGCAGAGAAGGGGCTAATGAGAGGACATCTGGTGAGCTGGGGCAGAGAAGGGGCTAATGAGAGCACATCTGGTGAGCTGGGGCAGAGAAGGGACTAATGAGAGCACACCTGGTGAGCTGGGGCGGAGAAGGGGCTAATGGGAGCACACCTGGTGAGCTGGGGCAGAAAAGGCGCTAATAAGAGCGCACCTGGAGAGCTGGGGCAGAGAAAATGCTAATGAGAGCACACCTTGTGAGCAGGGGCAGAAAAGGGGCTAATGAGAGAACACCTGGTGAGCTGAGGCAGAGAAGGGGCTAATGAGAGCACACCTGGTGAGCTGGGACAGAGAAGGGGCTAATGAGAGCACACCTGGTGAGCTGAGGCAGAGAAGGGGCTAATGAAAGCACACCTGGTGAGCTGGGACAGAGAAGGGGCTAATGAGAGCACACCTGGTGAGCTGAGGCAGAGAAGGGGCTAATGAGAGGACATCTGGTGAGCTGGGGCAGAGAAGGGGCTAATGAGAGCACATCTGGTGAGCTGGGGCAGAGAAGGGGCTAATGAGAGCACACCTGGTGAGCTGGGGCAGAAAAGGGGCTAATGAGAGAACACCTGGTGAGCTGGGGCAGAGAAGGGGCTTAATGAGAGCACACCTGGTGAGCTGGGGCAGAGAAGGGGCTAATGAGAGCACACCTGGTGAGCTGGGGCAGAGAAGGGGCTAATGAGAGCACATCTGGTGAGCTGGAGCAGAGAAGGTGCTAATGAGAGCACACCTGGTGAGCTGGGGCAGAGAAGGGGCTAATGAGAGCACATCTGGTGAGCTGGAGCAGAGAAGGTGCTAATGAGAGCACACCTGGTGAGCAGGGGCAGAAAAGGGGCTAATGAGAGAACACCTGGTGAGCTGGGGCAGAGAAGGGGCTAATGAGAGCACATCTGGTGAGCTGGGGCAGAGAAGGGGCTAATGAGAGCACACCTGGTGAGCTGGGGCAGAGAAGGGGCTAATGAAAGCACACCTGGTGAGCTGAGGCAGAGAAGGGGCTAATGAGAGGACATCTGGTGAGCTGGGGCAGAGAAGGGGCTAATGAGAGCACATCTGGTGAGCTGGGGCAGAGAAGGGGCTAATGAGAGCACACCTGGTGAGCTGGGGCAGAGAAGGGGCTAATGAGAGCACATCTGGTGAGCTGGGGCAGAGAAGGGGCTAATGAGAGCACACCTGGTGAGCTGGGGCAGAGAAGGGGCTAATGAGAGCACATCTGGTGAGCTGGAGCAGAGAAGGTGCTAATGAGAGCACACCTGGTGAGCAGGGGCAGAAAAGGGGCTAATGAGAGAACACCTGGTGAGCTGGGGCAGAGAAGGGGCTAATGGAGAGCACACCTGGTGAGCTGGGGCAGAGAAAGGGCTAATGAGAGCACATCTGGTGAGCTGGGGCAGAGAAAGTGCTAATGAGAGCACACCTGGTGAGCTGGGACAGAGAAGGGGCTAATGAGAGCACACCTGGTGAGCTGGGACAGAGAAGGTGCTAAAGAGAGCACACCTGGTAAGCTGGGGCAGAAAAGTGCTAATGAGAGCACACCTGGTGAGCTGGGGCAGAGGAGGTGCTAATGAGAGCACACCTGGTGAGCTGGGACAGAGAAGGTGCTAATGAGAGCACACCTGGTGAGCTGTGGCAGAGGAGGTGCTAATGAGAGCACACCTGGTAAGCTGGGGGCAGAAAAGGTGCTAATGAGAGCACACCTGGTGAGCTGTGGCAGAGGAGGTGCTAATGAGAGCACACCTGGTGAGCTGGGGCAGAAAAGGTGCTAATGAGAGCACACCTGGTGAGCTGTGGCAGAGGAGGTGCTAATGAGAGCACACCTGGTAAGCTGGGGCAGAAAAGTGCTAATGAGAGCACACCTGGTGAGCTGGGGCAGAGGAGGTGCTAATGAGAGCACACCTGGTGAGCTGGGACAGAGAAGGTGCTAATGAGAGCACACCTGGTGAGCTGTGGCAGAGGAGGTGCTAATGAGAGCACACCTGGTAAGCTGGGGCAGAAAAGGTGCTAATGAGAGCACACCTGGTGAGCTGTGGCAGAGGAGGTGCTAATGAGAGCACACCTGGTGAGCTGGGGCAGAAAAGGTGCTAATGAGAGCACACCTGGTGAGCTGTGGCAGAGGAGGTGCTAATGAGAGCACACCTGGTAAGCTGGGGCAGAAAAGGTGCTAATGAGAGCACACCTGGTGAGCTGTGGCAGAGGAGGTGCTAATGAGAGCACACCTGGTGAGCTAGGACAGAGAAGGTGCAAATGAGAGCACACCTGGTGAGCTGGGGCAGAGAAGGTGCTAATGAGAGCACACCTGGTGAGCTGGGGCAGAGAAGGTGCTAATGAGAGCACACCTGGTGAGCTGGGGCAGAAAAGGTGCTAATGAGAGCACACCTGGTGAGCTGGGACAGAGAAGGTGCTAATGAGAGCACACCTGGTGAGCTGGGGCAGAGAAGGGGCTAATAAGAGCACACCTGGTGAGCTGGGGCAGAAAAGGTGCTAATGAGAGCACACCTGGTGAGCTAGGACAGAGAAGGTGCTAATGAGAGCACACCTGGTGAGCTGAGGCAGAGAAGGTGCTAATGAGAGCAGACCTGGTGAGCTGGGGCAGAGAAGGGGCTAATGAGAGAACACCTAGTGAGCTGGGGCAGAGAAGGGGCTAATGAGAGCACACCTGGCGAGCTGGGTCAGAGAAGATGCTAATGAGAGCACACCTGGTGAGCTGGGGCAGAGAAGGGGCTAATGGGAGCACACCTGGTGAACAGGGGCAGAGAAGGGGCTAATGAGAGTGCACCTGGTGAACAGGGGCAGAGAAGGGGCTAATGAGAGTGCACCTGGTGAGCTGGGGCAGAGAAGGTGCTAATGAGAGCACACCAGGTGAGCTTGGGCAGAGAAGATGCTAATGAGAGCACACCTGGTGAGCTGGGGCAGAGAAGGTGCTAATGAGAGCACACCTGGTGAGCTGGGGCAGAGAAGGGGCTAATGAGAGCACACCTGGTGAGCTGGAACAGAGAAAAGGCTAATGAGAGCACACTGTTGTGAATTCCGCTCTTGGGCTCCCTCCGGTGGTTGTAAGTGGCACTTTTGTGAGTTCTGCTCTTGGGCTCTCTCTTGTTGTTTCTAGTGGTATGGCTGCTCCTTGGAGTTAGCTGTCATCAGCTGCCTCCATTTATCGTCTCTTCTGATCGGCTATTTAGGCCTGGCTCTTTCTTCAGCCAGTGCCACTTGTAAATGGTTCCTGGTTGGATTCACATCTCTTTGGATTTCCCTGTTATCCTGACCAGTTCAGCAAAGCTAAGTTTTTGCTTGCGCTTTTCTGTTCACAGATTGTGGACTTATCCGTTCAGTGCTTTCTATGTTTGTCCAGCGTTATCAGTATGAATTAACTCTGTCTTGCTGGAAGCTCTGGGAAGCAGATTTACCCTCCACACCTTTAGTCAGGTGTGGAAATTTTTTTGTAAACTCTGCGGGGATTTTTGTAGTGTTTTATACTGACCGCACAGTATTCCATCCTGTCCTATCTATCAAGCTAGACTGGCCTCCTGTGCTCATCCTGGTTTCATTCTGTGTATGTTTTTTCCCTCTCCACTCACAGTCATTATTTGTGGGGGGCTAATCTATCCTTTGGGGATTTTCTCTGAGGCAAGATAGTTTTCCTGCTTCTGTCTTTAGGGGTAGTTAGCTCTTAGGCTGTGACGAGATGCCTAGGGAGAGTTAGGAGCATTCCACGGCTACTTCTAGTGTTGTGTTGAGCTTAGGGACTGCGGTCAGTACAGTTACCACTTCCTTCAGAGCTCGTTCCATGTTGCTCCTAGACCACCGCATCATAACAGTACAAGTGGCCAAAAATGAATTAAATGCATCTCAAAAGAAGGAAAATAAAGTTCTGTGTTGTGAATTCTGTTGTCAGGCTCCCTCCTGTGGTCATGAATGGTACTTCGGCTGGTTCTGTCCATGGACTTTCTCTGGTGCCTGTGGGTGTTTCTGAGTTTCCTTCCACAGGTGACGAGGCTAATTCGTTAGTGGGCTGCTCTATTTAACTCCACTCAGATCTTTGCCCCATGCCAGCTGTCAATGTTGTACTATAGCTCTAGTTCGCTCCTGGATCGTTCTGAGTTCCTGTTGCTCCTGCAGAAGCTAAGTTCCTCTGTGCTATTTTGCTTGTTTGCTATTTTTTCTGTCCAGCTTGCTTTTGTCAATATTGCCTTGCTTGCTGGAAGCTCTGGGACGCAGAGGGGCGCCTCCGCACCGTGAGTCGGTGCGGAAGGTATTTTTCCCTGCACTCTCTGCGTGGTCTTTTGTACGTTTTTGTGCTGACCGCAAAGTAACCTTTTCTATCCTCGGTCTGTTCAGTAAGTCGGGCCTCACTTTGCTAAATCTATTTAATCTCTGTGTTTGTATTTTCATCTTTACTCACAGTCATTATATGTGGGGGGCTGCCTTTTCCTTTGGGGAATTTCTCTGAGGCAAGGTAGGCTTTATTTTTCTATCTTCAGGGCTGGCTAGGTTCTTAGGCTGTGCCGAGTTGCATAGGGAGCGTTAGGCGCAATCCACGGCTATTTCTAGTGTGTTTTGATAGGTTTAGGGATTGCGGTCAGCAGAGTTCCCACGTCCCAGAGCTCGTCCTTATTATCAGTAACTATCAGGTCCATTATTTGTCCTAACCACCGGATCATAACAGTTCTGAACCATTTTTTTTTTCTGTGCTCTGGTTTGTCTTTTTTTTCCTCTTGATATCTGGGTGGTTCAGGATATATGCTTTGGCATGGATGTTCAGGGTTTGTTTTCTCGTGTGGATCAACTTGCTGCAAGAGTACAGAGTATCCAGGACTATGTTGTCCAGACTCCGGCTTTAGAGCCTAGAATTCCTACTCCTGATTTGTTTTTTGGGGACAGATCCAAGTTTTTGAACTTTAAAAATAACTGCAGATTGTTTTTTGCTTTGAAACCCCGTTCTTCTGGTGATCCCATTCAGCAAGTAAAAATCATCATATCCTTGCTGCGTGGTGACCCTCAAGACTGGGCTTTTTCTCTTGAAACAGGGGATCCGGCATTATTGAATGTTGATGCATTTTTTCAAGCGCTCGGATTATTGTATGACGAACCTAATTCTGTGGATCATGCAGAAAAAACCCTGTTGGCCTTGTGTCAAGGTCAGGAAGTGGCAGAGTTATACTGCCAGAAATTTAGAAAATGGTCTGTGCTCACTAAATGGAATGAAGAGGCTCTGGCTGCTATTTTCAGAAAAGGTCTTTCTGAAGCCCTTAAAGATGTTATGGTGGGCTTTCCTACGCCTGCCGGTTTGAGCGAATCTATGTCTCTAGCCATTCAGATTGATCGGCGTCTGCGCGAGCGCAAAGCTGTGCACCATATGGCAGTATCCTCTGAGCAGAGTCCAGAACCTATGCAATGTGATAGGATTTTGACTAGAACAGAACGGCAGGAATTCAGACGTCAGAATAGGCTGTGTTTTTACTGTGGTGATTCTGCTCATGTTATCTCTGATTGCCCTAACCGTACTAAGAGAGTCGCTAGGTCTGTTACCATTAGTACTATACAGCCTAAATTTCTCTTATCTGTGACCCTGATTTGCTCATTGTCGTCCTTTTCTGTCATGGCATTTGTGGATTCAGGCGCTGCCCTGAACTTAATGGACTTAGAATTCGCCAGGCGCTGTGGTTTTTCCTTGCAGCCTTTGCAGAGCCCTATTCCTTTGAGGGGTATTGATGCTACACCCTTGGCCAAGGATAAACCTCAGTACTGGACACAGATGACTATGTACATGGCTCCAGCACATCAGGAAGATTGCCGTTTTCTGGTATTGCATAACCTGCATGATGTTGTTGTACTGGGTTTTCCATGGTTACAGGAACATAATCCGGTGCTGGATTGGAAAACTATGTCGGTGACTAGTTGGGGTTGTCAAGGGGTACATAGTGACGTTCCTGTGATGTCAATTTCCTCTTCCCCCTCTTCTGAGGTCCCTGAGTTTTTGTCGGATTTCCAGGATGTATTTGATGAGCCCAAGTCCAGTTCCCTTCCTCCGCACAGGGACTGTGATTGTGCTATTAACTTGATTCCTGGTTGCAAGTTCCCTAAGGGCCGACTTTTCAATCTGTCTGTGCCAGAGCATGCCGCCATGCGGAGTTATGTCAAGGAGTCTTTGGAGAAGGGGCATATTCGGCCCTCTTCGTCACCATTGGGAGCGGGTTTCTTTTTTGTTGCTAAGAAGGATGGCTCCTTGAGACCCTGTATTGATTATCGTCTTCTTAATAAGATCACGGTCAAATTCCAATACCCCTTGCCTTTCCCTACTGATTTGTTTGCTCAGATTAAGGGGGCTAGTTGGTTTACTAAGATTGACCTCCGAGGGGCATATAATCTTGTTCGTATTAAACAGGGTGACGAATGGAAAACTGCATTTAATACGCCCGAAGGCCATTTTGAATACCTTGTGATGCCATTTGGGCTCTCTAATGCTCCATCTGTGTTCCAGTCTTTCATGCATGATATTTTCCGCAATTATCTTGATAAATTCATGGTCGTATATTTGGATGATATTTTGATTTTTTGCGATGATTGGGAGTCTCATGTGAAGCAGGTCAGGATGGTGTTTCAGATCCTTCGTGATAATGCTTTGTTTGTGAAGGGGTCTAAGTGCCTATTCGGAGTTCAGAAGGTCTCTTTTTTGGGTTTTATTTTTTCTCCCTCGTCTATAGAAATGGATCCTGTTAAGGTCCAAGCTATTCATGACTGGATCCAACCCACATCTGTGAAGGGCCTTCAAAAATTTTTAGGCTTTGCTAATTTTTATCGCCATTTCATTGCCAACTTTTCCAGTGTGGTTAAGCCCCTTACTCATTTGACGAAGAAAGGCACTGATGTGACGAATTGGTCCTCTGAGGCTGTTGAGGCCTTTCAGGCCTTTCAGGAGCTTAAACGCCGATTTACTTCTGCCCCTGTGTTGCGTCAGCCGGATGTTTCTCTTCCTTTTCAGGTTGAGGTCGACGCTTCTGAGATTGGGGCAGGGGCCGTTTTGTCTCAGAGGGAGTCTGATGGTTCTTTGATGAAACCGTGTGCTTTTTTTTCCAGAAAGTTTTCGCCTGCGGAACGCAATTATGATGTCGGCAATCGGGAGTTGTTGGCTATGAAGTGGGCGTTTGAGGAGTGGCGACATTGGCTTGAGGGAGCTAAACACCGCGTTGTGGTCCTGACCGATCATAAGAATCTGATTTACCTCGAGTCGGCCAAGCGGCTGAATCCTAGACAGGCTCGATGGTCCCTGTTTTTCTCGCGTTATGATTTTGTGGTCTCGTATCTTCCGGGATCTAAGAATGTTAAGGCTGATGCCCTCTCTAGGAGTTTTTCGCCTGATTCTCCTGGAGTCCTTGAGCCGGTTGGCATTCTTAAGGAGGGGGTGATTCTTTCTGCTATCTCCCCTGATTTGCGGCGGGTGCTTCAGGAATTTCAGGCTGATAGGCCTGACCGCTGTCCAGTGGGGAAGCTGTTTGTTCCTGATAGATGGACAAGTAAGGTAATTTCTGAGGTTCATTGTTCAGTGTTGGCTGGTCATCCTGGGATTTTTGGTACCAGAGATTTGGTTGCTAGGTCCTTTTGGTGGCCTTCCTTGTCGCGCGATGTGCGTGCTTTTGTGCAATCCTGTGGGACTTGTGCCCGGGCCAAGCCTTGCTGTTCCTGCGCTAGTGGGTTGCTTTTGCCTTTGCCGGTCCCTGAGAGGCCCTGGACGCATATTTCCATGGATTTTATTTTGGATCTTACTGTTTCCCAGAAGATGTCTGTTATCTGGGTTGTTTGTGACCGGTTCTCTAAAATGGTCCATCTGGTACCTTTGCCTAAGTTGCCTTCCTCCTCAGATCTGGTTCCATTATTTTTTCAGCATGTGGTTCGTTTGCATGGCATTCCGGAGAATATTGTGTCTGACAGAGGTTCTCAGTTTGTCTCTAGATTTTGGCGGGCCTTTTGTGCTAGGATGGGCATTGATTTGTCTTTTTCTTCGGCGTTTCATCCTCAGACTAATGGCCAAACTGAGCGAACTAATCAGACCTTGGAGACCTATTTGAGATGCTTTGTGTCTGCTGATCAGGATGATTGGGTGTCTTTCTTGCCGTTGGCCGAGTTTGCCCTTAATAATCGGGCTAGTTCGGCTACTTTGGTTTCAACTTTCTTTTGTAATTTTGGTTTTCATCCTCGTTTTTCTTCTGGGCAGGTTGAGCCTTCTGATTGTCCTGGTGTTGATTCTGTGGTGGACAGGCTGCAGCAGATTTGGACTCATGTAGTGGACAATTTGACGTTGTCTCAAGAAAGGGCTCAACGTTTTGCTAACCGCCGTCGGTGTGTTGGTCCCCGGCTTCGTGTGGGGAATTTGGTATGGTTGTCTTCTCGTCATGTTCCTATGAAGGTTTCTTCCTCTAAGTTTAAGCCTCGGTTTATTGGTCCTTATAAAATTTCTGAAATTATTAATCCGGTGTCTTTTCGTTTGGCTCTTCCAGCCTCTTTTGCTATTCATAATGTTTCCATAGATCTTTGTTGCGGAGATATGTGGTGCCCGTTGTTCCCTCGGTTGACCCTCCTGCCCCGGTGTTGGTTGAGGGAGAGTTGGAATATGAGGTTGAGAAGATTTTGGATTCTCGTTTTTCGAGGCAGAGGCTTCAGTATCTTGTCAAGTGGAAGGGTTATGGCCAGGAGGATAATTCTTGGGTTGTTGCCTCCGATGTCCATGCCACCGATTTGGTTCGTGCTTTTCATTTGGCTCGTCCTGATCGGCCTGGGGGCTCTGGTGAGGGTTCGGTTACCCCTCCTCAAGGGGGGGGTACTGTTGTGAATTCCGCTCTTGGGCTCCCTCCGGTGGTTATAAGTGGCACTTTTGTGAGTTCTGCTCTTGGGTTCCCTCTTGTGGTTTCTAGTGGTATGGCTGCTCCTTGGAGTTAGCTGTCATCAGCTGCCTCCACTTATCGTCTCTTCTGATCGGCTATTTAGGCCTGGCTCTTTCTTCAGCCAGTGCCACTTGTAAATGGTTCCTGGTTGGATTCACATCTCTTTGGATTTCCCTGTTATCCTGACCAGTTCAGCAAAGCTAAGTTTTTGCTTGCGCTTTTCTGTTCACAGATTGTGGACTTATCCGTTCAGTGCTTTCTATGTTTGTCCAGTGTTATCAGTATGAATTAACTCTGTCTTGCTGGAGGCTCTGGGAAGCAGATTTACCCTCCACACCTTTAGTCAGGTGTGGAAATTTTTTTTGTAAACTCTGCGTTGATTTTTGTAGTGTTTTATACTGACTGCACAGTATTCCATCCTGTCCTATCTATCAAGCTAGACTGGCCTCCTGTCCTCATCCTGGTTTCATTCTGTGTATGTCTTTTCCCTCTCCACTCACAGTCATTATTTGTGGGGGGCTAATCTATCCTTTGGGGATTTTCTCTGAGGCAAGATAGTTTTACTGCTTCTGTCTTTAGGGGTAGTTAGCTCTTAGGCTGTGACGAGATGCCTAGGGAGAGTTAGGAGCATAACACAGCTACTTCTAGTGTTGTGTTGAGCTTAGGGACTGCGGTCAGTACAGTTACCACTTCCTTCAGAGCTCGTTCCATGTTGCTTCTAGACCACCGCATCATAACAGCACACCTGGTGAGCTGGAACAGAGAAGGGGCTAATGAGAGCACACCTGGTGAGCTGGGACAGAGAAGGTGCTAATGAGAGCACACCTGGTGAGCTGGGGCAGAAAAGGTGCTAATGAGAGCACACCTGGTGAGCTGGGGCAGAGAAGGTGCTAGCGAGAGTACATCTGGTGAGCTGGGACAGAGAAGGGGCTAATGAGAGCACACCTGGTGAGCTGGGGCAGAAAAAGGTGCTAATGAGAGCACACCTGGTGAGCTGGGGCAGAGAAGGGGCTAATGAGAGCACTCCTGGTGAGCTGAGGCAGAGAAGGGGCTAATGAGAGCACACCTGTGAGCTGGGGCAGAGAAGGTGCTAATGAGAGCACACCTGTGAGCTGGGGCAGAGAAGGAGCTAATGAGAGCACACCTGGTGAGCTGGGGCAGAGAAGGGGCTAATAGGAGCACACCTGGTGAGCTGGGGCAGAGAAGGTGCTAATGGGAGCACACCTGGTGAGCTGGGGCAGAGAAGGTGCTAATGAGAATACACCTGGTGAGCTGGGGCAGAGAAGGCGCTAATGAGAGCACACTTGGTGAGCTGGGGCAGAGAAGGTGCTAATGGGAGCACACATGGTGAGCTGGGGCAGAGAAGGGGAAAATGAGAGCACCCCTGGTGAGCTGGGGCATAGAAGGTGCTAATGAGAGCACACCTGGTGAGCTGTGGCAGAGAAGTTGCTAATGAGAGCACACCTGGTGAGCTGGGGCAGAGAAGGTGCTAATGGGAGCACACCTGGTGAGCTGGGGCAGAGAAGGGGCTAATGGAAGCACACATGGTGAGCTGAGGCAGAGAAGGGGAAAATGAGAACACACCTGGTGAGCTTGGGCAGAGAAGGTGCTAATGGGAGCACACCTGGTGAGCTGGGGCAGAGAAGGTGCTAATGAGAATACACCTGGTGAGCTGGGGCAGAGAAGGCGCTAATGAGAGCACACCTGGTGAGCTGGGGCAGAGAAGGTGCTAATGGGAGCACACCTGGTGACCTGGGGCAGAGAAGGGGAAAATGAGAGCACACCTGGTGAGCTGGGGCAGAGAAGGGGCTAATGGAAGCACACATGGTGAGCTGAGGCAGAGAAGGGGAAAATGAGAACACACCTGGTGAGCTTGGGCAGAGAAGGTGCTAATGGGAGCACACCTGGTGAGCTGGGGCAGAGAAGGTGCTAATGAGAATACACCTGGTGAGCTGGGGCAGAGAAGGCGCTAATGAGAGCACACCTGGTGAGCTGGGGCAGAGAAGGTGCTAATGGGAGCACACCTGGTGACCTGGGGCAGAGAAGGGGAAAATGAGAGCACACCTGATGAGCTGGGGCAGAGAAGGTGCAAATGAGAGCACACCTGGTGAGCTGGGGCAGAGAAGGGGCTAATGAGAGCACACCTGGTGAGCTGGGGCAGAGAAGGGGGTAATCAGAGCACACCTGGTGAGCTGGGGCAGAGAAGGTGCTAATGAGAGCACACCTGGTGAGCTGGGGCAGAGAAGGTGCTAATGAGAGCACACCTGGTGAGCTGGGGCAGAGAATGTTCTAATGGGAGCACACCTGGTGAGCTGGGGCAGAGAAGGTGCTAATGGGAGCACACATGGTGAGCTGGGGCAGAGAAGGGGAAAATGAGAGCACACCTGGTGAGCTGGGGCATAGAAGGTGCTAATGAGAGCACACCTGGTGAGCTGTGGCAGAGAAGTTGCTAATGAGAGCACACCTGGTGAGCTGGGGCAGAGAAGGTGCTAATGGGAGCACACCTGGTGAGCTGGGGCAGAGAAGGTGCTAATGAGAGCACACCTGGTGAGCTGGGGCAAAGAAGGTGCTAATGGGAGCACTCCTGGTGAGCTGGGGCAGAGAAGATGCTAATGAGACCACACCTGGTGAGCTGGGGCAGAGAAGCTGCTAATGAGAGCACACCTGGTGAGCTGTGGCAGAGAAGGTGCTAATGGGAGCACACCTGGTGACCTGGGGCAGAGAAGGGTAAAATGAGAGCACACCTGATGAGCTGGGGCAGAGAAGGTGCAAATGAGAGCACACCTGGTGAGCTGGGGCAGAGAAGGGGCTAATGAGAGCACACCTGGTGAGCTGGGGCAGAGAAGGTGCTAATGAGAATACACCTGGTGAGCTGGGGCAGAGAAGGCGCTAATGAGAGCACACCTGGTGAGCTGGGGCAGAGAATGTGCTAATGGGAGCACACATGGTGAGCTGGGGCAGAGAAGGGGAAAATGAGAGCACACCTGGTGAGCTGGGGCAGAGAAGTTGCTAATGAGAGCACACCTGGTGAGCTGGGGCAGAGAAGGTGCTAATGGGAGCACACCTGGTGAGCTGGGGCAGAGAAGGTTCTAATGGGAGCACACCTGGTGAGCTGGGGCAGAGAAGGTGCTAATGGGAGCACACATGGTGAGCTGGGGCAGAGAAGGTGCTAATGAGAGCACACCTGGTGAGCTGTGGCAGAGAAGTTGCTAATGAGAGCACACCTGGTGAGCTGGGGCAGAGAAGGTGCTAATGGGAGCACACCTGGTGAGCTGGGGCAGAGAAGGTGCTAATGAGAGCACACCTGGTGAGCTGGGGCAAAGAAGGTGCTAATGGGAGCACTCCTGGTGAGCTGGGGCAGAGAAGATGCTAATGAGACCACACCTGGTGAGCTGGGGCAGAGAAGCTGCTAATGGGAGCACACCTGGTGAGCTGGGGCAGAGAAGGTGGTAATGGGAGCACACCTGGTGAGCTGGGGCAGAGAAGGTGCTAATGAGAGCACACCTGGTGAGCTGGGGCAGAGAAGATGCTAATGAGAGCGCACCTGGTGAGCTGGAGCGAAGAAGGTGCTAATGGGAGCACACCTGGTGAGCTGGGGCGAAGAAGGTGCTAATGAGAGCACACCTGGTGAGCTGGGGCAGAGAAGCTGCTAATGAGAGCACACCTGGTGAGCTGGGGCAGAGAAGGTGCTAATGGGAGCACAACTGGTGAGCTGGGGCAGAGAAGGTGATAATGGGAGCACACCTGGTGAGCTGGGGCAGAGAAGCTGCTAATGAGAGCACACCTAGTGAGCTGGGGCAGAGAAGGGGCTAATGAGAGCACACCTGGTGAGCTGGGGCAGAGAAGGTGCTAATGAGAACACACCTGGTGAGCTGGGGCAGAGAAGGTGCTAATGAGAACACACCTGGTGAGCTGGGGCAGAGAAGGTGCTAATGAGAGCACACCCAATGTAACCAAGGATTCCTAAGCTACTGCAAACTGCTGCACATGAGGTAAGCAACATAGCAAATCAGAAGAACTATACTACATTTCTAATTGAATGTGTTTGCCAATATTATTACTACACCTACTACATATTGGGATAGTATCTTGGAGAAGGGAATACTCCTTCAATTATATGCTCTTCATTGCGATTGACCAGCATATATAACGACTCCCAGACTGTAAAACGGACATTACTGTTCGGGTTCATCTCTAGTACTGATGTATGACTGGCACAATCCCAATATCACTTACTGCAAAAGGAAAAACAAACTGTATCCATCCATTTTAATAATATCTCAAGAATAATGACAACCAGTAAGTATATTGTCTCCCTGTGCCAGGAAAGCCTGTATGACTGGCAGTGCCAAGCCTATTTTACAATAAGACTCATCCTGTTTCTCATGTCCTATACCTTATGAGTGACAGTGTCTTCAGTACTTAATCCACTCATTTGTGTCTATGGTAACAAAAGTATCACAAGCTGAACAAACGCAATTGCCTCCTCAGCCTATAACTTCCCCAGAGCCGCCCGTCACCTGGGAAAAGGCGGCCGCGTCCCTACCTTAATGCAAATTGACTATTAGAAGTAGGTTTGACAGTGCTGCGGTATATAATCCGGCTGATACCAGGCTTAGTCATCTCAGCCGTACATGCCAGGGAGCTGGCACAGGGCCCGTCTCATGTCATAATGGGAAAGGGCGTGGAAGCTGCTGATGGGCAAGGCGAGTAATGACCTATCTTTTACTATAAATTTATTTTGCCACACATGACTTCTCAGGAATATATTGCTGTTTTTGCCCCAGGCTGTCCAGCAGGAGAGGCTGAGGTTGTAAACTGAGAAATAAGGAACGCTGAAAGTAAAACAACTTACAATCTAAAGGGGAAAATCGGGAGATAATTGCTGAATGTTTAATTATCTCTCAATAGACCAAAAGGGGCTGTTCTCCAGCACCAAAGGAAAGTAGCTTTCAATCATATATGATAAAAAAAATTGTGAGAAAGTGCACATATTAAAAAATGAAAACCCATAATGCGTTTCGGGAAGAAAAACCCTTCATCGTAGCTGACAGCTTAGTGTGGGGTACTTCCTTAAATAGTATTTTCTATATAGAGTAGTTAAAACTCCCCCAGGAGCGCTCCATTTGGTAAATATACAGGTTACTGTTTACTTCTACTATATGTATGTGTGTACATGATCAATTGCACATTGGCACTTTGCTGGCTCATATTGTCTTCATTAGCGATGTTATTTATGGAACTTTTGCTCTGGGTTACTCACCTTTTGTTCTGTGCTCTGGGTATTTCACCCGCCATTATCTGATTTTAATATGTATTGTACTTAATAAAGATTATATATATTTTTATCTTATGGCCTTGGTGTGAAGGTTGGTTTTTCGGTGTATTGTATGCTTCCTTCATGGCTGTACATTAGAGATATTTATAGGTGTTGGTTATTGTCCTTAAATATAATAGCTAAAGCGCCCAAATTTTGCACATACACACTACTAACATTAGTAGTGTGGAATATGCAAAAAAAATGGGAATATGAGATGGTTTACTGTATGTAAACCATGTCTCATATCATGTCGGGTTTAGGAAGGAGAAATGAAAAGCCGGCAATTGAATTACCGGCTTTTTTGCTATATCACGCTGAAGTAAATGTAAATATATATATATATATATATATATATATCTCAATGTCATATATATATATATATATAAAAACGAAACCCAACTTTGGTGTGAAGATCGCCGACCGCATGGCCGATCCCACACTAGGATCGGGTTGGGTTTCATGAAACCCGACTTTGCCAAAAGTCGGCGACTTTTGAAATTGTCCGTTCCGTTTCGCTTAACCCTACTCCTGGCATGTACATTAAACAGATAACTCAGATACAGTGTGCTGCTCAGAAGCTCCTGGTCTTTATGTTAAGCCTTTCCATAGGGGTCCATTTACTGACAGGTGGTATTTGCCAAGATGAGAGAAATGTGATCGCATTGTACATAGAGTCCAAAGTGATGCAAAGTTTTTATTTAGAAAATGGCACAAAAGAAAATGTGGAGAAAATGGTGACAAAATGTAACAAAGTTTTGACCCTACCGGGGTCTTTATCATAGTGCTGTTGATAGAGAACAGTAGTAGAAACCCTTTCAATGAGACATTGCAGAGTGTAAGACAGTCCTGCTTAGTTAGGCGTCCAGAGGTGCTCCCCTGCCTGTCTGTCATGGGGTGGTCCATCTATTAGAGCTATGCAGTCATCTGGTTTGAATCCCATGATACCAAAACGGAGTTCAATGACTATTGTAGCTTATTGTCCACTTACTGAGGAAGTGGCCACTAAAGGGAAGGGGCGACCAGATCTGACTATCAAGGAATCTTGGAATCTATTAAAAGAAACAACAAGTTTCTCTTTCATTTCTTGAGGCTGCTGCTAAGTGAAACAAATTGGTTCCCTCACTCTCCCCCTAAAGATGATCAACACACTATCTGAGTTATTTGTACAGACCACCATAAACAAGGTGCAGAGATTTATAGACATTCCCTCAATAGAGCAAATCACCAAATAGTTCCACGGGGGGGGGGAATTTAATGTTAAAAGAGGTTAAATGCTATGTACAGTATATGTTCACATCAATTCACTCTAAACCTAAGGCATTTAAGAAAGTATATATATATATATATACATATATATATAGTTTTCACTAAAAATGTTTTGTGTGTTCAGCTTCTGTGCTGATTTGTGTATCTCTATGGTAACAGACAACAAACCGACCCTTTGTAGTCAGATTCTAAAAAAAGTCTCGCTTGTAAAGTGGTTACGTCTGTAGTCTGTCACGCCGGACCAGATCCCTATGAACCTTCTCCTTTCATTTTCATATGTCTGTTCAAACACAGTCTGAAACCAAAAGAGGCATAATACTGGGTGAAGAACAGCCAAACTCGGGTTGCGGAAGACAGTTTCACATCACAGCTCCTACAACATGACAAGGATGAGCGCAGCAACAGGACACAAGGTAGTTATACTGCATCAGCCAGGTCTCTCCCAGGCAAATATTTCAAAATAGACTGGGATTCAAGATGTGCTGTTCAAGCACATTTCTATTTTCGATAGCATTTTTACTTTTTTTCCCCACACCTGCCTAAAACTTTTGCAAAATGCTGTATATATTTGGTGCATTAAATAATGAGTGAGCACATCTGATGCATTCATTAACATTGATATGAATATTAGGGGGGCAGATTCTTTGTCTTTTGAGCGTTTTTGAACATTTTTTAGCTGTAATGTTACCAGTTATGAGCAGTTTCACATTTCTGCCCATCCGTATTAGAAACATCTATTAAAATGTGAGGTCCCATAATGTCACATAAGACTATGAGGAAGCGAGGAACATTTGGTCATCACTAGATTTCTTGTACAGGACATGTTTGTTTTCACAGATGTACCGACGATCGTTTAACATTACCAAGACGGTGAGGAATTCTTGTTAATTTCCTTCACACGTTACACCTAATGATACCACAGAAACTGTTAAAAAGGCCATGAAATGTATACTCGGTGCTGCATCCACAGCCATTTTTACTAACACGTAGGGATTGTAAACTGGAATTATATATGTGAGGACTGGCTAAGCATACATAGATAATGCCTAACAGCAGAATTGTTAAAAATGTCAAATAAACAGATTAAGCATTCATTCACCAAACTGTACAGGCCGACTTATACGGAGAAACTGGAGAATACTGATAGCAGGAGGGTTTTAAGACCCTTCTAAAAGGGCTTATTCGCCCTCAAAGACCATAAGATAGTTGGCATAAAAAGTCTTGTAACTTCTAAATTGCAATTACAAATTTAGTACTCATTTTGAGTTACGTCCTGTATTACACTCCAGAGCTGCAAACAACGAAACTGGGAAAAAAGAATGCACAATAGGTCTTAACTGGTAAAAAAAAAAGGTGGCAAGGAAAGGGATCCACTCACCTTATATAGTTGCTACAGAGCAACATGTAACTGGCATGAAATAGATATAAGCTGCTGCAAGGACATCGATCACTAGAAGGACCAAACGGTGCGAAACGATCGGGAGGGAGATGTCACTACTGCGCTGCTGCTGATGAATCCACAATGGTTACCAATGGATCAAAATGTATTTTTAACAGGTTTACAGGGTGAACGCGTTTCGAGATTGCATAGGACTTCTTCATCGGGTCAGAAACCTGAGGTTTCTGTCCTGATGAAGAGGTCCTGCATGACTTCGAAATGTGGTGACCCCTGTTTTGGACTTGTGGTTATGTGTACAAGATTTGTGCTGTTGTTGCACTTTTAATGTTTTTATCCGTTTTTCTGTGTGATGTATCTTTTTGTGTGTTGCCTTATTTTTTGTAAAAGCTTACTAATAAAATTTTTTGTATTTTTTACATATGGTTGTGGTGCTCCCTTTCGTGTGGACTTGATCTTTCTCTATGGGTTTAGTTTCTATGTTTCCAAGTCCACGATGAGCCCCAACAGTTATATATTCAGCGGTGCCCTCCGCCCTCACGAATTTATATGTTATCATACAAAAAATCAAGGACAGGTCAACATCTGAGCAAATTTTTAGACGGTAATCCAGAGTGATGTAGATACATCTCATTTAGCTCTGAAAGAGATAAAAGGTGTTGTCTCATCTTTTTAATAGGTAAAAGTTCTGGTAAAAACAAGCAAGTTTACAATTTAGCTCTTATTAAAAACTGTCAATTCTAAAAAAGAGAGGGATTTTTAATACAATAGTTTATAGCTCATTGCCACCTAAAAAATGGGCAGTTTCCTAAGCCTGGAACGCACTTGCAAAGTCCTACTCTGAAGCTGGTGGATCGCTACATTCGGTCAGGTCTGTGCCCCTAAGCTCCTCCGATGCTGCAAAAAGAAGCTACCTCTGCTTATAGCATTTGAGAGTACACAGTTTGGGCCTGAACTGTAAATTATTCAGTAACTCCCCGGCAAGTAAGAATCCGGGAGGCAGGGGAGCGGCGTGCTCCTGAAGACTGAAAGGGAGAAAAACTCCTGTAAACTCTAGTTCTTTCGCTTCATTCTAGGCTGCAAGGCAACACTTTTTTCATAATTTTACCCCCAATTTGTTTTTGCCAATGTAAATACAATATCTTCAATCATGAGACACAATTTAGGAATCAAACCTTCAAGACCATGAATTGTATCATAATGGAAGTTAATGTTGCCAAGAGTGCATGAGGCTATGTTCTCAGTGTTAGAGAATGCTACATTGTACAAAAAAAAGACAAAGTTCTACAATCCATCCAAAACAGAACCTGCTTCCAGTTCTTGCTATGACATGGTTACATAACCAGTTGAACATTGCAGGCTGTTGACTGAGCACATCCTCCTTTGTGCCAGGTAGGAACGTGCTGGTGAAGGACAGTCAGCGACCACAGATTAAAGGCTACACCTCTCTGATTTGATGCAGATCTGACCACAGGATATGTGTACATTCATCTTCGGTCAGATAAGTAGATCCAGCTTCCCCTTTTGTGAAATCACCATTGAGCAGGACCCCCCAATGTGTCATTGCCTCCCCATCCTCGGCATTAGTGGTTAGTAGAGGTTTCTTCCAAACTTTTCTCGAGAAGGATATAAACATTACAGGTTTGTAAAGGCCCTGACCACAGATCAGTTATATGTCATAACAGGAAAGATGAGACTCGAGATATTTCTTAACCAGAATTTCCAGATCACGGAGGATTCAAGCAGCCGCTGGCTCTTCAGATGTAACCGACAATCCTTATCTGTATTACATGGAAAACCAAACATGTCAACATGCCCAATTTCCAGGCATAGACAGGGGTGTCAAAGATTTATCCATGGACACTGTTACTGAATATCCGGAAATGTAACATTAACTATAAACTTAATCTAATTCCCTATCTTATTGGACTTCTGCATATTTCGAGTAGTTAACTGCAGAATTACAGGATAGGACATCAACGTTAAAGTCCTAACCCCCAGTAATGTATTGCTCGGCAAAAGAAAGTTGCCACAAATTTCTAGGCGTAACAAATAGGCTGTGAATACATTTAGTCCACAAGACGTCTTTTACCATCCACTGCTGATATTCCAAGCAACACTAGTGTCTTACTGACTGCATAGGAGCCATACAATGGATACACCATCATATATAGTACTGGGCAAATGGTTTAGGAAGGTGTGAAAAAAAATCTGCAATATAAGAAGCTTTAAAAAATATAAGTCATATTAGTTTATTTTTATCCATAAACCAAATGAAAAGTGAATTAACAAAAGAGAAATCTAAATCATCAGAATTTGGCATGACCTCCTTTTGCCTTCAGAACAGCATCAACTCTTCTAGGTATTTGTCACTTGCACAGTTTTTGTGGAATACGGCAGGAGGTTGTTCCAAACATCTTGGAGACCTGACCCCAGATCTTCTGTGTATGAGGCTTGTGCAGACCCTTCTGTCTCTTCATGTGACCCCCAGACAGATGGGATGATGTGAGATCAGGGCTCTGTGGGGGCCGGATCATCACTTCCAGGACGACTCCTCATTGGCTGGATGTTGGGTGTCGTTGTCAGGTTGAAGAATACATTTAGAGTCAATCAGAAGCCTCCAGATGCAATTATATGATGGATAAGTATCTGCATGGATTTCTCTGTGATGAAGAAACCATTAATCTTGACTAAATTCCCAACTCTATTTGCTGAAATGCAGACCCAAACTTTGCAAGGACCCTCCACCGAGCTTCACTGTTCCTGCTGCCCCTCATTATTGTGCTGCTCTCCTGCCTCCTTCTGCAGCCAAATATTTCACATTTCATTCGCTTTACATTTAATAATTGAAAAAAAGACAAAAAAAACTTACTTCTATTTTTTAAGTCATTTTTGTACCATTTTTTTTCCACATCTGCCTAAAACTTTTGCACAGTACTCCATATTCGTTTCATATTGAATTAAAAGTGAATATTAAAATGTAAAGATGAGATAATATTGCTCTTGCTGTTAGCCTGCAGAAAGCTTGTAGGCATCACTGGGGATAACCTGAAAATCTGCCCCATTTCTGACTGTAGTACTAGTTAAGAGGGCAGTTTTTGGCTTAAAGGGGTATTCCCATCTCCAAGATCTTATCCCAATATGTAGTAGGTGTAATAATAATAATATTAGCCAATATCTCCAATTAGAAATGTGGTTCCCCTGATTCGCTATGTCTCTTTCTCCATATAGAGCATTGCAGAACCTTAGGTGTCCATGGTTACGACCACTGATATAGTGACAGTTAGCTAGTTACCAGTGGTCGTAACCATGGATACCTAAGGTCCTGCAATGACTGCACATGAGGAAAAGTGACATAATGAATCAGAAAAACTATACTATATTTCTAATTGGAGGTATTTGCTAATATTTTTATTATTACACCTACTACATATTGGGATGGGAATATCACTTTAAGGCTTAATGATCTTTGTATCCTAATGCAAAGAGGGGAGAAGCTCCTGCTGCAGCCAGTTGTTTTACAGCCAGACATAGAGCAGTGAGCAGAAGGATGAGGGGACACATGGCTGAGCGCTTGGGACTCCCAGAGGATGTTTCTTTAAAATTTAACCTTTGTCAGGCTGCATAATTTTACAACGTTAACAGGCTGCAGAGTTACAATTGTACCTTCATATATATTTTATTGAAATTTGGCCAATATATTCTGGACCAAAACTGCAGAGATGTCACGAAATTTCAGCCCTCTACGGCTTTTTGAAAAAAAAAAGTTATTGCAATTTTAAAACGGAATAGTTACAATTGTACCTACTCAGCCGGACGAAGGTTAAAAAACAAAGACAGAAACATAATCATTAAATACCCTGCAGTAAACAAATACAGTAAACAGCAATAGTGCATGAAAATAATAATATACAGTACTTAGTTCACATGTTGTTTTATTTAAAAAAATGCAAAAACCATCTCACCAATTCGCGGTGTCCCTAATTGACAAACGATAAGGTTTTTAATATTCAAGTTAGGACTGTCCCAATTAGGGTCACCGTGAAATGGTGGGAAGACTTTTCCATTTTTATTTATTTTTTTTATAAAAAAAAAACATGTTAACTAAGTACCCAATATTATTTTCATGCACTATTGCTGTTTATTTATTTACGGCATTGTATTCAATCATTGTGTTTCTGTCTTTGTTTTTTTTTTCTGTCCAGTGGCCAGTGTGAATGTGCGCTTACACGCTGCATACATACCAGTTTATATCCCAGTTCATACCTTTGGGTTTTTTTTTTCTTTATAATTCAATCTTGTAATATAAGATGGAAGAGGACAAAAGGAAAAAAAATCAGGGATAAATTGATGGGAGTTTTTATGCATTTTAATATTTAGTTTTCCTTTGCTCTTCTCACTGTGCACGAGGAACATTAGTGAGGTCTAATAAGGGCATTCAAGAATCGTCCTATAAGAAACAGTAATATTTAGTGACTGGCATCTAGTTGTCATAGTCTGGGCTTACTGAAGAGCTGGACCCCGCCAAGCCTGCATCATTTAGGAATGTTTTAGCCCCCTCCAGCCATGTCTTACCCAGATTCAGCGTTTAGGTAAAATCCACCCTTTTTGGCAAATAATAACATTGAATTTGCTTAATCTGTTTCCAAAAACTCCAGATCTGTTGGCAAAGAACATATACTGAAAATCCTATGTACGATTTCATAGGCATTTCGTATGAGAGCCCCACATCTTTGTACAACTTGTTCAGTGTCGGACTGGGTTGGCAAATGCCCACCACAAACTGCATGCAAAAATAACCTCACCCTAGTACACAAATTTACTTTTGCTTCTATGTAATATTAATTTGGCTAGCTTGTTTAATAAATAATTAGATTATACTTTTTTCCCGTAAGTTGTTACTTATTAGCACTCCTTCACAGGGGCGGCCTACCGGAGGATTCTCCTGTTCCGCCGTTGGCCAGTCCGAGCCTGATCTTGATACTGCCATTATGCAGGCATACTAACAAATATCTGCAGTCACAATCATGAGCATTTGGAAAAGATTTCTCCTACGTCCCTTGGAGTAAACCCTTACATAATGTTCGATGAAAAAAAAAGAAGAAAAAAAAACAAGTAACCTTCCAAATAAATCAGTTGTGCTGCAAAACAAAATATGGAAAATAGTCCGAAACAGATCCTGAACTTATCGAAGTATTCCAGGATAATTAGTGATGTTTTCTGCCAGGGCTGATTAGACTCACACTTGAGTAATGTTCCGCCCAACCATTGTCTTTCTAATAAATCTAAACAATTAAAAAGAGGAGACGCCAGTACGTACATACATACAGTGTTCATTAGGGCTCCCACCTTTGGCTATCCTCCATTTTCTCTAATTACCACTGTTGACAGAAAGGTCAGGTATATTCCATAATGACTTAGCAACGTTAACTGTTTCATGTGTCTTTATAATATATCATTATGTAGGAGTACACAAAGGATGCATTTACCCTACACGATGGCGGCCATTAAAGAACAGCCAATCAGCTACATGTAATCAGATTGGCGGCCGGTTATTAGATTGTTTAGACTGGCCGACCGCACTTCCATGTGCACAAAATGATCCTTAAGATCGTTCTGTGCGCACAGAATATACTGAAAGCAGAGGCTGACAATAGGTTAATGTTAACTGCAGAGTGGGTCTTCCATTCTAGGTAACACGAGGGCGACATTTGGGTCACATTTAACATTTGTTATTTATTTTATAAGTGATAAAAACAATGAAGAACCAGATAAGTGACTGTGACTACAATGAGGCACAAGGATGACAAAACGAGAGCAAGCAAGGACTTGTCCGGCGTCCATCTGACTGGCAGCCCATTTGCAATTAGACATTTATCGGCACCCCTACTCAGAGACAAAAGGTTTATTTGCAGACAATAAATTATTGCACTAATTATACCTCTTGGCCTTTAACATCGGCCAAATTACATTAATGACATGTTGCAGAAGAGAAGGGAGTTTTATTTCATGAGTCTAATAAGATCATTTCAAAGCCAAAATCCAACAATCATTTAAAGAATGACAAGTAATTTCAGTCTCCGCGGTCAAATGAATGAGCATGAATGTCACATCGTATCTCATTAGTGGTCTCGGTAGGGAACTGATGTGCAATCATCCTAGCAGAAAACTAAGAGGCGCTGCCATCCCATGGATGAGGCGGATTCACACATCAGTCCGAGTATGGCCTGTGATGCAGGGACTGGACATGGATGTCCTGATCCGAACGTGGCATCTTCACACAGGCCTATGAGGCTGATGAGTTTGGGTCGAAAAGCGGGGCAGTGATACATGTATGTATGCAGTGTTAAGTACTCTTCACACGTCTGTATAAAACTGGTACTAGAAAAAAAACAGTACTGGTGTCATCAGTGTTTGGGATCAGTGTGCCATCAGTGTTTTGGATCAGTGTGCCATCAGTGTTTGGGATCAGTGTGCCATCAGTGTTTTAGATCAGTGTGCCATCAGTGTTTTGGATCAGTGTGCCATCAGTGTTTGGGATCAGTGTGCCATCAGTGTTTTAGATCAGTGTGCCATCAGTGTTTGGGATCAGTGTGCCATCAGTGTTTTTGATCAGTGTGCCATCAGTGTTTTTGATCAGTGTGCCATCAGTGTTTTGGATCAGTGTGCCATCAGTGTTTGGGATCAGTGTGCCATCAGTGTTTTAGATCAGTGTGCCATCAGTGTTTGGGATCAGTGTGCCATCAGTGTTTTTGATCAGTGTGCCATCAGTGTTTGGGATCAGTGTGCCATCAGTGTTTGGGATCAGTGTGCCATCAGTGTTTTTGATCAGTGTGCCATCAGTGTTTTAGATCAGTGTGCCATCAGTGTTTTGGATCAGTGTGCCATCAGTGTTTTAGATCAGTGTGCCATCAGTGTTTGGGATCAGTGTGCCATCAGTGTTTGGGATCAGTGTGCCATCAGTGTTTGGGATCAGTGTGCCATCAGTGTTTTAGATCAGTGTGCCATCAGTGTTTGGGATCAGTGTGCCATCAGTGTTTGGGATCAGTGTGCCATCAGTGTTTTAGATCAGTGTGCCATCAGTGTTTTGGATCAGTGTGCCATCAGTGTTTTAGATCAGTGTGCCATCAGTGTTTGGGATCAGTGTGCCATCAGTGTTTGGGATCAGTGTGCCATCAGTGTTTTGGATCAGTGTGCCATCAGTGTTTGGGATCAGTGTGCCATCAGTGTTTTAGATCAGTGTGCCATCAGTGTTTTAGATCAGTGTGCCATCAGTGTTTGGGATCAGTGTGCCATCAGTGTTTGGGATCAGTGTGCCATCAGTGTTTGGGATCAGTGTGCCATCAGTGTTTGGGATCAGTGTGCCATCAGTGTTTTAGATCAGTGTGCCATCAGTGTTTTAGATCAGTGTGCCATCAGTGTTTGGGATCAGTGTGCCATCAGTGTTTTAGATCAGTGTGCCATCAGTGTTTTAGATCAGTGTGCCATCAGTGTTTGGGATCAGTGTGCCATCAGTGTTTGGGATCAGTGTGCCATCAGTGTTTGGGATCAGTGTGCCATCAGTGTTTGGGATCAGTGTGCCATCAGTGTTTTAGATCAGTGTGCCATCAGTGTTTTTGATCAGTGTGCCATCAGTGTTTTAGATCAGTGTGCCATCAGTGTTTTGGATCAGTGTGCCATCAGTGTTTTAGATCAGTGTGCCATCAGTGTTTGGGATCAGTGTGCCATCAGTGTTTGGGATCAGTGTGCCATCAGTGTTTTGGATCAGTGTGCCATCAGTGTTTTAGATCAGTGTGCCATCAGTGTTTTAGATCAGTGTGCCATCAGTGTTTTAGATCAGTGTGCCATCAGTGTTTGGGATCAGTGTGCCATCAGTGTTTGGGATCAGTGTGCCATCAGTGTTTGGGATCAGTGTGCCATCAGTGTTTGGGATCAGTGTGCCATCAGTGTTTTTGATCAGTGTGCCATCAGTGTTTTAGATCAGTGTGCCATCAGTGCTTTGGATCAGTGTGCCATCAGTGTTTTAGATCAGTGTGCCATCAGTGTTTGGGATCAGTGTGCCATCAGTGTTTGGGATCAGTGTGCCATCAGTGTTTTGGATCAGTGTGCCATCAGTGTTTGGGATCAGTGTGCCATCAGTGTTTTAGATCAGTGTGCCATCAGTGTTTTAGATCAGTGTGCCATCAGTGTTTTAGATCAGTGTGCCATCAGTGTTTGGGATCAGTGTGCCATCAGTGCTTGGGATCAGTGTGCCATCAGTGTTTTGGATCAGTGTGCCATCAGTGTTTTAGATCAGTGTGCCATCAGTGTTTGGGATCAGTGTGCCATCAGTGCTTGGGATCAGTGTGCCATCAGTGTTTTAGATCAGTGTGCCATCAGTGTTTTAGATCAGTGTGCCATCAGTGTTTGGGATCAGTGTGCCATCAGTGCTTGGGATCAGTGTGCCATCAGTGTTTGGGATCAGTGTGCCATCAGTGTTTTGGATCAGTGTGCCATCAGTGTTTTAGATCACTGTGCCATCAGTGTTTTAGATCAGTGTGCCATCAGTGTTTTAGATCAGTGTGCCATCAGTGTTTGGGATCAGTGTGCCATCAGTGTTTGGGATCAGTGTGCCATCAGTGTTTGGGATCAGTGTGCCATCAGTGTTTGGGATCAGTGTGCCATCAGTGTTTGGGATCAGTGTGCCATCAGTGTTTGGGATCAGTGTGCCATCAGTGTTTGGGATCAGTGTGCCATCAGTGTTTGGGATCAGTGTGCCATCAGTGTTTTTCCAATATGGCAAAAGCAAAAGAAATTACAGAGTTTCTCCTATACTTTGCAATGTTAAACTCGGACAGCGCACAGATGCCATCCGAGTGCTGAATGTGTTTTACACGGACTCACAGACTTGTATTGGCCCTTGTCAGCCGTGCTGCCGGTAAAAATCGGACATGACTCTGTGTGACTCACACAGACCCACAGTCCATGTATAAACATGTAATGTGCACAGTAGCATAGGTTAAAATGGATACCTGTGGAATCTGTGAAAAAAACAGATGCTACACGTATTGCAAACATAGACATGTGAAGGGGCCCAAGTCCAATTTTGCAAAAAACATATAGAGGATCTGCCGCTCAGGGTGCAGAGCTGTTGGATTTGTCCATAAGCCGTATGTCGGGGGTTAAGAAATCCACAATGAAATCTGCATGCATTACATACAAATTCATTGTGGATTTTGCTAAAAATTACATAAGGGGAAGTACATTGTCAAAAATTGCACCACAGATCAATTTCTGTGCAGAGTCCTCATTGATTTGTTTTAAGCAGAGTGTTTGCTAATGCTATAATACGCTGCTGATTTTTTAAACAAATATACAGTATCTGCCCCAGGTCAACGTGTCCTTTTGGGCTTCATTCACATTCTGTGAATTTTGGTTTATTCACAGGATATGCCATAAGTGACTAGTAGGTGGAGGTTGCACTTGTGAAATCATTATACTGGGCATCCCCTGACCTCCTATCCACCAGGTAATGCATACAGCTGGTTAATCCCAGTTGCTCGCCTCTTTCTGCATCTTTCATGGAAGGAGTTTAGAACCTCTCAAATTTGCATATTTCATTTCCCAGAGGAGCAGGCATGGCTTATAAGTCTCCTCACTCTGACATGCCAGGCTTGGCTTTTCACTCTCCACAAGGAGAAACGTTACCACTTAGACAACCAACAACCTTTCAGATCCAGACAACACTTGCAGGGGGTCTTTTCTTCTTTGGATACTTGTATCGTCTTGCCATGAATCAGACATCTATGGTATATCTTATAGATACGCCAACGTCTTTCCCACCTCAATACAAACCATCCTTGACTTGGCATGTATGGGTTCCATAGATCCTCCATACTTATCTGAAATACTCCCCTGAAGGTCATGACAAGGTTGATATGATAAACTTTCGGATGTGTCACAATGGGTCAGCATCCCTGTACAGAGGGGCCAAGAGGGGGGAATTTCGCACACATGTACTTTACAAGCTGGAGTGCTGCTTCCAGCTGTTTTCCATCTTCATCTACACAACAACATATGTACGAGGAGGATCAGGACATAATAGATTTCCACCTCTGGAGATTTGCGTTGCACTTTCACTTTTGATGGGAGAATTCTTGTGGATTCTTACATCGTTAACCCCAGTCCTTGCTGAGCTTCGGCGACCCAAATGCCCCAAGATTGACATCTCAGATCCAACGGTCTTGGTCCACTGCTGCAGGCAAGATCTGAACAGATCATAACCCATTGATCCTCAGATATTGTTTCCTTTATCATAAATGCTTTTTATTTCTATCTTTTATGCAGTATCCTTTCTGAGCGGTTTGTCTATAAAGTGGTTAATAGTGTTTTCGGAATGGTCCATTTTCGCACACAATTAATTCTACTCATCCATGGAACTGAAATGAAAAAATTAAGCAACTCTGCAATTAGTCTCAACTGAAATCTTCTCAACATTTTGCATCTGCTAAGGACAGGCAACAAGCAGAAGAGACTTGTTTGGGCTAAAGAACACAAGGAATGGACATTAGACCAGTGGAAATCTGTGCTTTGGTCTGATGAGTCCAAATTTGAGATCTTTGGTTCCAACCACCGTGTCTTTGTGCGACGCAGAAAAGGTGAACGGATGGACTCTATATGCCTGGTTCCCACCGTGAAGCATGGAGGAGGAGGTGTGATGGTGTGGGGGGCTTTGCTGGTGACACTGTTGCGGATTTATTCAAAATTGAAGGCATAATGAACCAGCATGGCTACCACAGCATCTTGCAGCGGCATGCTATCCCATCCGGTTTGCGTTTAGTTGGACCATCATTTATTTTTCGACAGGACAATGATCCCAAACACACCTCCAGGCTGTATAAGGGCTATTTGACCAAGAAGGAGTGTGATGGGGTGCTATGCCAGATGACCTGGCCTCCACAGTCACCAGACCTGAACACAATCGAGATGGTTTGGGGTGAGCTGGACCGCAGAGTGAAGGCAAAAGGGCCAACAAGTGCTATGCATCTCTGGGAACTCCTCCAAGATTGTTGGAAGACCATTCCCAGTGACTACCTCTTGAAGCTCATCAAGAGAATGCCAAGAGTGTGCAAAGCAGTCATCAAAGCAAAAGGTGGCTACTTTGAAGAACCTTGAATATAAGACATAATTTCAGTTGTTTCACACTTTTTTGTTAAGTATATAATTCCACATGTGTTAGATCATAGTTTTGATGCCTTCAGTGTGAATGCACAATTTTCATAGTCATGAAAATACAGAAAAATCTTTAAATGAGGTGTGTCCAAACTTTTGGTCTGTACTGTACATGGAGGTTATACACACATGTAGCACAATTTTTTATCAAGAGTCAGTGTCATATTTAGTGCACGTCTTTAAGTCTTTAAGTTAAACAAGACAAATCCAAGGCTTGTGTTCAAACCGCAGTGGTCTGTTTCACATACCCCAGTATACGAGTCTCCATTCAGACCAATACTGCGGCCAATTTGGACAGAATCAGCCCCATTGTTCCCCTCGGTTATACCTATGGGGCTTTGCTGTACTTATTTAATAATTGTAGTTTAGAGTTTCACGGCTCGCATTTTGTGCGCGTCCAGTTATAACCTATGAGTCACTGCTTCCAGGGGAGCTGCCGCCTGACAGGTTTAGTGCGCACTGGAGTCGAATCAGAGCTTAATCAGAGATTATGGGGCCAGATGATGGAGTTCACATGTTTGCATGTGTAGTACATCTGTAATATCGTGCTCTGTGCAAATGACATCGGACTTGTGCACTCCAGGGGCAATTTAATCCTTTTTTAATAAGTCCATATTAGGTTTTAAGATATTTTGCAGGCTGTATATTAATCCACAGATAGAAGTGTTGAGACAAAGAGAACCTAACGCCAAGTTTTACTATGCTGTTTGCTTAGTTTCAGCATAGCGCGTTGCCTCTACGTTTCTATAGGAAAGGTCTAGAGTGCTCTTTGTACTCGCTGTATACTGTGGGTAGTCTAACTTTTAGACAGTGCAAACTCAGATGAGACTGTCTTAAATTGTAGAAAATTTGGTGCATCTTTAGACTGTCTAGTCTAAGTTTACAACATCTAGTTAATGGCTGACTTTGGGCAAATTGTGGTGCAATCTTGGCACATTGGATTATTATATATAGAACAAGTCTAAAGCACATAATATATTTGGTGCGATGCACAAAAGACTTTTTTTTAGCACAAATTGAGCCAGATTTGGGGTACGTGTTTCTTAACAAATCAACCCCAAAGTGTTATACAAGACCCTTACAAGTTCACAAAATAAGAAATTTGGATTTGCTGCATCCATAAAATAAAGAATAACTCATATGGTAAATGCCAAAAAGTAAAAAATGCCGCTAGAATTCCTTTTTATCAGTTGCTTCACCTTCCCCAAAACATGAAGTAAAAAGTGCTAAAAATATCCTAAAATGGTACCAAAAAAATTTCAAATCACGTTACGAAAAAGAAACTCTCAAAACAGCTCCATCAATGGAAAAATAAAAAGGTTACAAGACATGGAAAATGGTAACGAGGTCCAGTTTTTCCTTTTCTAAAATTTAGAATTTTTTTTAAAAGGTCTGAGGTTTTTCAAAAACTACAGCTGAAATCCTTCGGACCTGGACAATTAAGTTATTGGATCAATCTGACCACACAATCAATGCCATAGAAACAAAATCCAAAAAAACAATGGCAGTATTTTTTCTTTCCAGTATTTCACCCCATTTAGAATTTGTTTCATTTTTTTCAGTTTGTAGTGAAGGGAATGGTGCCATTCAAAACTACAATTCATCCTACAAAAAAAACTATGATGATGGAAAAATAAATGAAGTTATGGCTCTTGGAAGAAAAAAACAAAAGCAAAAAATAAAACAAAAACGACTGACTGACCAAAAACAGCTTTCAGTAAGGATTTTTGTGACTTGGAATATATTATTCCTTATGGTAATACACAAATACTGAAGGACAACATGAAAATGTCACACAGCGAGAGCGTATCTTCATGGTGCCTCCTGACCTGACATACTACACCTTGTGTCTCAAGCACAGGAAATTGCAGGAAAATTACAGTTTTACCCGCCAGCCGCAAACATAGAGGATTTTTGCACAATATATTCTCAGAGAGGAAGGCTAGGAAGAGATCAGATATTTCTGCATAACAGATTTATTAATATTAGAAAAGAGTATTAAAAGTATAAAAAAACTGAAATAGGTAATCAATAATTAAATCTCCATCTTTCACCCTAGTACTGCAAAAGTTTTTAGAAAACTTCTGAGGAATGTTGCTGGGTTTTTGCACTTTGTTCCAATGCCTGGAATCGCTCAGTGTCAGGTCATGCATTACATTGGGGCCACGATGAAAGTAATACATTTTTTATGAGGATAGCGTCAAAGCTGCAAATGAGTTTAGCTGGTCAAAAATAATGTGCATGCCCCAACAGCTAGGGAAACAGAGGCTGAAAAGAGACATACTGAGTCCTGGAAAGATTTGAGATTGAGGGTTGATATTTAGGAGACTCCATCAACATCCGATCAGTTGTTGCCCAACACTCCTGTCAATCACCTGGTTGAACATGGCTCTGCCAAGCCCTGTGCCCCGTTCGTTATCTACCAGACACAGCTCATTTAATGGGGACGGTGTCACCAGAAAATGACCTGTTTTGGTTTTTGTTTTAAATGTACTTTTTACAAATTTTTGCAATTTTTTTTTCAGATCTTGATCTTTATTTAAAATAAAAATAATAAATCTTGCAATTCTCACACTGGCCACTGGAGCTTTTCCAAACTCTAACTTGCCCTGTAGCGGTGGCAATGGGGTTAATATTTGTGGGGTTGATGTCACCTTTGTATTGTCAGGTGACATCAAGGCCAAGTAATGGAGAAGCATTTATAAGGCACCTATCCTATATCTAATCCTATAGATATATGGTAAATAAAGACAGACAGAATAAAGTCCTTTATTAGAAGTAAAATAAAACACAGTTTTACTTTTTTATTTAAAAATAACAAACACAGTTATACTCGCCTAACGCCTATTCCACAGAGGCCCTCGTTCTCCTGTAATAAAACAAAAGTAAAAAACAACAATATACCTCACCTGTCGGTTGTTCTGTCCCATGCCGTAATACATGTCTGGGGGAAAAACAGTTTTCAATCTGGACGGTGCCAAGATGCGACCGACCAGACTGAGAACCACTGGTGAATGAGCAGCTGCGAGTGCAGCGTCAGTGACCACAGTGTCAGTGACCAGTGGTGATGTCATCTAGGTTACCTCCTGTCACTGAGGCTGCGTTCCCATCGGAGTCTGAACTGCGGTGACATAGGTGTTTTTTTGTTTTATTTCTAATGAAGGATGTGAAGGAGTATTGGCTATGCCCGTTATTAAAGCTTAGTCACATGTACATGAATGAATCCTGGCACTGCCACTGCAAAATGTGCAGAGCTGTGCATGGTCAACAAAGTAGAGGAGAAGAGCTTGCTGTAGGTGCTTTCAAACAGCTGATGATGTATCCCAAGAAAAGTGTCAAAATCACCTTAAAAAACACCAATATGTTACATACTATAGCGTCAATAGAAAAGGCCTAGACAGTAACCAAAGAGTATGCCTAGAAAACAGGAGGTTGCCCCTTCTTCGCATGCTATAGCCTGACCCTGATACTTGGTTGGCACACTGATGGGTGAGCAAAAAAAGTCTCAATTGACAGCTGCACTGCACAAAACTGAATGCGGCTCAATACATTGCTTTGGACTGCAGCTGTAACTTGATTTAAATCATATAATACATAATTGTCCATATAACCGAAGCTATTTCCAACTTGGCAAGCTATCACCAAAGGATAGGCGATACGTTGTGGATTGCTTGAGACCCCATAGATACAGAGAACGGTGCTATGTTCACTGTCTATGTGATTGCCAGAGAGAAATTCTGTTCTTGGGATTATAAGGGTCCCAGCAGTCTGCCCCCAGCGATCAGCAAGTTATCACCTATCCTGTGGAAAAGGATTTGCTGCCAAGGATATTTAAAGTAACAAGTGTTTATTCCCGTACAGATGATTGCTGTATGTAAATGAACATGTAATAAGTGTCAAAAGCCAGATTATCTCTTCTTGTAAAAGCACCTTTCAGGGCATGTTCACATGGGAAATATTTGCTGCTGAATTTACGCCATGGCAAATTCACAGTGGCAATGTCCGCACTGAATCGTGAGGCTATTGCTGCGATTCCTGGTGTGCAAATGCTATGGATTCACTGCACACTTCACCCTTTGCTTTGGAAAGGATGAACTGGTCAATATATGCGGTTGGTCCTGACGGTAAGGTACTTTGAAGGAATCATCGGTTTCTGAACAGTGTTCTGTTCCGGAGTCACAGAACTTTGACACAGTTGTGAGGTTTGACTCGACTTGCTTGTCTTGGACGTCTCAGCCCATGTCTATGGCACAATGTCAAAAATGTTCCAGCGCCAGTGAAACTTTCAAAAATGTATTTTTGTGCCAATTTACACCATTTATCATTAGAACGCAAACGATCCAAATACCATTAAAGAGCAATTCCACCTATTTATATGGCTGGCGCATATGAACTACTCCGTATGTGCACACAGGTCAGATACAAAGTTTCAGGATGAGAAAATGTGTACATTGTTACATATTACAGTACTACCAATTTGGGTAAGATTTTATTAAACCCAATTTCATCTCCACCCTGCAGTCAAAAAATCTGCGGTGCAAAATTGACTTGCGCTGCGGATTTTTAAAAAATTAGGTTAATTTAGGTTTTGCTGATTTTTCACCTTTGCAGTGCAAATATTGAAAGCTGTGGAAACTCTGCAGGAGCAAAGGTCACACAAAGTCATATAGATATTGTTGGTGAAATAATCAGTATAAATGGTAAGTCTATGTACAGTACATGTGAAATCTGCAATGCCAGTCGGGTTTTGTTGCAGATTTTTTTTCTGCAGTGTGTGGATGAGGATTTATAAAATCTGTGCAGCAATTGAATATGCAGCAGAGTTTTTGTATTGGAAAATCTCTTACTAATGTGGCCTGTGTGGATGGACCCTTGATGTTTCCCGGGTTGCATTTTTCTTCTTTTAAGTGCATTTGGGGAAAATCACTAGTTGCAACTGGGAATATTTAAAGGAGGTTATCCAGTACTATATGAAGTTTTCACTGAGGGCTTAAGAACTAACAGGCAGGTAATTGCTAACTACCTGCATGTTGTGCCCGGCGGCAATCTCTGCCAGCTCAGAGGGGTCATAGACTGCTCCTACCGGATATTCTGTGACTTCCCCTGACGTCACATCGACGGGACATGACTGCCGACGTCATGCTGATTGACAGTCAGCTCCCAGCTACCTTACTGCGGAGAGACATCGATCAATCAGCATGACCTCGGCAGTCACGCCCCATTGACAGAGCATGACGGAAGAAGAACAGCAGCTGCTCTGTTGATATGAAGCTGCAGAATCGCTGGCAGGAGCGGTCAGTGATGGTTCTGAGTTTTCATCGAATAGAGCAGACAGGTAACAACTGCCTGCCTTTTAATTTTTTGGCTCATAATAAAAAATAATTTAAAAAGGGTTGTCCACTGCTATTTTATTTACGACAAACTCAATCTGGGTCATCAATATCAACACCTCCAAGAATGAGGCAACGGACGGATGTAAACAAGGTATGGAGCTAATTGCTATTACTTTGTAAACTGTGTAATGGCCTTTCTCGGGGATCGCACATCAGTTCCTATCCAAATGAAGCTGACCTGTAGTACCCGACACTGGCCACAAAACAATGTACGGCGCTGTGTTGTTTAGCTCCATCGTGGAGGTGTTGGGCCCCAACCTATCAGGTATTGATGAACTAAATTTCAGTGATAATATTGTAATTATGCACGACTCCTTTAACAGTTATTGACAACTGAAAAAAAAACAAATTCCCTTTTTTTTCCTTCTACAGCGTTCAGCACTTGACATAAGCGAAGCCCGTGTTCTTGCTTTGTCATCTAACTTGTGTCTATATATAAACGCGATCAGGTTCTGTGCGGTGACACCACCCAGCGATTCTGTTCCATCTGCACTTTTATACGCTGGTTGCATGTTACAGATAGAGGAGCCATCATCATCCTCCATAGCCACTTCCTATAATATGGAAGAACTGAAAGTCCTGACAGTTTAGTCATTTACTTTCCAGGACTCTCAAAAGCGCAGAAAAACAATCTAATATTGCACAGAGAAAAATAATCAAACATTTATACAGTATGAAAAGTTACAACTGCTGCGTTTCATGGCTTATTTGCATTTTAGTGTTCAGATGATGAAAGAGCCTGGCACTGAGCGAGGTACAATTAAGGTTGGCACTATGGGTACTAAAGTCTGGCACTGTGAGAAGCACAACGACCATGAGGGTGTGAATTCACGTAGCTTGGCATCATGAATATGTTTATGACCATTATATCACAGCAGGATCGGACTGGCCTGGCGGGGTATCGGCGAAATCCCCGGTGGGCCCTTTCAGTGGACCCGATAGAGAAGGGAAGAAGACAAGAGGGAGGAAAAAAAGTCTGCTGTTTTTAGGAGTGTGGCGCCCCAGGGTCCTGGTCGTCACAGTAATGTCGCTTTCCTCACGGGGAGAGCGATGCTACGTTTGGAGGCAAGAAAGGATAACTGTAACCAGGTACCACAAACATGCATCAGATTCACACTCCAGGCCACCAGGGGGGAGCTTTTGATCCTATTTACTAGGTGACTCCCCATATAGATATAACTGGTAGTCTGTAGGGAAATTTAGAAAGTTCCAGACAGCCGTCTGAGGAGGACAGAGGGTTTACGGAGCTATGCATGCCCCCAGAGCTGCAGCTCCGGGAAAGAGACATTTTAGAAAGCCGAATTGATTGCAGTGAGCATGCAGGAGAGGGAAGCACAGGAGAGGATACCAGAAGGGGACCAGCCCCGAGCAGGCTGCCTCCTTCTGAGGCGCAGAACACCGGTAGCCCGGATACCGAGGTTGTAACGACCTCCACGCCTTACATCAGAGACCGACAGGACAGCTAATTTCACGTTACCTGTCCGCACCCACACCCAGGAGGCACGGTGACACACTGCAGAGCCGGTGTCATACAGGTTTTGTCCTATCCTAATCGGGGGACAGAGAGAGAGCTAACATCTGTGAGGACCTTATGTGAAGCTTTTCACAGTAAGGGACTACACCACTACAGCGCAATGGAAGTTTTTTTACTTTCCCCCTGGATAAGGGGACTCTGGACTTGCCTCCAAACCGGCCTGACCCTACCTGCCCAGTGCCATGGACTGTGGCTGCTGAAGTCTTCAGTAAATGAGGTAAAGAGACTGCAAACATGTATCCTCTTTCCTTACTGCATCTCTCACCATTCTACCATCCACACACCGGGAGCCCTGGGGTTATACTTCACCTGTGGGAAGTTATACCATCTAGCTGCCATAACATCACCCCAGAGGACCCCTTAAAGCAGCGCAGGTCCCCACTGACCGAACACCACAGGTGGCGTCACGAACATAAACTTTATTTAAAGACCTTTAAAGACCAAACCGCTGCATGACCAGCTCTATCCTCACCTACTGTATTCTCACCCATCCCTTGTAGATTGTGAGCCTTCGCGGGCAGGGTCCTCACTCCTCCTGTACCAGTTATGATTTGTATTGTTTAAGATTATTGTACTTGTTTTTATTATGTATACCCCTCCTCACATGTAAAGCGCCATGGAATAAATGGCGCTATAACAATAAATAATAATAATAATAAAGACCTTTCACTTTTACATGGGCGCCCAGGGCCACGGACCGGGTCGCAGCCACCGTGACATCCCCCTGTGAACCACCGGACCCGGTACAGAGTACCCCACGGCCCTGGCGGGTGACTCAGGGGCACGGGCCCTTTAAAAGCGCAGGCAGAGTATGAACTGCCGCGGTTTATGTCCCGATGACCACTGACTAGTGTGTGCCTGTCGCCACCAGCGTATGATGTCAGTGTCAAGCGCCGGACATACGCACATAAGTCAGCCGTCGGTCTCTGCTAGGTCTTAATATGAGCACGCCGGATCTGCAGAGGAGGAGGAGGATGCCACCGGGCACCGGGAGCACAGGAAGGTAAGAGGAATCTTTTTTTAGCTGTGCATGCGGCATGGTACGGGTGCTAGGTTGGATATATGGGGGGAGCAGGACAAGTGGCCAGGATGGATATATTAGGGGTGAACAGGACAAGTGACCAGGATGGATATATGGGGGAACAGGACAAGCGACCAGGATGAATATATGGGGGAACAGGACAAGCGACCAGGATGAATATATGGGGGGGAGCAGGACAAGTGACCAGGATGGATATATGGGGGGGAGCAGGACAAGTGACCAGGATGGATATATGGGGGAGAGCAGGACAAGTGACCAGGATGGATATATGGGGGGAGCAGGACAAGTGACCAGGATGAATATATGGGGGGAGGAGGACAAGTGACCAGGATGGATATATGGGGAGAACCAGGACGGATATATGGAGGGAGCCAGGATGGATACATGAGGGGTTCCAGGATAAGGGACCAGGATGGATGGAGGAGGCAGGATGGATATATGGAGGCCAGAATAGATATATGGGGGGCAGGATCAGGTATCTATGGGGGCGAGTATGGTTAGCTGGGGGGGACAGGATGGATATTTGGGGCCCAGGCTGCAGATATTGGGATCAGGCTGGACAAGGTACATAGGGGGTCAGGCTGGGGCATATTATAAAATAAAGGGTGCCAGGCTGGGAGAGATTATTAAATAAAGGGGGCCAGGAAGATAGATTTAGGTCCAATTAGGGACATTATTACTACTGTAATATAATTAACATTTTAGGAAACTGTTTTCCATGGAGGGAAGAAAAGGGGGGTCTTGCTACTGTGCAAGGCGGCACTACGTCATTTTTTTTTTCATCTGTCGTATTGTAGAAGTCAGAGAAAAAGTGGGGAATGTGTTCGAGGAGCGATAAGCTATTGATGACTGTGCTATTTTTTGCAGAGATGAGTTTTGGCTGGAAGAAGTGATGGTGTCTGTGCCAAATGAAGAAGAAAAGCGATAATGAAGGACTTTAACTACAGACACTACAGACACTGTGATCACTGTATTACCCGTAAACTGACACAATATACAGAGCTCCTGTGTATAACGTCACTGGTGATCGCTGTATTACCTGTACACTGACACTATATACAGAGCTCCTGTGTATAATGTTACCGGTGATCACTGTATTACCTGTACACTATACACTATATACAGAGCTCCTGTGTATAACATCACTGATGATCACTGTATTACCTGTACACTGACACTATATACAGAGCTTCTGTGTATAAGGTTTCTGTGATCACTGTATTACCTGTACACAGACACTATATACAGAGCTCATGTGTATAACGTCACTGGTGATAACAGTGTTGTTAGTGTTATGTTTTGTATTCATGATCAGTATTGTAGTATTTGATCACTATGTGGTGGTAATTTGTGGTCTGGTCACGGTGTGGCGGTATTTATCCCCTGTATGTGGTATTATTTGGTCACTATGTGGTGGAATAGGTAGTCTAGTTATGGTATGGCAGTATTTCATGTGGTATTATTCGGTTACTATGTGGTCTGGTCATGGTGTGGTATTATGGGTCTTGGTATAGTGGATTGTGATGTGTATGGCGGTCATTTGTTCTCTCTGCTATTAAGTTGGAGAAGATTCTTTATTTCCCTTAGATTAACTACTTGGTACACAGCACCAGAGATGCAGTTACAGGGGTTCTCCTGTGAAAAAAAGTGATCACCTTTCCACAGAATAAATGATAACGTATTGATGGGTGGGGGTCTGACTGCTGGGACCCAATCGGCAGAATGTGGAGCTTTTATCTCCATTAGACTGGAGCCGCATGTTCGACTTGACCACTGATCCATTCATTCCCTCAGTGGCTGCGAGCGCTGCACTTCTTTCTTTTCTAGAGGCCCCAAAGAGAATGAATGGCGCTGCGGTCAGACATCCCACCTGCCCTGCATTTTAAAATGAGAATAAGTGTCCTATCAGAGATAAAACTTCCTCATTCTTCCGATCGGTGCAGTTTCTAATGGTCGGACCCTTTGTGATCACCTATTCTTTAGAGCCCATGGATCAGTGAAAACTTGTTTTAACCAAAGATCCCCTTTAATGTAAACTACCATAATTGTACATCACAGTTATGCTGGCGCACAGGAGATGTGCAGGAGCCGCCTGTGTATTACAGTCAATGCTCCACTATAACAGGGATAACGGCTTACAGATATTTGCATATAACTGTTGGGTGGGCCCCTAGGTTCAATTCTCCCTGTGGGCCCCAGACATCCCAGTCTGACCCTGTATCACGGCATGTTATGGGAGCAAAACATGAGAAAGTGACCAACTCAACCCACTACAATGGCTACCAATACTCACATCCATCACAAATACATATTCCTTATCCCACCCAGCACCCTTAGTTGATGCAGTGAAAGTCGTATGTTTACTTTTTTGGAAGATCTTCAATCACAGGGAGAGAAAAAGAACAAGCTGCTAATTATCTAACTATTACATACTAATTACCGCCGCTTACACAGATTATTAAGCGGCTAATAAAACTCGGAAACATGTATTTTGTTCCCCGTCTTGTCCTGTATTATGTCTTGTCCTGGATACAAAACAACTGGAGATTTTCCGATGAGAACGCGCTTGTAAAGCCACGCATGTCATGGGCCGGTTAGTACTAGTCTACAGATAGGACGGGCTTGTCATCCCCATAATATATCATTCTATGGCTGCCGTCCCGGTGATATTCCATGTGGAGTGATCTTTTTTATAATATATATATATCTCCATACAAATTTTAACTGATCGCAAGTCAGAGGTTTGCACCCTTTCAATACCAGGGGTCTCTGCCAAAGATGTAATTTGCTGTGTTGTAACCATTTGTGTTGTCTTTTAACACAATTTCATATTTTTTTTCTCTTTCCAAGACAAAATAGGCAAACTTATTTTTAAAAAAATTCCAAAATTTGAAGGAAAATAATGAAAAAAAAAAAAGTGATGCCACAATTTAATTCCTTGATTATTGCTGCAGAAAAGAAATCAGTTTCATTTATCTGGTTGGGGCTGTTTTGACATCAGACACATGGATTTCTGCTCGCTCGCGTGCGTGAATGTATGTTAACATTTCCGAAAAGGAGTTGTGTCAGCCCTTGAAATCGTGTACCGAAGGATGGTGCCTGTAAAGTTACATGGTAAGCCTGTCAAATGAGAGGCGGTCTTTGTACTAAAAAGGAAATTTAAAGGTATTTTACCAAACACTGTGAACACCATGATGCTCAGAACCTGCGCAAATCATAAAGGGGCTTCTCTAATGTTTAGCAGGTTCTCCACTAATCTTTAATTAAAGAGTCTACCTGGGATTAAAAAAAAAAAAAAAAATCAGGATAAAAGCTCAAAATGGGTTAAAATAATTCAAATGTTGGAAAAAAAAAGTTAAATTCCTTGTTGCTTTAGCGACTGACCTCTGGGATCTTATGCCGTTCCTGCCATCATCACAGCTGAGGATAGCGACTGGCTGCAGTGGTCATATCTGTGTACACAATGTTTTTGCCTTTTGTTGAATTCTCATTTTATAGGTGTTCACCTTTTTTTTTTTTTATGTTGGACATTGTGGGCAAAAATTAGGGTTTTCCAAATGTTTTGCAACTTTTCAAAAACGTGCTAAATTCGGTGCAAATTTACTCCAGTCCCCTCCTTTTACGTACGCCTGAAACTGTTCGCAATTTTTACGCCATTTTAACAGGCTACTTTTTTTTGCACTAAAAAAGTTGCAAGACAGAAATTAATGTCTTTTTCATTTTGCCAAAATTTATGAACCATTTTGATTCATTTTGCTCAAAATACAGTAGGACGAAAAAAAATTACAAAAAATTTTTTGCAAATGATGAATCGTGGAAAAAAAAACTTAAAGGAAAAGAAAATGTCGAAAATCTGATCATGTTGTTTCTTATGTTTATATTGTTTATTTCATGCCAATAAACATCATGGTCCATAATCTTGTGTGACAGCTCTCCATTGATTTTACAGATTATTTCTTGCTATGGAAAGGCGTCATTAGTGTCATGTACAAATCTACATACACTCAAAACTCTATAAATAAGATAATTGCTACTTTTGAGATGTAAACAACAATTTTCTTCGCACGTAAATGATAAGTCAAGGTCTGGAGAAATTGCATCAACCTTGTGGTGGCCTCTCGATGTCTTCTGTCATAATGGTTAATAACAAAAAAAAAATTTACTTTCTTTTATAGCGCCATTAATGCCACAGCACTTTACAGACATCATCATCACTGTCCCGATCGGGGATCACAATCTAAATTCTCTATCGGTATGTCTTTTGAGTATGAGAGGAATCTGGAGAACATGAAAGCTCCTTGAAGATGATGCCCATGGTGGGATGTGAACCCAAGACCCCAACGCTGCAAAGCAATAATGCTAGTCACTGAGCCACGGCGCTTAGTTTATGGTCACATGCCGACTAGACAGACAACTGAATGAGTGACACGTTTAGTCGGAATGTGGCCGGAATTATGCATAGCGCATACTCGCAGTCACATGACCGGCTGCTCTATTTAGCGGCACTGAAGAATCTTCTTGATCAGACGGGAGCTTGCATTACCTGCCTAGATGCTCTAGTATAGCGGTACACTGTTCCCGGAGATTATTTATATTATACATTTTAAAAAGGACATTAAAATGTAGCGTTACGTGATGGGGATCGTGTACAGACGTGCGGCTCTCTGAAACAAATATCATGCATGATAGTGTTAGCTGCAAAGATCAGAATTTCCTGATTTAAAGGGGTTGTCCACTTTCTGGTGAAATTTGTAAAACGCTGTAATACATCAACAGAAGCACTAAATCCCCTAATTCTTCTCTCCAGATCTCCGGTTGCTCATGGATTTCATATTTACACAATGGATGGCGGCAGTGGGACTCAAGATGCCGCTAGTCATGCGATTTGCCCACGTGACTGCATCACTGGCTGCTCCCACTACCGTGCAGGTGCTGAACAGTGGACAGGCGCGCTCTGGACATGTGCAGATACAGGTATGGGGTACATCTGCCCAGGTGTTGAAGGGGTGCAGACAATTACTGTACAACATCGGCACAGAAATGGGAGCAGTCTGGGATGTGGTCATAAGGGTAAATCGTGTAAAACTCGAAATGTAAAAAAAAGAATAAATTAAATACAATAATTAACAAATAATTAGACATAATAGGTACAAACTACTACAATTTCATGTTATTTATCTCCTATAATCACTATAAAAAATATATATATAAAGTGATCAAAAAGTTAAATGGTAGGAATAAGAAGTACGGCCCTTGCAAAAACCAAACTGTAAACAAAAAGAATGCTAAGATTTTGTTTTTACTGTTCATTGGATAGCATAAAAACTACACCCCAAAAACACTGGTGGAATTACGTTTTTTTTTTCCCCTTCTACCCCCACAAAGAGTTTTTCCCCCGTTTTTAATACAGTAAGTAGTAAAAAAAATCCAACTTGCCTTCATAGGATTGGAAAAAAGATAGAAATGGAAAAATAGTGAAAACGAGTGAAATGAGAAAATTCTGGCTGACTGTAGTGACTACTAGGGGGCGCTCAGGAGGTAACTGCATACTGCATCGTACAAGGCACCCAATAGTCACACAGTAGCTGTAAGCTTCCCATTGTGGTAAATGAAGATCATTCGTTAAGTGTTCGGGGAGATTATGAGCCTTTTAACACAAAAATAAAGCCAATATATAAGTGAGATACCAGCAAAAGCAAGATACTTGATGGAAGTCATTGGAATGTTTTGGGGTTCTCATGGATGGTGTTGGGGGGTAGAAGATAAAACCCACCCTTTGTTCAACCATGAGATAATCCACTGTCTGAAAACGACAGATAGTCCCTTACATTCAATTATATTATTTCACAATTTCCACATTTCACATCCTTACATCCCATCTGTGCGGGTGTAATCGGCTGCCTGTCGATGTTACTGGAACAGGTTTCAATGTTCGAACTATTTTTGAAGCCTCGCGTCGGAATTATCTGATGTTCATCACCAGCCGGAGAGAGAGTACATTGTGGTTTTGGGACCGACAGTGTGATGTGTAACTTCCCGGCAGTTACAGCATAGATGTTCTAAGCTTCAAGAATTTCTGGTAAGTCTTTTATTAGACCCTAGGATGGGACAAATGAATGGACGGACCCCATGGGAGAGAAGTGTACAGAGAAGTGAGGATGTGCAGCGAACGGGTCCATGTACAGGTTATGTGGCCGTACAAGAGGATTTCCTGAGATGGGGTTGTAAGGTAATTTCTCATGTGATAGTAACCACATTGAGAGAGGACCAAGCTGAGAGAAAGTGGCGCCCTCAAGTTGAGGAAGAACATGGCGCCACCAACTAGATGCATAAAAGGAACATGATATCACCAGGTGGTCGAAAAGAGACAAAGGGGCACAAAGTGTTGGATGTGTGGACAGAACAAGGCACCTCCAGGTGGTTGCATCATATATATCATTTTTTTCTTATTATTTTTCTTTTTTTTTTTAGAGTACAATGGACAACTAAAAACACATTTTAAATTGCATTATCCTTTCTGTAGAAATTATTTTTATATATTGGACACTTTTTTTCAGGGATGAGCTACAAACAGTGATTTGGGCTTGCATGGTTTTCTTTTTTTTATTTATTTCTTACACTGTGCCCCTCCAGCTCCTGCTCTTTTCTTACGCCCAGACCGCTGGGTCCACAGCAGGAGGGAGTTTCCTATCCTGTACACACAGTGATAGTTCAGGGCCGAATATAAAGTGATCAGGAACGCAGAGATGGTAATAAACCCTCTCTGCCTTCTCGGTGAGGAATCTGGCTGTGTCTGGCAGCTGCGTGATCTCATGAAGCAGCTTACTCTGCGTTGACATTTTGGAACATTTATTTCTTTGGGCAGTTCGGAGTTAAAGACTATCAATTTGTTTTTCATAAACCAATAGTACACTTGAAAACGAGAAAGTTTGAAACATAAATTATTAGAGAAATCTGCTTCTTTCTCCTCCTGGACTGAAATACACAATTCAGGGATAAAATCAGTTTTCAGTGGATAAAGATTTTCCCGTCACAGAGATAGGAGACGACAGTTTGTGCTCAGAAAGTTCTATGGAGAAATGTAACTGTTGTTTCAGGAGAACTTGCAGCAGAATGTCTGTGTCGGCCTCTAGCTCCTCCATCTCCATAGAGTGATAAAAGCACCAACTGCCTCCTTCTATCACAGTTTTGGGAAAATCTGTCTTCACCGAATGCAAATTTTACAGATTTTACCCATGAATGGAGAATGAAAGCTCAGTGCATGAGAAGAAAGGCGCAGATTTCTCCGATAGGATATATTACAAAGTTGCTTATTTTCATGTGGACTCTTAATGTATGAAATAAAAAATGTAAAACAACAGACATTTAAGTGTTAAACACTTAAAGAGAGAACTTACAAAATTATTCAAACTCATAAGCTAAAGCTTCCCCCCAAATAAAAGGTTACAGGGGTGATGTATAGTCATTCAGGGGCAGATACAGACAGAAGAGGGCCCCTGTGCAAGACCAGTATATTGGCCCTTTGCCATACAATAATGTGAAGGTGGTAGAGGTCACCTTACCTCATGGCACCAGGTTGTACCAATGGTATATCCGCCCCCTGTATTAATTTATGCACTCTGCACCCCTGCATAAATGTATCAAGGGTCTCACTGCAATTTGGCAAAATGCTAAATTCAAAGCCACAGCTTTGCTTTTATATTAGGGAAAGGATCATGGCATCAATACGGCACCCAGCGCTCATCTCGCCCACCATTACCTAGATCACAATATTTATATATTGTGGATCAGAACCAACCTGTGCAAAAAAAAACAACAAATTAGAATAAACTCTTCCAATTTATAAAAAATAAAAAATCTGTATATAGCCACAAGGTGGCAGTATTCCAGAGGAGTGTATGGCTGATGCGTGAGTGCAGCGTGATCACAATATTGTGTAATTGTGTGATTTTATTTCTGCATCCTCTATTACCACTGCGCTCCCCTTGCTCATCGCATCCATGACATATAAAAAGGTGCGACAGACAGAACCTAAAAGGTGAAAGTAGCCCCCATCTTTAGTGATCGTTCCGACACACACAGGGGGTCTTCTTCATGCATTCAAGGGTCATGTGTGAGGGTCTATACTCGAGCATCAGAAGCTGTAGCCCTCGCTCATCTATATTCAGGCCCCAGGAGACATTACATGGAAGCTGTGGTTAAAGTCAATATTAACAATTTAACTTGTCGTTCATCAATCATTTAACTCTTCAGCAAATAGATTCTACCTACACGTTTTTCATGTGTAATGACTGCTTCCAAGTCCAAAGTGCAACTACAGAGGTACAGTATGTGCACAAGGGACATCTGCCCCGGAGGGCATGTGGCAGGGAAATGCTCGGGGGTAAATACCGCTGCAGATATGGCGACATTAGTCTGCGCACGTGACTTTCTGCAATGCAAAGAATTAAATGCATGGTAACATCCGCAGCGTAAATTGGCATGCTGGATATTAAATCTGCAGCTCTGGACAATTTATCTTCATTCAGGCGCAGATGAGAAAAACGGAACGAGTTTCATCAGTTTTTTTCATTAAGAAAAAAAAAAAGAAAGTATCAGCATGCTTTTGCATCAATGTTCAGACCACGTGGACAGCGCACCCACAATAAACACTCGGCACAGTCACACACACCCACGCAACTTTTGCAACTTTACATTGAAAAATACATAATGTCACGGATATTTGCTGGTTCTTTAAGCTTTTTCTTAACGGAAATAATATACAAAAAGTGAAATATTCTGCAGATTTCTCCACCCCAATCTAATAAGCACCATCCGTATCTCGGACTACATGCCATTAGTAATGATGCATTGGGTGCCTGACTGAGTAGGACTTGGGAATACACAGATGTATTAATACGTGCATTTACATAATACTGAGATTATAATAAGTCGTTATGGTTACTAATAAGGATGCAGGGGTGATTGCCCACCTCGCCTCCCCCCACAAGCTCATACATCTTCAGCAACAACACGTCTTGATGAACTATCCTTCAGTATATTAGATCCACGGAGGGTTTCCATACTTGTGTTTTTCTACAAAACCACAGAAGCGGTTTCTTTTGTTCTTTTTTATGTAGAAAACTGAATGACTCACATGAGATTGACACTTGCCTTTCTGTAGCCCCCCTCCCTTTAAAATGTAACAAAAAAAATAAAAAGGGGAAATGAAAATGGCTGACTGTCAAGATGGCTGTGCCGTTTCCTTATTTCAACTAGAGTAAGATGAAAAAAAATAGCAGCGAGCTTTGACCTGACATCAACAGTGATGATACTCATGCCATGCACTAAAGACAACAAATACTGACTGTGGACAGTGCACAAGTTGGCTATTCTATGCAGAAGGCAAACTATCTTCAGCTACTAACAGGTGGTGAGCCACCGATAGGGAGACTGGGAGCCACCTGTAGGAAGACTGGGAGCCACCTGTAGGAAGACTGGGAGCCACCTGTAGGAAGACTGGGAGCCACCTGTAGGGAGACTGGGAGCCACCTGTAGGGAGACTGAAAGCCACCTGTAGGAAGACTGAAAGCCACCTGTAGGGAGACTGAAAGCCACCTGTAGGGAGACTGGGAGCTACCTGTAGGGAGACTGGGAGCCACCTGTAGGGAGACTGGGAGCCACCTGTAGGGAGACTGGGAGCCACCTGTAGGGAGACTGAAAGCCACCTGTAGGGAGACTGGGAGCTACCAATGGGGAGACTGGGAGCCACCTGTAGGGAGACTGGGAGCCACCTGTAGGGAGACTGGGAGCCACCTGTAGGGAGACTGGGAGCCACCTGTAGGGAGACTGAAAGCAACCTGTAGGGAGACTGGGAGCCACCTCTAGGAACACTGTGAGCCACCTGTAGGGAGACTGAGAGACACCTGTAGAAAGACTAGGAGAACCACCTGTAGGGAGACTGGGAGCCACCTGTAGGGAGACTGGGAGCCACCTGTAGGGAGACAGGAAGCTGTTGTGAATTCTGTGGCTGAATTCACTCCTGTGGTCACAAGTGGTACTGCAGCTTCTGAGCTTCCTTTCTCAGGTGTTCTGGTGAGCTCATTAGCTGCTTCGTTACTTAACTCCACCTGATGCGGCTATCCTTGCTCCTAGTCAATGTTCCAGTGTTGGATCTGAGCTTCTCCTGATTGTTCCTGTGACCTGCTGCTCTGTATAGCTAAGTGCTTTTTTGCTATTTTGTTGCCTTTTTTCTGTCCAGCTTGTCTTTTGTTTTGCTGGAAGCTCTGAGACGCAAAGGGTGTACCGCCGTGCCGTTAGTCCGGCACGGTGGGTCTTTTTTGCCCCCTTTTGCGTGGGTTTTGCTTTAGGGTTTTTTGTAGACTGCAAAGTTCGCTTTACTGTCCTCGCTCTGTCTAAGAATATCGGGCCCCACTTTGCTGAATCTATTTCATCCCTACGTTTTGTCTTTTCATCTTACTCACAGTCATTATATGTGGGGGGCTGCCTTTTCCTTTGGGGTATTTCTCTGGGGGCAAGTCAGGCCTATTTTTCTATCTTCAGGCTAGCTAGTTTCTTAGGCTGTGCCGAGTTGCATAGGTAGTGGTTAGGCGCAATCCACAGCCACTTTTAGTTGTGTTTAGGATAGGATCAGGTGTGCAGTCTACAGAGTTTCCACGTCTCAGAGCTCGTTCTTTTGTTTTTGGGTATTTGTCAGATCACTGTGTGCGCTCTGATCGCTAGGCACACTGTGTCTCTGGATTGCCTTCATTACACCTTTCATTAGCAGACATAACAGTACTAGGAGCCAACTAATGATTCTCAATAGAGGGAAAGAAAAAGTTCTGACATTTTTTTTTTTTTCTTTCTCTGCTCTGTGTTCACTTTTTTTTTTTTTTTTTTTCCCCTAGACATTTGGGTGTTTCTGGACACAGGTGTGGACATGGATTTTCAGGGTCTGTGCTCTTCAATGGATAATCTCGTTATAAATGTACAAAAGATTCAAGATACTATTGATCAGAAATCTATGTTAGAACCAAGAATTCCTATTCCTGATTTGTTTTTTGGAGATAGAACTAAGTTTCCAAGTTTCAAAAATAATTGTAAGCTATTTCTGGCCTTGAAACCTCATTCTTCTGGTAATCCTATTCAACAGGTTTTGATTATTATTTCTTTTTTGCGCGGCGACCCTCAAGACTGGGCATTTTCTCTTGCGCCAGGAGACCCTGCATTGAGTAGTGTCGATGCGTTTTTCCTGGCACTCGGATTACTGTACGATGAGCCTAATTCAGTGGATCAGGCTGAGAAAAATTTGCTGGCTTTGTGCCAGGGTCAGGATGATATAGAAGTATATTGTCAGAAATTTAGGAAATGGTCAGTACTCACTCAGTGGAATGAATCTGCGCTGGCAGCTTTGTTCAGAAAGGGTCTCTCTGAGGCTCTTAAGGATGTCATGGTGGGATTTCCTATGCCTGCTGGTTTGAATGAGTCTTTGTCTTTAGCCATTCAGATCGGTAGACGCTTGCGCGAGCGTAAATCTGTGCACCATTTGGCGGTATTGCCTGAGGTTAAACCTGAGCCTATGCAGTGCGATAGGACTATGACCAGAGTGGAACGGCAGGAATACAGACGTCTGAATGGGCTGTGTTTCTACTGTGGTGATTCCACTCATGCTATTTCTGATTGTCCTAAGCGCACTAAGCGGTCCGCTAGGTCTGCCGTCATTGGTACTGTACAGTCCAAATTCCTTCTGTCCATTACCTTGATATGCTCTTTGTCATCGTTTTCTGTCATGGCGTTTGTGGATTCAGGCGCTGCCCTAAATCTGATGGATTTGGATTATGCTAAACGTTGTGGGTTTTTCTTGGAGCCTTTGCGGTGTCCTATTCCATTGAGAGGAATTGATGCTACACCTTTGGCCAAGAATAAACCTCAGTACTGGGCCCAGCTGACCATGTGCATGGCTCCTGCACATCAGGAAGTTATTCGCTTTCTGGTGTTGCATAATCTGCATGATGTGGTCGTGTTGGGGTTGCCATGGCTACAAACCCATAATCCAGTATTGGATTGGAATTCCATGTCGGTGTCCAGCTGGGGTTGTCAGGGGGTACATGGTGATGTTCCATTTTTGTCGATTTCGTCATCCACCCCTTCTGAGGTCCCAGAGTTCTTGTCTGATTATCAGGATGTATTTGAAGAGCCCAAGTCCGATGCCCTACCTCCGCATAGGGATTGTGATTGTGCTATCAATTTGATTCCTGGTAGTAAATTCCCTAAAGGTCGATTATTTAATTTATCCGTGCCCGAACACGCCGCTATGCGCAGTTATGTGAAGGAATCCCTAGAGAAGGGACATATTCGCCCATCGTCATCACCACTGGGAGCAGGGTTCTTCTTTGTAGCTAAGAAGGATGGTTCGCTGAGACCGTGTATTGATTACCGCCTTCTTAATAAGATCACTGTTAAATTTCAGTATCCCTTGCCATTGTTATCTGACTTGTTTGCTCGGATTAAGGGGGCTAGTTGGTTCACTAAGATAGATCTTCGTGGTGCGTATAATCTGGTGAGAATCAGGCAAGGAGATGAATGGAAAACTGCATTCAATACGCCCGAGGGTCATTTTGAGTATCTAGTGATGCCGTTCGGACTTGCCAATGCTCCATCAGTGTTTCAATCCTTTATGCATGACATCTTCCGTGAGTACCTGGATAAATTCCTGATTGTTTACTTGGATGACATTTTGATCTTCTCAGATGATTGGGAGTCTCATGTGAAGCAGGTCAGAATGGTTTTTCAGGTCCTGCGTGCTAACTCTTTGTTTGTGAAGGGATCAAAGTGTCTCTTCGGTGTGCAGAAAGTTTCATTTTTGGGATTCATCTTTTCCCCTTCTACTATCGAGATGGATCCAGTTAAGGTCCAAGCCATCCAGGATTGGATTCAGCCGACATCTCTGAAAAGTCTGCAAAAGTTCCTGGGCTTTGCTAATTTTTATCGTCGCTTCATCTGTAATTTTTCTAGCATTGCCAAACCATTGACCGATTTGACCAAGAAGGGTGCTGATTTGGTCAATTGGTCTTCTGCTGCTGTGGAAGCTTTTCAGGAGTTGAAGCGTCGTTTTTGTTCTGCCCCTGTGTTGTGTCAGCCAGATGTTTCTCTTCCGTTCCAGGTCGAGGTTGATGCTTCTGAGATTGGAGCAGGGGCGGTTTTGTCACAGAGAGGTTCTGATTGCTCAGTGATGAAACCATGTGCTTTCTTTTCCAGGAAGTTTTCGCCCGCTGAGCGTAATTATGATGTGGGCAACCGAGAGTTGCTGGCCATGAAGTGGGCATTCGAGGAGTGGCGTCATTGGCTTGAAGGAGCTAAGCATCGCGTGGTGGTATTGACTGATCATAAGAACTTGACTTATCTCGAGTCTGCCAAGCGCTTGAATTCTAGACAGGCCCGTTGGTCGTTATTTTTTGCCCGCTTCGACTTTGTGATTTCGTACCTTCCGGGCTCTAAAAATGTGAAGGCGGATGCTCTGTCTAGGAGTTTTGTGCCCGACTCTCCGGGTTTATCTGAGCCAGTGGGTATCCTCAAGGAAGGAGTCATTGTGTCTGCCATCTCCCCTGATTTGCGGCGGGTGCTGCAAAAATTTCAGGCGAATAAACCTGATCGTTGTCCAGCGGAGAAACTGTTCGTCCCTGATAGGTGGACTAATAAACTTATCTCTGAACTTCATTGTTCGGTGTTGGCTGGTCATCCTGGAATCTTTGGTACCAGAGAGTTAGTGGCTAGATCCTTCTGGTGGCCATCTCTGTCACGGGATGTACGTACTTTTGTGCAGTCCTGTGGGATTTGTGCTAGGGCTAAGCCCTCCTGTTCTCGTGCCAGTGGGTTGCTTTTGCCCTTGCCGGTCCCAAAGAGGCCTTGGACACATATTTCGATGGATTTCATTTCTGACCTTCCCGTTTCTCAAAAGATGTCAGTCATTTGGGTGGTCTGTGATCGCTTTTCTAAAATGGTCCATCTGGTGCCCTTGGCTAAATTGCCTTCCTCCTCTGATTTGGTACCTTTGTTCTTTCAGCATGTGGTTCGGTTGCATGGCATTCCTGAGAATATTGTTTCTGACAGAGGTTCCCAGTTTGTTTCAAGGTTCTGGGGAGCCTTTTGTGGTAGGATGGGCATTGACCTATCCTTTTCCTCGGCTTTCCATCCTCAGACTAATGGCCAGACCGAACGAACCAATCAGACCTTGGAAACATATCTGAGATGTTTTGTTTCTGCAGACCAGGATGATTGGGTGTCCTTTTTGCCGTTGGCTGAGTTCGCCCTTAATAATCGGGCCAGCTCGGCTACCTTGGTTTCTCCATTTTTCTGCAATTCTGGGTTCCATCCTCGTTTCTCTTCAGGACATGTTGAGTCTTCGGACTGTCCTGGTGTGGATTCTGTGGTGGACAGGTTGCAGCAGATCAGGACTCAGGTAGTGGACAATTTGACCTTGTCCCAGGAGAAGGCTCAACTTTTCGCTAATCGCAGACGCCGTGTGGGTCCCCGACTTCGTGTTGGGGATCTGGTTTGGTTATCTTCTCGTCATATTCCTATGAAGGTTTCCTCTCCTAAATTTAAACCTCGTTTTATTGGTCCGTATAGGATTTCTGAGGTTCTCAATCCTGTGTCTTTTCGTCTGACCCTCCCAGACTCCTTTTCCATACATAATGTATTCCATAGGTCATTGTTGCGGAGATACGTGGCACCTATGGTTCCATCTGTTGAGCCTCCTGCCCCGGTTTTGGTGGAGGGGGAATTGGAGTATATTGTGGAGAAGATTTTGGATTCTCGTGTTTCTAGACGGAAACTCCAGTATCTGGTTAAATGGAAGGGTTATGCTCAGGAAGATAATTCCTGGGTTTTTGCCTCTGATGTTCATGCTCCCGATCTTGTTCGTGCCTTTCATGCGGCTCATCCTGGTAGGCCTGGGGGCTCTGGTGAGGGTTCGGTGAGGGTACTGTTGTGAATTCTGTGGCTGAATTCACTCCTGTGGTCACAAGTGGTACTGCAGCTTCTGAGCTTCCTTTCTCAGGTGTTCTGGTGAGCTCATTAGCTGCTTCGTTACTTAACTCCACCTGATGCTGCTATCCTTGCTCCTAGTCAATGTTCCAGTGTTGGATCTGAGCTTCTCCTGATTGTTCCTGTGACCTGCTGCTCTGTATAGCCAAGTGCTTTTTTGCTATTTTGTTGCCTTTTTTCTGTCCATCTTGTCTTTTGTTTTGCTGGAAGCTCTGAGACGCAAAGGGTGTACCGCCGTGCCGTTAGTCCGGCACGGTGGGTCTTTTTTGCCCCCTTTTGCGTGGGTTTTGCTTTAGGGTTTTTTGTAGACTGCAAAGTTCGCTTTACTGTCCTCGCTCTGTCTAAGAATATCGGGCCCCACTTTGCTGAATCTATTTCATCCCTACGTTTTGTCTTTTCATCTTACTCACAGTCATTATATGTGGGGGGCTGCCTTTTCCTTTGGGGTATTTCTCTGGGGGCAAGTCAGGCCTATTTTTCTATCTTCAGGCTAGCTAGTTTCTTAGGCTGTGCCGAGTTGCATAGGTAGTGGTTAGGCGCAATCCACAGCCACTTTTAGTTGTGTTTAGGATAGGATCAGGTGTGCAGTCTACAGAGTTTCCACGTCTCAGAACTCGTTCTTTTGTTTTTGGGTATTTGTCAGATCACTGTGTGCGCTCTGATCGCTAGGCACACTGTGTCTCTGGATTGCCTTCATTACACCTTTCATTAGCAGACATAACAGGAAGCCACCTGTAGGGAGACTGGGAGCCACCTGTAGGGAGACAGGAAGCCACCTGTAGAGAGACTAGGAGCCACCTGTAAGGAGACTAGGAGAACCACCTGAACGGAGACTAGGAGCCACCTGTAAGGAGACTGGGAGCCATCAGTAGGGAGACTGGGAGCCACCTGTAGGGAGACTGGGAGCCACCTGTAAGGAGACTGGGAGCCAACAGTAGGGAGACTGGGAGCCACCTGTAGGGAGACTGGGAGCCACCTGTAGGGAGACTGGGAGCCATCAGTAGGGAGACTGGGAGCCACCTGTAGGGAGACTGGGAGCCACCTGTAGGGAGACTGGGAGCCACATGTAGGGAGACTAGGAGAGCCACCTGTAGGGAGACTAGGAGCCACTTGTAGGGAGACTGGAAGCCACCTGTAGGGAGACTAGGAGAACCACTTGTTTGGAGACTGGGAGCCACCTGTAGGGAGACTAGGAGAACCACCTGTACGGAGACTAGGAGCCACCTGTAGAGAGCCTAGGAGAACCACTTGTTTGGAGACTGGGAGCCACCTGTAGGGAGACTAGGAGCCACCTGTAAGGAGACTAGGAGAACCACCTGAACGGAGACTAGGAGCCACCTGTAAGGAGACTGGGAGCCATCAGTAGGGAGACTGGGAGCCACCTGTAGGGAGACTGGGAGCCACCTGTAAGGAGACTGGGAGCCATCAGTAGGGAGACTGGGAGCCACCTGTAGGGAGACTGGGAGCCACCTGTAGGGAGACTGGGAGCCATCAGTAGGGAGACTGGGAGCCACCTGTAGGGAGACTGGGAGCCACCTGTAGGGAGACTGGGAGCCACATGTAGGGAGACTAGGAGAGCCACCTGTAGGGAGACTAGGAGCCACTTGTAGGGAGACTGGAAGCCACCTGTAGGGAGACTAGGAGAACCACTTGTTTGGAGACTGGGAGCCACCTGTAGGGAGACTAGGAGAACCACCTGTACGGAGACTAGGAGCCACCTGTAGAGAGACTAGGAGAACCACTTGTTTGGAGACTGGGAGCCACCTGTAGGGAGACTAGGAGAGCCATCTGTAGGGAGACTGGGAGCCACCTGAACGGAGACTAGGAGCCAACTGTAGGGAGACTGGAAGCCACCTGTAGGGAGACTAGGAGAACCACATGTATGGAGACTAGGAGCCACCTGTAGGAAGACTGGGAGCCACCTGTAGGGAGACTGGGAGCCACCTGTAGGGAGACTGGGAGCCAACTGTAGGGAGACTGGGAGCCAACTGTAGGGAGACTAGAAGAACCAACTGTATGGAGACAAGGAGCCACCTGTAGAGAGACTAGGAGAGCCACCTGCAGGGAGACTAAGAGGGCCACCTGTAGGGAGACAAGGAGAGCCACCTGTAGGGAAAATGAAAGTCACCTGTAGGGAGACTAGGAGAGCCACCTGTAGGGAGAATGAGGGGCAAAAGTGTACACATGTAAGGAGCAGACCCGGATCAGGCAAACCTACTACATGACGGATCCGGAACTGTTGGGACTGTCACCCAGCTTGCACGGGGGAAAGCATAAGGCCCCGGACCGACCTTTGCACTCTGGAGTAGGAGTCGTAGCTAAGATAAAAGAGCTGCAGTGTGCAGGAAATCAGTCTTAGCGTGAACGTGCAGTGTGCAGGAGGGCAGTGTCAGGGCTCCTACTGTAGAGCATCCAGACAGAGTAGGCCCAAACCAGAATGGCCTGGAAGCCGCGACCAGAGACTGCCGACAAAGAGGCATCCGGACCCCGCTGACAGTGCTGACCGTGAGTGACAAGTCACGCAGTCAGAACACAGAAGCGCACACTCACTGACAAGGAATCTGGGTCACCCGCCATGAGGGGTTTCGCATTATATCTGCTTTCCTTCGTACCTTGTCTCTGGACTCTGACAAGGAAAAAGACTGTGTTCTACCCTGCTCGAAATTTATAGTCCCACCGATCATCCACCGGACCACGAGGAATCACCGCTGCCGCCAGGATCCAGGACGCCATCTTCTCCAGGACTACACCGGACACCATACGTGCCACGGCCTTGGCGCCAACGCTCACAACCCGAAAACCGCATTCTGACGTTGTCGGACTGATAAGTTTGCTATTCGTAAACTTCCTACCCTATTCACTGCCCCTGTTTTCCCTGAGTTCCAAACCTCTTGTTCAATTTTACCGTTTTCCCCATTTTCTCCCTGCGAGGAGTATATCTGTAAAAGTAAACCCCGCGTTAACCCTTGCTCTGCCTCCGACCCGTTACTGCATCTTGCAACCTGCTCACACACCCCTTAAACAATTGCTTTTAGCACAAAAGAATGAAGAATATTCCAGAAATCCATCACCTGGAATTGCATGTGTGACCCCCTGTTGTGACGGCTCCCCTTGGTCTACTATTCTCATCCACACAATGGGCCTAGTGGCTGGGAGAACTATCGCTTGAGGCCCCTGAGCTACTGATGAGATTAATAGAATTATTGCTTTACATTTACCTTTACCAATCTCCTTTCCGGGCTTATGTATATAAGATCCAACCAACACGTCTTCCTTTGCTTGTTGGCACTGAATGGAAACATTGATTCCTGAGGCTAAACTGACGAGCAAGCAAATCTCTAATCAAACACAGCAAAGAAAATCTCTAATAAAACACAACAATATCGAAGTAACCGGTGCTCTGTGCTGGGAAAAGTCTGCATCCCTTAGAGCTGTGGACTCCGCATTACATGCATTGGTCCAATTGTGTGATGTCAGGTGGGGCTGCGAGGTACAGTTCTTCACGCTTCCCATTTTGTAATGCAAAGAACACTTCCATTATAGACAATCACAACTCTGAAGCATGGAGAGAAGGTTTCATTTACCCTGGTGTTGGAGTGAACAATCCCTTCTGTCCTTAATTTATGGTCTGTTTCCATCCCTGTCCAATAGTTTACAGAAGTATAGATCTTTAGAACAACAAATCAAAGGGATAGTAGCAACTTAGCTGCATTCTTCCAAAACAGTGCCACATTGGCCTATGGATTAGGTGCGGTAATTCAGATCTACAACAATTCATCCCATTGGAGCTGCAATACCAGACCCAATCCATAGCCAGGTGTGGTGCTGTTATTGAAAGTAGGCGGCCATGTTTTTCTAATCCTGGATAATGCTTTGTATACTACAAGAATCAGAACATCTTACTGGTATAGTCTTATTGATTGTGTGATGAGTGGAGGAAATCGTACTGGTCAGATTTCCACCACTTCTTCTTACACTCCACAGTCAGAGCAAACCCACTGTATTTCAGTTCTGTTTTCTGCAAAATAGGGAATGCTTTTAAAAAAAAAATATATTAGATTTTACACTATCATTATGCTGGGATGTAGAATAATGTATGACATGAAAAGGACACGAGTTCTGTGTAAATATCATAGTCTTAGTGCACGAAATGTACAACTCCCCTCACAACAGTGCCGCACACTTCTGCTTATAATGCAAAGTTAGGGCTCCGATGCACAAATACTGAATTTCCATTCTCATTTCAGTGGCAAAGGAGCTAAATATTTCCACAAATAAATGTCAAGCCCAAGTGGGAAACCTAAATCTAATCAATGTCTGTTTCCGCACTGCCACACTAGGATGACATTGCTCTTTATTGGACCAATATGCATCAACAATGTAAAGTAATAGTTTGCTTGGGGACGTCAGTAATTACATCATTGTGAAAGTATTATATTAGAACTTTACAATGGTTCTCAAATTTTAGATAATCAGTTGAAGAGAGTGCTTTGGTCCCAATGACGTTATGCAATTCATGTGTTTCAGTAAATGTGGAGGAAATAGTTGTAGTAAACAGTAGTGCCGTTAAAGGGAACCGGTGATATTGTACATGCAGTCTGATCAGTGGACAAAGAGAAGAAGTTAAACTTATGAAGATGATTGTAGAAAAAGATTCTAGTTTATTTATTTAAATCTCAGCATTTTATATGCTTAGGAATCCAGTGGATGGTTCTGCTCAGTGATAGATAAGGTGCCATGACTCTGTTGTTAGGTGTACCGGGACCATGGGCTCCCTCCCTGTACCTAACGCTTAGGGGCGCTCTAGCTCACAATGTTCAGATTACTTCTGATGGTGAAGACGCCGGGGCCACGTACCGTGCCTTAGCTCCTGAATCCGCCCTCAGTCTGCACTTTTCCCCCACCCAGAGAAGAGGAGAGTAGTAGTGTGCCATAATACACCAACCAGACTAAAAAGGTAATATGAACAGGCATAACGAAAAATACCAAACACACAAACATACTCACAACATATAACAGAGGAACTCACTGGGGAGTTGAGGATGGGGTTAGACCAAAGTAGTAGAAGAAACCTCAAAACCTAGCAACAGTCACAGATAAACCCACCAAATGCCCTCCTATAACAACCACCAACAACCTCCAGCCATGGAGCATAAGCTACTCTGACAATGAGTGCTAGCCAGGGCCGCCCAGATTCCATAGGAGATTGGAGTGAGTCTTAATGAAGGAAAGCTTCCAGGAGCACTCAACAGAGCAGTTTAACCCCTGCACTGATAAAAGAAACTTCCACCATTTAATATGAAGGTGAAGTGCTTCTAATCAATGCAGGAATAGGAGAAATCAGACACTGTGGTCTTTCTGGCTCCTCTCTGTTGCGGTAAACCAGTGACATAAGGTTATTAATTACTGAGTAGGACCGCACACTGGACTCAAGAAACATATAAAGTGCAGGGATATTAATTAAATGCAAGGTTTGCGGACACTTTTTCCAGCAAAATATAATATGAATCTGATCAGCTCTTTCTGCTCTAAACCATCATGCCAACAGATCAGATACAATTTTCAACATGATAGGTTCCCCTTACCAGGTGCTTTAATCCAGAATTGGGGCTCCGTTCCATGTCAATACCTTGTGACCCATCCTCTATTGTTTTGAATTGGTGGCGGCTGTGCAGTACCTGTCCACGGCCACTATACAGTCGAAGGAGCTTTGCTGTTCAGCTCTGCAACTGAGAAGTTCTGGCCGCTGCCGACACCAGGAAGGGTGCTGGTTACTGCACCCCCACCGATCACACATGGATGACCTATCCTAAGAATAGACCTTCAATGATAATGTCCCGGACAACCCATTTAATATATATTATTTATCTATTTATAAACACGTAGACATACAAATGTACTATTCGTATTTTCATTTGACCTTTTCACTACTCTTCTAAACACCCTACCAAGCTTCCAGACAATGCTCTGCCCCAATTGTTTGCTTATGTAGAGAGATACATTGTTGCCTTGTTTTTTTGTTGTTATTATTTTATGATTGTAAGAAACCATTAGAAACGTCTCTTGGACTTTGCAACAGCTTTGAAATGTCCAGATCCAATTATTATGAATTATGTAAGTGTGTGGTGACATAAATCACTTCTACCTAAAAAAAACAAAAACAATTTGCCTAATTATAGCGCAGCGCGATCCAAGCGAATTCCCTAAGCCACAAGAACAAACAATGCATCCCACTCTGCCACAGATGGCCAGGGCAAAGATAGTCTGTGTCAGCAGTTTATTCTTCTGGCTAGCATCAGCCAGATAGGATTGCTGCAAGTCCTGGCTTAGCCCAGTAATATAGGTGGTGAGGAGACTGCTCTCCAGAGGTTAGAAACTGCAGAATCATTCATTACCAATGTGCAAACTGAAAAGGTGTCCTCACCAATCACCAAGTGCTAGACCTTTTCTACAGGAGCTGCAACCCGCAATCATCCACTATATAGTATATACTACATGTTTGTAGAGACTTTTGAGATTTTTTTTTTAACTCCTTCACTTCCTTTCAATTTTCCTTTTTTCCTCCCCTTCTTTCAAGAGCCATAACTTTTTGACTTTTCCAGCCATATACAGTGGGGCAAAAAAGTATTTAGTCAGTCAGCAATAGTGCAAGTTCCACCACTTAAAAAGATGAGAGGCGTCTGTAATTTACATCATGGGTAGACCTCAACTATGGGAGACAAACTGAGAAAAAAAAATCCAGAAAATCACATTGTCTGTTTTTTTAACAATTTATTTGCATATTATGGTGGAAAATAAGTATTTGGTCAGAAACAAACAATCAAGATTTCTGTCTCTCACAGACATGTAACGTCTTCTTTAAGAGTCTCCTCTTTCCTCCACTCATTACCTGTAGTAATGGCACCTGTTTAAACTTGTTATCAGTATAAAAAGACACCTGTGCACACCCTCAAACAGTCTGACTCCAAACTCCACTATGGTGAAGACCAAAGAGCTGTCAAAGGACACCAGAAACAAAATTGTAGCCCTGCACCAGGCTGGGAAGACTGAATCTGCAATAGCCAACCAGTTTGGAGTGAAGAAATCAACAGTGGGAGCAATAATTAGAAAATGGAAGACATACAAGACCACTGATAATCTCCCTCGATCTGGGGCTCCACGCAAAATCCCACCCCGTGGGGTCAGAATGATCACAAGAACGGTGAGCAAAAATCCCAGAACCACGCGGGGGGACCTAGTGAATGAACTGCAGAGAGCTGGGACCAATGTAACAAGGCCTACCATAAGTAACACACTATGCCACCATGGACTCAGATCCTGCAGTGCCAGACGTGTCCCACTGCTTAAGCCAGTACATGTTCGGGCCCGTCTGAAGTTTGCTAGAGAGCATTTGGATGATCCAGAGGAGTTTTGGGAGAATGTCCTATGGTCTGATGAAACCAAACTGGAACTGTTTGGTAGAAACACAACTTGTCGTGTTTGGAGGAAAAAGAATACTGAGTTGCATCCATCAAACACAATACCTACTGTAAAGCATGGTGGTGGAAACATCATGCTTTGGGGCTGTTTCTCTGCAAAGGGGCCAGGACGACTGATCCAGGTACATGAAAGAATGAATGGGGCCATGTATCGTGAGATTTTGAGTGCAAACCTCCTTCCATCAGCAAGGGCATTGAAAATGAAACGTGGCTGGGTCTTTCAACATGACAATGATCCAAAGCACACCGCCAGGGCAACGAAGGAGTGGCTTCGTAAGAAGCATTTCAAGGTCCTGGAGTGGCCTAGCCAGTCTCCAGATCTCAACCCTATAGAAAACCTTTGGAGGGAGTTGAAAGTCCGTGTTGCCAAGCGAAAAGCCAAAAACATCACTGCTCTAGAGGAGATCTGCATGGAGGAATGGGCCAACATACCAACAACAGTGTGTGGCAACCTTGTGAAGACTTACAGAAAACGTTTGACCTCTGTCATTGCCAACAAAGGATATATTACAAAGTATTGAGATGAAATTTTGTTTCTGACCAAATACTTATTTTCCACCATAATATGCAAATAAAATGTTAAAAAAACAGACAATGTGATTTTCTGGATTTTTTTTTCCTCAGTTTGTCTCCCATAGTTGAGGTCTACCTATGATGTAAATTACAGACGCCTCTCATCTTTTTAAGTGGTGGAACTTGCACTATTGCTGACTGACTAAATACTTTTTTGCCCCACTGTATAGCTGTATGAGGGCTTGTTTTTTGCTGGACAAGTTGTAGTTTTGAATGACGCCGTTCATTCTGCCACATAGTGCACTGAAAAACAGGAGCAAAAATTGAAGTACGTTGAAATGACAAAAAAAAGTTCAGTTCCACAATGTTTTTTTTTATTTATTTTTTTTATTTACCATGTTCAATATATGGTAAAACTGACCGGGTAATATGATTCCCCAGGTCAGTACGACTATGCAGATACCAAATATGTATAGTTTTCTTATGTAAGTGGTGAAAAAAAAAATTCACCTTGGTTGCCATTTTCCGAGTTCTCATTTTTCGTGATCTGTGGCTGGGTGAGGGCTTACTTTTTTGTGTCCCGAGCTGCCGTTTTTACCAATACCATCTTGGGGTAGATATGATGTTTTGATCGCCTCTTATTGCATTTTATTTCAAGGTTGTGGTGACCAAAAAAAAGTAATTCTGACATTTTTATTTATATTGCTGTTACACCTTTTATCGATCGGATAAATTTATTTTATATTTTCATAGATTGGACATTTCTGAAAGCAGCGATTCCAATTGTGTATTTTAATTGTTTTATTTTTCATGGGGCAAAAGGGAGCGATTTGAACTTTTTATTTATTTATTTTTTACTTTTTATTGTATTTAGTAGTCCCCCTAGGAGTCTTGAAGCTGCGATTGTCCGATTGCTTGTGCTATACATAGCAGGGCTTTATCACTGCTAAGTATAGTAAAAATCACGATCTATGAATGCTGGCCACGGACCGGCGTTCACAGGAGGGTCATGATGACAGGCATGGTGGTATTCAGCAGACCTCCAGCTGTCATGATAACCCATTGGCGCCCTGTGACCACATGACAGGTGTACCGATGGGAGGGATCAATGACATGCTTCCTGGCTGCGCGTTTTAAATGCCATGGCCAGTGACTGAAAGCGACATTTAAATGATTAATAGCCGTGAGTGGATCTCGGATCCAATAGCAGCTGTTAGAGGCACTTGATGGCTGATTAAATCAATCAGTCATCAAGTGCAGGGATAGATGTGGGCTCAGTGTGTGAGTGCGCACCAAAGGCAGGGACACAACCGATGACTTAAATCTACCTCATCAGTTGAGTTGTGAAGGGGCCATTAACTTCTATATCTATGCTTTATGCTTCAATATAACTACAAAACCACAATAGTATTATATGTAGCTTCACTGGCAGACACAGACTAAGAAGGGCCCCAGTGCAAGGACAATATGGGCCCATTGCAGTCCAATAACTCATCATAATGCACAACTCCACCTGCTTTTGAGGCGCCTGTTGTCCTTCTTACCTCTCGGGCAGGTTGCACCAATGTTATGTCCACCTCTGTGTAGCTTTGTACTTCACATGAAATATTTAGGTATTAAAAATGAGCAAACACATTGAAACTACCCTGGTCCAGCATTCAGACATGTTCTTTGGGGCAGCCGGACCAGGGTAGTGTTCTCTTCTCCGCTGGCAAGCATCTGTCTGACATCCCAGATGGCTGCAGTTTACTACTCTGCATGAGCCCCAATGATGGGATTTACACTGATCTAAGAAATATCACCTATTGTGGTAAGAAAATGGGTAATAAATTAAAGGTGTCCTCCAACCCAAATCAATTATCTCCACATATCTCCGATATTTTATATTGGAGACATGCAAAAAGGTTTTTACGTCTCAAGTTCCATTCTCCAAAATAGGGCTCCGTCAGGAACATCAAGCAAATTAGCTGTGCCATGTGCATGTGGTCTTAGTGGATCCTGCAGAAGCAGTGTGTTAAATGGATCCGTCCTTCTGGAAGATTCCTTTCAACATGAAGATCTTTGTAAGGGCGCAGTCAGACGGCCGTATAAATCGGACAGAGATTGGAACACGATGCTTTGACTGGCCGGCGGCTCTTCTGACCCCAGCGTGTCAGCTGCATGTATTTTTATGCAGCTGTCACTCCCAGGTCGGAGAGCCGCCGGAGAGTCCAAGCATTACGTTTCAATCTCTGTCTGATTTATACGGCCGACTGACTGCGCCCTAAGGTTAACGGATTGTGTGGACAAATAGAAGTTTAAACAATGATCCACAAGATCTCTACAGTGAGAAATGGGAGATAGGTTTCTCCCAAAACTATATGTCAATCTGCTTCATAAAATTCTGCAGGCAAATCTGACACCATGATCGACATGGCAAGGTCCCTTTAAATTAAATCTTTCGCTCCCATATAAAGGGTCCTGCACTGGTCATGTGCAACTTTTTTTTGTAATTCGTCAATTATAGATGCTGAAAAAAACACTTGTGACAAATCCACCTGACCCAGCGAAAAAAACTATGGCATTAAAGACATAAACAATTGAATAATAATAATCCTTGCGTCATCTCCAGGACACTACTGCCAAGTGACCAGCAATGGGAATCTATCATTAGATCACTTTTTCCTTTTACATAACTCACTCACAGTTGAACAAATTGCAAAATATGTTTTCATTTGTATATTTTTTCTTTACCAACTTGTTGCATAACACAAGCCATATACGTTGAAACTTCCGGAAAAAAAAAAACCCTACACATCTTTACAATAAAGTCACCAAACTGAAATGTCATCTCCTTATCTTATCATGTCCTATGAAATAAAAACAGTAATGTCCTCAAGAACACAAAACGTAAAGATGGCGTCATTTATTACTATTATCTGCACATACAGGGAAGGGGCAGGAGGAATGTGCTCACCCTGTGCAGACAAAGTGTATAATCGATACCATAAATCACAAGCACCTGTTTACAACGGGCTCTGTTTCTAGTACATTAGGTGTGCATTGCCTAAAAGGAATACTACACTGCGGCACGTAGCTTGAAATCACCGTGCGTACAAGTTATCATACATAACAAAGATGCTCCCATGTCTGGAAGCCTATACAATGCCTTAAAGGGTTTGTCCCATAAATCATTTTTATACCAAAAGTACAGAAACGCCGCTAATCTCAGTATAAAAGTAATGTAGTGATTTAAATTCCATGGTGATTATGAGCAGAAACAGTCTCCTTCCCCCTCTTGCAGCTGACAGTATATTTCCTTCTTACCTTCCCTGGAATTCAGACTAAGGAAGATATATACGGTGTAATATCCACAGTATGCAGTATAATTAATGAATGTGCGGGATTCATATCACTTATATAGAGATCCGACATTAGATAGACGTGCACGTTGCTTCATACTTAGAACACCAGGTGGCGCCGTATTATATAAATAAGTACCTATTCTTTCATTGTATTCTCAGCTGCCCCTTAAAGGGTTTATCCAGAACTATTTTTTTTATTTTTTTTACCATGGGCCTCAAAACAAACAGACAGGTAGTTAGTTACCTGCCTGTTGTGCTCGGCGCCGATGTCTTCGACATCTAGTCGACAGAGCATCGGCATCTTTTACACTCTGCTCTGTTGACGGGGCGTGAATGCTGACGTCATGCTGATTGACACTGTCTAACTGCCAGGAACCAGCTATCAATCAGCATGACATCAGCAGTCACGGCCTGTCGACAGAGCAGCCTGGAAAAAAGAGGAGCTGCTCTGTTGACATTGAACAGATGAATTGCAGATGCCAGGTAGACAGGAGGACAGTTAGCAACTACCTGCTTGCTTTTTTTAATTCTTTTTATATTATGATCCTAAAAACTAAGTTCTGGATAAACCCTTTAATGTATGAGACATCCGTTACATGCCATTATCTAAAGGGATATTCCATGATTGCACCCTTGCTTTCCCCAGTCTATAAAAATTCCTAACCACCAAACGCTTTCAATAATGAGACACATTACGGAGTAAAATCACTAGAAATGGCAAAATGATGACAAAGTAATTTCTATAATGTTGCAATATTATAACAGACTCTGAAGATTGTGGGCTCGTTATAATAAAATTATAATGAATAAATGGTGATAATAACGTGTTATAAAATGATACTTTCGATTATTCTTGTGAGGTTACTATATTACTATAACTTTGTACAGCTTTTCCCCAGCACACACACTGCAGAAACCGAGATTTTTCATATTATTCAAATTACATATGAAGCGGTTTCCTACCAATGAGGCAGGCTATGCTATTATTAGTGATTACTATTACTAGTGAGGCTGGAAGCATGGGGGTCAGGTGCCAGGCTACCTGTACAGGTTTGCCCTCTGGGATCTGTAACCCAGAGGTAAATCATTTAACCCCATAAAGCACTGCTGCTCGTCTTGGGCAACATTGGGTTTGTATGAGGTGACATATATCTGTATGCCCTGTGTATAATTCAGGATAGGGCAGTAAGGTGGGCGCCCCGATAAAAGAAATCATGACACTCAATAAACTTAACTTGCAGATGGAGGCAGAACATTGCTTTACTGAAAATCGTACAGTTTAGCAGATGGGAACCACTCAACAGACACTCTTACATCCTTCGTCCGAGCATGCTTGCGCAGGCGATGCCCCTTCGTTCCCTTCAGGACTGAGTTGACCACATGTCTCGATGGTTGATGTTGGGCTTTGCTCTTGCACTATTCTCTATGGTACTTCCACTCACAGAGAACATGTAGCCACCACAGGATGCTCTCCCGGCCAGACCGGCTTGTAGGTTAACTCACCTCTCATTTTGTGGCTTCAGAGAGACCTCACTCTACCAACATCAAGGGTATGACACGTCCAATGTCAGGGACTACCATTACTCACATAATGGACTTTCATGGCAGTGACCTTGGGCACAGATTCTACTTCTCTCTTTCTCCCAAGGGTACACACTTGTTTAGGTCTTGCCTCGCCAATACTGCTCTCATGGGCGACTACTCTTCATTGCCAGAGACAGTTTCAGATGCCATCTCCCTCCCAATCACACTGCTCTTACACACATGCCCGTACCTCACGGACAGATTGCACACGTTATCAGGCAGTTTAGGTCCAACCTGCTTTACTTTCCCTCTGCGACTGACCTTGAATGGTGGTGGAATAGAGTGATCTATATACACAGTGTAATCAGTGGAAATGTTCTAACACTTCTCCACACGCTTCTAATCATGAGCTGCACATTGCACCAATCAAGCGCACTTTAATGCCACAAAAGCACTACTTCCCTCATGTGTCCTACTTTGGATATTTCAGAGCCACCGACGCGCCCACACAGGGATACCATCCGGATCTATTTGGCTGGTCACCATCCTAGCATGCTTCCCAATCACTGACCACTTAGGGAGCTTTCACATTGCACATTTCTCCATTTGTGGATCCCGTTGGGACTTGCATCCAACCTCCTCGCAAAACAGGATTCAGACATATGCGGCTGCGGGGTCATAGACTGCAATGCTGCCGGCAAAGCAAACATTCGCTCCGGCGTGCAACATTTCCCGGCATATACGCCTATTGGTGGCCGGACACCCAGGCACAGTAGACTGTATCTGAGTGTCCTCTTCCAGTAGGCGTATATGCTCATAATGATGCACATCAGAGTGCATGTTTGCTCTGCTAGCACCATTATAGTCTATGGCCCTGTCAGCGAATACACGCAAATCCCGTTTTGCGTGGGGTTTGGACGTAAGCCCCAACTGGACCAACGAACGGGTGCCAGAAGGCAGTGTGAAAGCGCCCTAGTGTACCTCTAAACATCACTTACATGCACAATATAAATATAATAAATGCTAAGGAAAGTCCAATCCACCCAACAGAAGTATCACCATTTATTGTGGAAATCTGCACAAATTTAAGAGAGCACTAGTGAAGGGGAGATGGGCCTTAGAAAATGGTAGAAACTCCAAGAAGGTCTTGGGGCAATGTTTTAATCCTCTTACAGATTGCTCTGACTGATGCCGATCTGTTTCTTGAGACCAGGATGGGTGTGCAGGTTGCATCTAAGTGCACGATGGAGGCACCCCAAAAACACTAGTGATCCCAGTTTATGTGCTTTATTGACCTTGGTTCGATTCTGACAGCAGTAAGTAGTGAAGAAGAGAGTGGCAGATGGCTGACCCCATGTCACTGGTGTGTGACTAATATTCATATTGTTCTTCCTCAGCATCTGACCACAATGATTTAGCCATTTCTCTGTAAGTAAACAACTGAAGATGTTCTCCACTGAGGTCCCTAAATGATGCGTCTTCTCCTGTAAACCCAACATACAACGCAAAGGGCATCGAACCAAAACCAGAATCACACAGCCCAATTTAACCTTCCCGATTTAAACTACTCTTTGCACAATGATGAACAGTTGTCCACATTTTTGGCCTCGGAAAATAAGTGAGATTAGAGAGAAGGTTTCACTTTGGCCTGCCTCTAGTATATTTGTCACTGCGGTAAAAATCATGATTGTGGTTGGGGGCCAGTACAAGCAGAAAATTAGTATTCTAAGATTATTGCAGAGAGGAATGTGGATATAGCTTTATAGGGGCACTTACCAAGAGCAGGCCAAGCGGTGGGCATTCCCTTCCCAATGTACCCCAATGTCTGCAATTTGCAGCAGTCTGGCAGAGAAGAGTCTCTGTACAATTTTACCCAGTGTGAAGCAAAGTACTAAACCCACACATGTCCCACATATACTACAGACAGTCCCCATGTCCCCTGACTAGTGAATAACCACAGTTATTATAGCATTATACAGCATTATAGAATGTTGTATATCAGCCCTGAAAGGCAGTGGCCGTAACTATCGGCCAAACCTGGTGACAGGTTCCCTTTAAAAACCAAGATGTATAACATAATGACACTAGCACTGTTGTAGGCAGCACTTTAGTTAGTATGTTACACCCTAGCATGTAATAGAATATATTTACTTTTAAACTGCCTCCTGTGTACAAAAACCTAACTACTATAATACTGCTCCATATGTACAAGAATATAACTACTATAATACTGCTCCTATGTACAAGAATATAACTACTATAATACTGCCCCCTATGTACAAGAATATAACTACTATAATACTGCCCCTATGTACAAGACTATAACTACTATAATACTGCCCCTATGTACAAGAATATAACTACTATAATACTGCCCCTATGTACAAGAATATAACTACTATAATACTGCCCCTATGTACAAGAATATAACTACTATAATACTGCCCCTATGTACAAGAATATAACTACTATAATACTGCCCCTATGTACAAGAATATAACTACTATAATACTGCCCCTATGTACAAGAGTATAACTACTATAATACTGTCCCTATGTACAAGAATATAACTACTATAATACTGCCCCCTATGTACAAGAATATAACTACTATAATACTGCTCCTATGTACAAGAATATAACTACTATAATACTGCTCCTATGTACAAGAATATAACTACTATAATACTGCTCCATATGTACAAGAATATAACTACTATAATACTGCTCCTATGTACAAGAATATAACTACTATAATACTGCCCCCTATGTACAAGAATATAACTACTATAATACTGCCCCTATGTACAAGACTATAACTACTATAATACTGCCCCTATGTACAAGAATATAACTACTATAATACTGCCCCTATGTACAAGAATATAACTACTATAATACTGCCCCTATGTACAAGAATATAACTACTATAATACTGCCCCTATGTACAAGAATATAACTACTATAATACTGCCCCTATGTACAAGAATATAACTACTATAATACTGCCCCTATGTACAAGAGTATAACTACTATAATACTGTCCCTATGTACAAGAATATAACTACTATAATACTGCCCCCTATGTACAAGAATATAACTACTATAATACTGCTCCTATGTACAAGAATATAACTGCTATAATACTGCCCCTATGTACAAGAATATAACTACTATAATACTGCCCCTATGTACAAGAATATAGCTACTATAATACTGCCCCCTATGTACAAGAGTATAACTACTATAATACTGCCCCTATGTACAAGAATATAACTACTATAATACTGCTCCTATGTACAAGAATATAACTACTATAATACTGCTTCATATGTACAAGAATATAACTACTATAATACTGCTCCTATGTACAAGAATATAACTACTATAATACTGCTCCATATGTACAAGAATATAACTACTATAATACTGCTCCTATGTACAAGAATATAACTACTATAATACTGCCCCTATGTACAAGACTATAACTACTATAATACTGCCCCTATGTACAAGAATATAACTACTATAATACTGCCCCTATGTACAAGAATATAACTACTATAATACTGCCCCTATGTACAAGAATATAACTACTATAATACTGCCCCTATGTACAAGAATATAACTACTATAATACTGCCCCTATGTACAAGAATATAACTACTATAATACTGCCCCTATGTACAAGAGTATAACTACTATAATACTGTCCCTATGTACAAGAATATAACTACTATAATACTGCCCCCTATGTACAAGAATATAACTACTATAATACTGCTCCTATGTACAAGAATATAACTACTATAATACTGCTCCTATGTACAAGAATATAACTACTATAATACTGCCCCCTATGTACAAGAATATAACTACTATAATACTGCTCCTATGTACAAGAATATAACTACTATAATACTGCTCCTATGTACAAGAATATAACTGCTATAATACTGCCCCTATGTACAAGAATATAACTACTATAATACTGCTCCTATGTACAAGAATATAACTACTATAATACTGCCCCCTATGTACAAGAATATAACTACTATAATACTGCTCCTATGTACAAGAATATAACTACTATAATACTGCTCCTATGTACAAGAATATAACTGCTATAATACTGCCCCTATGTACAAGAATATAACTACTATAATACTGCCCCTATGTACAAGAATATAGCTACTATAATACTGCCCCCTATGTACAAGAGTATAACTACTATAATACTGCCCCTATGTACAAGAATATAACTACTATAATACTGCCCCTATGTACAAGAATATAACTACTATAATACTGCCCCTATGTACAAGAATATAACTACTATAATACTGCTCCTATATACAAGAATATAGCTACTATAATACTGCCCCCTATGTACAAGAATATAACTACTATAATACTGCTCCTATGTACAAGAATATAACTACTATAATACTGCCCCCTATGTACAAGAATATAACTACTATAATACTGCTCCTATGTACAAGAATATAACTACTATAATACTGCTCCTATGTACAAGAATATAACTGCTATAATACTGCCCCTATGTACAAGAATATAACTACTATAATACTGCCCCCTATGTACAAGAATATAACTACTATAATACTGCTCCTATGTACAAGAATATAACTACTATAATACTGCCCCTATGTACAAGAATATAACTACTATAATACTGCTCCTATGTACAAGAATATAACTACTATAATACTGCCCCCTATGTACAAGAATATAACTACTATAATACTGCTCCTATGTACAAGAATATAACTACTATAATACTGCTCCTATGTACAAGAATATAACTGCTATAATACTGCCCCTATGTACAAGAATATAACTACTATAATACTGCCCCTATGTACAAGAATATAGCTACTATAATACTGCCCCCTATGTACAAGAGTATAACTACTATAATACTGCCCCTATGTACAAGAATATAACTACTATAATACTGCCCCTATGTACAAGAATATAACTACTATAATACTGCCCCTATGTACAACAATATAACTACTATAATACTGCTCCATATGTACAAGAATATAACTACTATAATAATGCTCCTATGTACAAGAATATAACTACTATAATACTGCCCCATATGTACAAGAATATAACTACTATAATACTGCTCATATGTTCAAGAATATAACTACTATAATACTGCTCCTATATACAAGAATATAACTACTATAATACTGCCCCTATGTACAAGAGTATAACTACTATAATACTGCCCCTATGTATAAGAATATAACTACTATAATACTGCCCCTATGTACAAGAATATAACTACTATAATGCTGCCCCTATGTACAAGAGTATAACTACTATAATACTGTCCCTATGTACAAGAATATAACTACTATAATACTGCCCCCTATGTACAAGAATATAACTACTATAATACTGCTCCTATGTACAAGAATATAACTACTATAATACTGCTCCTATGTACAAAAATATAAGTACTATAATACTGTCCCCTATGTACAAGAATATAACTACTATAATACTGCTCCTATGTACAAGAATATAACTACTATAATACTGCTCCTATGTACAAGAATATAACTACTATAATACTGCCCCTATGTACAAGAATATAACTACTATAATACTGCCCCTATGTACAAGAATATAGCTACTATAATACTGCCCCTATGTACAAGAGTATAACTACTATAATACTGCCCCTATGTACAAGAATATAACTACTATAATACTGCCCCTATGTACAAGAATATAACTACTATAATACTGCCCCTATGTACAAGAATATAACTATTATAATACTGCTCCTATATACAAGAATATAACTACTATAATACTGCCCCTATGTACAAGAGTATAACTACTATAATACTGCCCCTATGTACAAGAATATAACTACTATAATACTGCCCCTATGTACAAGAATATAACTACTATAATACTGCCCCTATGTACAAGAATATAACTACTATAATACTGCCCCTATGTACAAGAATATAACTACTATAATACTGCCCCTATGTACAAGAATATAACTACTATAATACTGCCCCTATGTACAAGAGTATAACTACTATAATACTGTCCCTATGTACAAGAATATAACTACTATAATACTGCTCCTATGTACAAGAATATAACTACTATAATACTGCTCCTATGTGCAAGAATATAACTACTATAATACTGCTCCCTATGTACAAGAATATAGCTACTATAATACTGCTCATATGTACAAGAATATAACTATTATAATTAAGCCAAAAAGACAAAAAAATAAACGGCACTGTTTGAAAAATAGAGGTTGTCCAAAACAAGGGCCTAGGTGTCAATCAACAGTCATTTTGGAACCAGCTACACATCCAGATCCCGGGTGCTCTTCTGAGAAAAAAACATTTAATTCCAATGCCATATACGAAGAGAAAAAGAAGGCACTCACCGATCTAAAATTCCAACTTTATTTTATCTTCATGTTAAAACTTCATGGCCGGGGGAGTGAGAAATGGAGCTCTAGTGAGCAGGAGAAGACGACGGCCGTTTCGCGCTGTACAGACCAGTGGAAGCGCAAGCATAGCGCGAAATGGCCGTCGTCCTCTCCTGCTCACTAGAGCTCCATTTCTCACTCCTCCGGCCATGAAGTTTTAACATGAAGATGAAATAAAGTTGGAATTTTAAATCGGTGAGTGCCTTTTCTATCTCTTCGTATATGTCATAACTATGATAATACTGCCTCTATATACAAGAGTATAGCTACTATAATGCTGCCCCTATGTACAAGAATATAACTAATATAATACTGCGCCTATGTACAAGAATATAACTATCATAATACTGCTCCTATATACAAGAGTATAACTACTATAATACTGCCCCTATGTACAAGAATATAACTACTATAATACTGCCCCTATGTACAAGAATATAACTACTATAATACTGCCCCTATGTACAAGAATATAACTACTATAATACTGCCCCTATGTACAAGAATATAACTACTATAATACTGCCCCTATGTACAAGAATATAACTACTATAATACTGCCCCTATGTACAAGAGTATAACTACTATAATACTGTCCCTATGTACAAGAATATAACTACTATAATACTGCCCCCTATGTACAAGAATATAACTACTATAATACTGCTCCTATGTACAAGAATATAACTACTATAATACTGCTCCTATGTACAAGAATATAACTACTATAATACTGCCCCCTATGTACAAGAATATAACTACTATAATACTGCTCCTATGTACAAGAATATAACTACTATAATACTGCTCCTATGTACAAGAATATAACTGCTATAATACTGCCCCTATGTACAAGAATATAACTACTATAATACTGCTCCCTATGTACAAGAGTATAACTACTATAATACTGCCCCTATGTACAAGAATATAACTACTATAATACTGCTCCTATGTACAAGAATATAACTACTATAATACTGCTCCTATGTACAAGAATATAACTACTATAATACTGCCCCTATGTACAAGAATATAACTACTATAATACTGCTCCTATGTACAAGAATATAACTACTATAATACTGCCCCCTATGTACAAGAATATAACTACTATAATACTGCTCCTATGTACAAGAATATAACTACTATAATACTGCTCCTATGTACAAGAATATAACTGCTATAATACTGCCCCTATGTACAAGAATATAGCTACTATAATACTGCCCCCTATGTACAAGAGTATAACTACTATAATACTGCCCCTATGTACAAGAATATAACTACTATAATACTGCCCCTATGTACAAGAATATAACTACTATAATACTGCCCCTATGTACAAGAATATAACTACTATAATACTGCTCCTATATACAAGAATATAGCTACTATAATACTGCCCCCTATGTACAAGAGTATAACTACTATAATACTGCCCCTATGTACAAGAATATAACTACTATAATACTGCCCCTATGTACAAGAATATAACTACTATAATACTGCCCCTATGTACAACAATATAACTACTATAATACTGCCCCTATAGAAGAATATAACTACTATAATACTGCCCCTATGTACAAGAATATAATTACTATAATAATGCCCCCTATATACAAGAATATAACTACTGTAATACTGCTCCCTATGTACAAGAATATAACTACTATAATACTGCCCCTATGTACAAGAATATAATTACTATAATAATGCCCCCTATATACAAGAATATAACTACTGTAATACTGCTCCCTATGTACAAGAATATAACTACTATAATACTGCTCCTATATACAAGAATATAATTACTATAATAATGCCCCCTATATACAAGAATATAACTACTGTAATACTGCTCCCTATGTACAAGAATATAACTACTATAATACTGCCCCTATGTACAAGAATATAATTACTATAATAATGTCCCCTATATACAAGAATATAACTACTATAATACTGCCCCTATGTACAACAATATAACTACTATAATACTGCTCCATATGTACAAGAATATAACTACTATAATACTGCTCCTATGTACAAGAATATAACTACTATAATACTGCTCCTATGTACAAGAATATAACTACTATAATACTGCCCCCTATGTACAAGAATATAACTACTATAATACTGCTCCTATGTACAAGAATATAACTACTATAATACTGCTCCTATGTACAAGAATATAACTGCTATAATACTGCCCCTATGTACAAGAATATAACTACTATAATACTGCTCCCTATGTACAAGAGTATAACTACTATAATACTGCCCCTATGTACAAGAATATAACTACTATAATACTGCTCCTATGTACAAGAATATAACTACTATAATACTGCTCCTATGTACAAGAATATAACTACTATAATACTGCCCCTATGTACAAGAATATAACTACTATAATACTGCTCCTATGTACAAGAATATAACTACTATAATACTGCCCCCTATGTACAAGAATATAACTACTATAATACTGCTCCTATGTACAAGAATATAACTACTATAATACTGCTCCTATGTACAAGAATATAACTGCTATAATACTGCCCCTATGTACAAGAATATAGCTACTATAATACTGCCCCCTATGTACAAGAGTATAACTACTATAATACTGCCCCTATGTACAAGAATATAACTACTATAATACTGCCCCTATGTACAAGAATATAACTACTATAATACTGCCCCTATGTACAAGAATATAACTACTATAATACTGCTCCTATATACAAGAATATAGCTACTATAATACTGCCCCCTATGTACAAGAGTATAACTACTATAATACTGCCCCTATGTACAACAATATAACTACTATAATACTGCCCCGATGTACAAGAATATAACTACTATAATACTGCCCCTATGTACAACAATATAACTACTATAATACTGCCCCTATAGAAGAATATAACTACTATAATACTGCCCCTATGTACAAGAATATAATTACTATAATAATGCCCCCTATATACAAGAATATAACTACTGTAATACTGCTCCCTATGTACAAGAATATAACTACTATAATACTGCCCCTATGTACAAGAATATAATTACTATAATAATGCCCCCTATATACAAGAATATAACTACTGTAATACTGCTCCCTATGTACAAGAATATAACTACTATAATACTGCTCCTATATACAAGAATATAATTACTATAATAATGCCCCCTATATACAAGAATATAACTACTGTAATACTGCTCCCTATGTACAAGAATATAACTACTATAATACTGCCCCTATGTACAAGAATATAATTACTATAATAATGTCCCCTATATACAAGAATATAACTACTATAATACTGCCCCTATGTACAACAATATAACTACTATAATACTGCTCCATATGTACAAGAATATAACTACTATAATACTGCTCCTATGTACAAGAATATAACTACTGTAATACTGCCCCATATGTACAAGAATATAACTACTATATTTCTGCTCATATGTTCAAGAATATAACTACTATAATACTGCTCCTATATACAAGAATATAACTACTATAATACTGCCCCTATGTACAAGAGTATAACTACTATAATACTGCCCCTATGTACAAGAATATAACTACTATAATACTGCCCCTATGTACAAGAATATAACTACTATAATACTGCCCCTATGTACAAGAATATAACTACTATAATACTGCCCCTATGTACAAGAGTATAACTACTGTAATACTGTCCCTATGTACAAGAATATAACTACTATAATACTGCCCCCTATGTACAAGAATATAACTACTATAATACTGCTCCTATGTACAAGAATATAACTACTATAATACTGCTCCTATGTACAAGAATATAAGTACTATAATACTGCCCCCTATGTACAAGAATATAACTACTATAATACTGCTCCTATGTACAAGAATATAACTACTATAATACTGCTCCTATGTACAAGAATATAACTACTATAATACTGCCCCTATGTACAAGAATATAACTACTATAATACTGCCCCTATGTACAAGAATATAGCTACTATAATACTGCCCCCTATGTACAAGAGTATAACTACTATAATACTGCCCCTATGTACAAGAATATAACTACTATAATACTGCCCCTATGTACAAGAATATAACTACTATAATACTGCCCCTATGTACAAGAATATAACTACTATAATACTGCTCCTATATACAAGAATATAACTACTATAATACTGCCCCTATGTACAAGAGTATAACTACTATAATACTGCCCCTATGTACAAGAATATAACTACTATAATACTGCCCGTATGTACAAGAATATAACTACTATAATACTGCCCCTATGTACAAGAATATAACTACTATAATACTGCCCCTATGTACAAGAATATAACTACTATAATACTGCCCCTATGTACAAGAATATAACTACTATAATACTGCCCCTATGTACAAGAGTATAACTACTATAATACTGTCCCTATGTACAAGAATATAACTACTATAATACTGCCCCCTATGTACAAAAATATAACTACTATAATACTGCTCCTATGTACAAGAATATAACTACTATAATACTGCTCCTATGTACAAGAATATAACTACTATAATACTGCTCCCTATGTACAAGAATATAGCTACTATAATACTGCTCATATGTACAAGAATATAACTATTATAATGAAGCCAAAAAGACAAAAAAATAAACGGCACTGTTTGAAAAATAGAGGTTGTCCAAAACAAGGGCCTAGGTGTCAATCAACAGTCATTTTGGAACCAGCTACACATCCAGATCCCGGGTGCTCTTCTGAGAAAAAAACATTTAATTCCAATGCCATATACGAAGAGAAAGAGAAGGCACTCACCGATCTAAAATTCCAACTTTATTTTATCTTCATGTTAAAACTTCATGGCCGGGGGAGTGAGAAATGGAGCTCTAGTGAGCAGGAGAAGACGACGGCCGTTTCGCGCTGTACAGACCAGTGGAAGCGCAAGCATAGCGCGAAATGGCCGTCGTCCTCTCCTGCTCACTAGAGCTCCATTTCTCACTCCTCCGGCCATGAAGTTTTAACATGAAGATGAAATAAAGTTGGAATTTTAAATCGGTGAGTGCCTTTTCTATCTCTTCGTATATGTCATAACTATTATAATACTGCCTCTATATACAAGAGTATAGCTACTATAATACTGCCCCTATGTACAAGAATATAACTAATATAATACTGCGCCTATGTACAAGAATATAACTATCATAATACTGCTCCTATATACAAGAATATAACTACTATAATACTGCCCCTATGTACAAGAATATAACTACTATAATACTGCCCCTATGTACAAGAATATAACTACTATAATACTGCCCCCTATGTACAAGAATATAACTACTATAATACTGCCCCTATAGAAGAATATAACTACTATAATACTGCCCCTATGTACAAGAATATAATTACTATAATAATGCCCCCTATATACAAGAATATAACTACTGTAATACTGCTCCCTATGTACAAGAATATAACTACTATAATACTGCTCCTATATACAAGAATATAATTACTATAATAATGTCCCCTATATACAAGAATATAACTACTGTAATACTGCCCAATACTGCATGAAGAGCACTTTGTTGAAATCAATAGTTAAGAGCTTTTCTATATTTTTTTCAATGGCCATTATTATGCTCTATGAATCTTCTTTTAGTGCAATATCCCTTTATTACAGCAACTTTACATTTCACTGTGTATAATTTTAGCTGCTTTACTTGGTTGCAATTAAACACTTTCCCAAAAATTCCACTGAGGTTTTGAATTCCAGCACAAACAATAGTTTCCATTACAAGGGTGACCACTGAATGCGGTATTGTGATTGTGCCAGGCACCCGTAGGTTAGGAAACAATAGTTGGGATTGTACAGTACACACCTTAATGGATTAACACCTGTAGATTCAGCCATGGAAGAAAATCTGCTCTTTGCAGTGATTCAGACAGACATGGATTGAAGTGAGTTGAGAATCTGCTTATGTCCCGAAGAGCCATTGGAGTAGTTACGACAAGGAAAGATTTGGCAGATTAGATAATTACACATCAGAACCATTCCATCCCCTAAGGTCGGGTTCAGATGGTTGTATTTCATGGTCCACATACCTGGACTGACCCTGGACTTGGGACCTGAACATACCTGTAATTCAGATTAGGAGACGTACAACTACAACCCATAGATCAATCTCTGCACATTGGGGTCTGTACACAGACCGTGAAATACAGTATCTTTGCCCAGCCTAAGTGGGAACAAAGAAGGTATATCAGTATATAAACCCTATATAACCTCCATTCTAACTTCCTCTACTGAAATAAAATCTAATCTGCCAATGTCTAAGGAACTGTTATGATTTAACCCCTTACCGGCATCGGACGTACTATACCGTCCGATGCCGGCTCCCCTGCTTTGATGCAGGGCTCCGCGGTGAGCCCGCACCAAAGCCGGGACATGTCAGCTGTTTTGAACAGCTGACATGTGCCCGTAATAGGCGCGGGCAGAATCGCGATCTGCCCGCACCTATTAACTAGTTAAATGCCGCTGTCAAACGCAGACAGCGGCATTTAACTACCGCTTCCGGCCGGGCGGCCGGAAATGACGTCATCGCCGACCCCCGTCACATGTCCGGGGGTCGGCGATGCGTCTCCATTGTAGCCATAGAGGTCCTTGAGACCTCTATGGTTACTGATTGCCCGTCGCTGTGAGCGCCACCCTGTGGTCGGCGCTCACAGCACACGTGCAATTCTGCTACATAGCAGCGATCAGCAGATCGCTGCTATGTAGCAGAGCCGATCGTGCTGTGCCTGCTTCTAGCCTCCCATGGAGGCTATTGAAGCATGGCAAAAGTAAAAAAAAAAAGTTTAAAAAAATGTGAAAAAAATAAAAAAAACATAAAAGTTTAAATCACCCCCCTTTCGCCCCAATCAAAATAAATCAATAAAAAAAATATCAAATCTACGCATATTTGGTATCGCCGCGCTCAGAATTGCCCGATCTATCAAATAAAAAAAAGTATTAACCTGATCGCTAAACAGCGTAGCGGGAAAAAAACTCGAAACGCCAGAATTACGTTTTTTTGGTCGCCGCGACATTGCATTAAAATGCAATAACGGGCGATCAAAAGAACGTATCTGCACCGAAATGCTATCATTAAAAATGTCATCTCGGCACGCAAAAAATAAGCCCTCAACCGACCCAAGATCACGAAAAATGGAGACGCTACGAGTATCGGAAAATGGCGCAATTTTTTTTTTTTTTTTTTTAGCAAAGTTTGGAATTTTTTTTCACCACTTAGATAAAAAATAACCTAGTCATATTTGGTGTCTATGAACTCGTAATGACCTGGAGAATCATAATGGCAGGTCATTTTTAGCATTTAGTGAACCTAGCATAAAAGCCAAACAAAAAACCAATGTGGGATTGCACTTTTTTTGCAATTTCACCGCACTTGGAATTTTTTTCCCGTTTTCTAGTACCCGACATGCTAAAACCAATGATGTCGTTCAAAAGTACAACTCGTCCCGCAAAAAATAAGCCCTCACATGGCCAAATTGACGGAAAAATAAAAAAGTTATGGCTCTGGGAAGGAGGGGAGCGAAAAACGAACACGGAAAAACGAAAAATCCCCCGGTCATGAAGGGGTTAAGCTACCTGCATTTTTTTTTACAGCCTTTGGCTCCGTCTCGAGCGATGGCGACTTGATGGATGAACGCTCTGTAGGAAGATCGATCTTGTTCAAGCCTAAATAGGACCACCATTGTCTTCTCTACCATTATCTTAATTGTATCAAGCCATTGCGTTGCTGGTCTTCGGCTTTGTCTTGTTCATTCTGCCTTGTTCCTTCTATTCTTCTGACAATGATGTCATCTCGTATATGTCCAAAGTAGGAAAGTCATAGCTTGGTGAGCCTTGCTTTGAGTGACATGTCTGGCTTGAATTTTACCAAAGCTGATTTGTTTATTCGTCTTGCCATCCATAGGACCGATAACATTCTTCTCCTGCGCCATATTTCGACAGCATTGCTTCTTCTTCTGTCTTGTTTATCGTCCAAGTTTCACATCCGTAAGTTATCACAGAAAAGGCCAAACTATGTACGAGCCGTGTCTTCGTTACCAGTGAGATGTTCCTTGATTTGAAGACCTTGCCTAGTGACTTCATTGTTGGTTTGCCCATAGCTATTCTTCTATTGACTTTCGCGGTCATTGCTTCATCTTGAGTGATCATTGATCTCAGTAGGTTGAAGTCCTTTACAACTTCCGGTTCATTGTTGGCCATCTGAAATGTAACCCGGTTGTACCTGGCAGTAGTCAATATCTTTGTCATCTCTGTGCAGAGTAGCAGTCCCATGTTCGAGCTTACCATCTTGAAACACCATAATAGGTCCTTCATTCCATCTACACTTGTTAGGGCGACCATCTAATGTGGGGGGAGAGGATCTGACCTGTAGAATCAAAGATGAAGGAGGTCCTCCAGCGACAAATATCCACTATATAAATTGATGATCCATGATTAAGGCACTTTGCTGAAACGCGTTGGTTTCTATACATGCCATCCTCTAGGTGGCCACTTGTTATATTTCTTATGTTGAGATAATAAAAGGCGATTTTTTATTCCAACAGTATCATCAATTTATATAGTGGATATTTGCCGCTGGAGGACCTCCTTTATCTTTGATTTCATTCTACTATATGGTGTACTATGGGGAGTGGATTATAGTATATAGAGGACTATGGGGGTGCATTATACTATATGGAAGACAATGGAGGTGTATTATACTGTATGCAGGACTATGGGGGTGCATTATCCTATATGGCTATATGGAGGACTATAATGAGTGCATTATACTATATTGAGAACTATGGGGAGTACATTATACTATGTGGAGGATTATGGGAAGTGCACAGTACTATATGGAGGACTATGGAGGTGCACTAAACTATATGGAGGACTATGGGGCATGCATTATACTATATGGGGACTATGGGGAGTGCAGTATACTATTTGGAGTACTACGGGGAGTGTATTATACTATATGGAAGACAATGGTGGTGTAATATACCATATGGAAGACTATGGGGGTGCATTATACTAAATGCAGTACTATGAGAAGCACATTCTACTATAAGGAGGACTATGGGAAGTACATTATACTATATGGAAGGCAATATGGAGACCATTATACTATATGAAGTGCAATGTGAGACCCATTGTGCGATATGAAAGGATTTGTATGGCCATTATATTGTTTGTTGGGTTATGCAGGGGCCATTATGCAGCGCCCCAGAGACCTGGTCGTTGCAGTATAACGCTCTGCCACTAAGGGGAGTGATGGCACTAAAGGAGTTCTCCTGACCAGGTATCACCAGAACACATTACACTTCACACTCTGGCCACTAGGGGGAGCAAAAGGTTTTATTTATTGGGCCACTCCTCACACTGGTAAAACTAGGGGTCGGGGAGGAAGTTAGTCAGAAGCTGACTGGGTTGGATTCAGGCAACATCCCGTTGCAGGGGGTGTTGCAGGGAGAAGACACAGGGGGGTCCCTGTCAGGCGTGGGAACCTAGAAAATGTAGTACACCGCACACTCTGTATGTATGTTGCAATAAATGGTGGATTTATTAAACAAAATTAGACTGTGTGACATGAAAAGCGACCAGAGGTAATTATAATGACGTTTCGGTCCTACCAGGACCTTAATCATATAATCGCTTAAAAGTGCACAGAGGAGAGGAAAGAATCCTTGTAGGTGAAGGCAAACACTTAAATGCCTTGTTGCTGTGCGTATGTAGACGCAAAAAGTGGCCCTGGTGAGGGGTCTTGCTGTGAGGGTTCGTACGCGGCGCTCCCGCGCCCTGCTATCTGTGTGTGGAACCTGGCAGGAGCCTAGCGAACAGAGCAGAACGTAACGGAACCGCGCCTGCACCTCCTGCGGCGGTATCCAGGAGAGAGACACGAAGCAAAGGATATTGTGGAACAGTGTAAACGAGATGAAGCACAAAGGAGTACCAGTAGGAGTCGTGCTGTGAGACCGAGGCAACATCCTACTGTAGCCGGTGGCCGGAACACCGCGGGAGTAACTGACTCTAGGCCTTACTTCGAACTCCGCAGGACAGTTAATTATAGGTTGGCTGTCTCACCTAAACACCTACGAAGACATAGGGGGCAACAGTGGGAGAGGGGCGTCTCTAGGGTCCCGGAAGACCTCCAGGCCTTCCCGTCATACGGGTGCATCCTAGCCATAACATACCTGGGGGACGTTGAACTAGAAACATCTGGAACCAAAGAGAGAGAGAGAGCTGTAGAGAACGAACGAACGAGAACAGCAGTTGTGAGGACTATTCCGAATGCTCAGCAGGGTAGGACTACAACACACAGGCGTTAGTGGTAGGCAACGATTTTCATCTGCGAAGGAAACTCTGGATGTGCCCATTGGACCGGCCGGTCTCAGACAGCCCTGTTAAGCGTGCTCTGGATTGAGGATCCTGAAGTCTTCAGTAAAGAGGTAAAGAGACTGCAACCCTGTGTCCTCGTTATTGACTGCAGCCTACACCATTACCATCTACCTTACTGGGAAGCCCTGGGGACATACTTCACCTGTGAGAAGGTATACCATCCAGCTGCCATTCCATCACCCCAGCGGACCCCACAGCAGCGTCGGTCACCCTGACCGAACACCACAGGTGGCGTCACGAACCCCTGACAGACTGCACCACCTTTATTGGACGCCCCTTAGCAGGGTCGCGGACCGGGTCTAGCCACCGTGACAGCCTCAGAACCGAACCAGAGAGGCCCGGTACCGAGAACTCGTGTCCCTGTGTCTGGGGGCGCTCCAATTTCACTAAATGCAAGCAATTATACAGTGTGATGGCTTGTATGGGGTCCATTGTACTGTGCTGATGGTTGTGTGGGGGTCATTATATTGTTTGGAGGGCTGTGTGGAGGTCACAGATGGGGAATCATACTGTGTTGGTGTCATTATATTTTGCCAGGGGAGTTGAGGTGGGGTACAGTAAAGTCATCATACTGTGTATGTGGAGGAAGTCACTGTAGGGCTATCATATACTGTTTGTGGGGCACTTTTGTTGGCATCATACTTTATGGGTGTAATGAAAGGGGAATCTAGGGCTTCGGTGAATAAAAACTAAAACTTACCTTTTAAATCGTGATTAAACAATAAATTATTAATCCACCGTATTTGTGTGCAGTCTGTCCGGTAAGACCCCTATTAAAGGGCGTCACAAAGGACACTAGTATATAAATAATTTATTAGCACTGTATTTACAAATTCCTTTCAATTCTTAGGGAAACATTACAAAATATCATTCTTCAAGGGAAGTGTTCAACAATTAATTCACTATACCCTTGTGCTAAACTTATAACACCGCATCATTCCAATTCACTAATCAGTCCATTGAAAAAAAAGACTGTCAGTAGACTAAAGTGCTTATGCCATTGCACATTGTCCCAGCGGTGCGGTGTTATAAGTTTAGGACAAGGGTAAGTGGGAGAGGTTGTGATAACTAATTTGACGCTACGACGAGGATGAGATAAGAAAGCGCTCACTTAATGGTTGTTCCCCTTTTTTGTTTACGTTCTTAGAACATGTTCTCAGCGTCTAAAACTTTTCTTTTCATTGTTCTGCTCGGTGAGAGCACGTTTTATATTACGTTATCGCATCGCCATCTTCTCTATTACCAACTGTAATGGAATGAGGAAATACTGGTATACATACCCACTTCACCCATCATAGGGTGGGCACGGAGACAATCAACCATTGCAAACAGTGGCCCATTGTATGTATAGTTTAAGAGTACTCCAGCCACGTAAAGGTGGAGTGTAGCCTCTTCTCACCATAAATGCGCCCCTACATATTAATATGTACAATGCAACTTAAAGGGAATAGTCAACCTTTATGACAGTTCGAAAAAACAAAGGTATGAACTGGGATATAAACTGGTGTGCATGCAGCGGGTAAACGCATGTTCACACTGGCCACTGAACAGAAAAAAACAAAGACAGAAACATAATGATTAAATACCCTGCAGTAAATAAATAAATAGCATAGTGCATGAAAATAATATACGGTACTTAGATAATATGTTTTTTGATTAAAAAAAAAGGTGAAATCCATCCCACTACTCCACGGTGACAGTTCTAACGCTAAAAACCTTATTTGTTTGTTTTATTAAAAATTTTGCTCTGTACGAATTTTCCAAGCCCTTTTATTATTCCTGCACATTGATGGCTTCTGAACAAGTTAACCGAGAAACAGTCAGTCTGCTTTTTACAGTCACAACACAAAGGTGTCCAGAAAAAGACAGATAAGGGCCTCACTTGTCCACATTTCTAGGACTGACAGTCTTCTGATCTGATCGCAACAGTCTCATATATGGCTATAGAACCCATCAATTTTACTATTATTTGCATCGTCATCAAGAAACCATATAATCCCCACGTTGGAAGGTTATAAAATTTCAGTATAAAATACATTTCTGGGATTGTTTGGTGCTTTTTGGGAAATGCTGTGAAAACGTTTACATTTCAAGGCATCAAATGCTCAGGGACAAGTTTGGGGCTGTCCCTAAAGCTTAAGTAAGCAGAGATTGCACCGATTGATGGACTCATTTCTGAGGGATGGAAATATCTTGTGACAGCAAAATCACAGCTCAGATGCAAGATATTCCCACACTTGTGGAAACTGGGATCTTCATTGGACATTGCTATTGTTTTACTTGCCATTAACTTTCCAGAATCGGCCAAAATGTTTCCCATGTGGAGCTGGGACTTCTTCCAGTCTACTTGCTATGGGATTCATAGGCGGCTACGCACATACCTGTGGTTTAGGGCTTAGTATCACCACCTAATGGTCTCATGTGGTACCGAATTGCTTCTCAGTCCTATACACATGGACACTGTAAAGACCACTTTGACGGCATTGAATAAATCCACATTACAAGCGAATAGAAAACTACCAAAATGTGCCTTGGTCAAAAAATAAGATTGATAGCTCACAGAGGGATTCGTTTACAGCTGCCTTTTAAGGTCTATGGTGGAGAGAGGAGGCAGAGTGAGAAGAACAGACACACACAGATTCATGTTGCTGCTTCTACTAAGAGATGGATTCACAGTTACACTGCTCAGTACTGGGGCACAATGTTCTGAATGCTGCTGCTTCTGATTATGTGCTACATAGATACAGGAGAGCAGTAATCACTCATTTCTGTGTGTGCTGTGTATGCAAGACCACATAGGAGCTCATCTCTACCCATCAGCTCATAGCCAGAAGAAGGGAAAACTGGTGAAAAATGCCAGAAATCTGTGCTTTTCTTCATTCATACACATGGCAACTAATTTGGAGCAGTCACCTGAAATGACAGGCATGCTATACAAAAGCCATGAAAAGTTAAGGAGGAGGGGGGCATATCTGTATACCTGCACAGGGTACCCGCCTTTCCTCCTCCTGCTTTGTAGTAAGAGTTTATCTCACTCCAGTGTTGGATTCACAGACAAGCTGCTCAATACTGCTGTACCATGTCCACCATGTTGCTGCTCTTTCTGAACATGTGATACATAGAGACAGAAGAGCAGGAATCTCTCATGCCTGTGTCTTCTGTGTATGGGAGACATCTTAGCAGCTCGTCTTCACTCACCGGCTCAGAGACAACTGAAAAATAGAGATAGAGCCTGCAGAGGAGATGAAAAGTGCAGGATATAATGGGCAGAAATTGTGCTGCTCGTCAGGTACACGCATGACCGATTCACCTGAAAAGAGAAGTACGCTTTAGGCTTAACCAACCATCTTTTTGCCATCAGACATAAATCAATAATACTGTATATTTATCTTCACCTAAACTCACAAAATGGCCAAACAGGGACATAAGTTGCTAGATTGCCACATGGGGCTTTTATATTAAGAATTTCCTTGCACTCTCTCTTCAGATAAGTTTCAATGGTATATAAGAAGATGGTTAAAGTTGGACGTACACATGAAAAATCAGGTAGAAAATCGTTTTCGAGATAAAAAAAAAAAAATAAAGACCCCAAATTATAGAAGAATTCAGAAACCATTGGCACCATGAGTTGTGCGAGTTTTTGCTTGTCTCATAGTGGGAGTTATAGCTCCGTGGTTATTTTAAGGAATTTACTGAAACACAGAAATTAGCACTCAGTAACACAACTGTCTAGATAAGTGTGCAGGCTTGTGGTCGGCAGTGGGCTTATGTTGGTATCACCAATGTCTGGAATTTTATTTTTCAAGTTGTGAGTGAGTCTAAGAAAATAAGACAGAGAAATGTACAATGTCATTCCAGGACAAGGACACAGAAAGTCTGCCGTAGAATACAATTTACTAGACAAGTGTAATTGGTGTTACAACGGATGGGATCACCCAATTTCACAATATAAGCTGCATATGATGAGGCTGGTGTACTTACTTTGAGGGTTCATGTCAGAATAGCTGTATAATCTACAATTTAAAATTAGCATTTTATGAGTTCAGCTCGAGGGGACACATAAGAAAACTAATTTTAACATTAGGCAGGGAAACTTTCTAAAAAAGTACTGCACAGTCAATATGGCATGGATTTTCAAAGAAAATACACCAGCCTCTACACACCTAAGAGATCTGTTTATTTAGGTATGCAAGTTGTATTCTGAAGTCTGGAGGCAACTCTGCTTTAAGGTGTTGCAAGGTGACAGCTGGACAGGTCCTGGGTGGGAGATATGTGTCACTGAGGTGGTTAGCCTCAGTGATGTGAGCCCACAAAGAAGGCTTGAGCACAAATAGCGCTGAGAGGTTTTTTTAATGGCCCCAGATTTTGGGTCCGGGTTTTAGGAATGGCCAGAAGAGCTTGGAGGGACTGGCCGATCCCATATCTAGAGTTCAAGGCCTTGGAATGGCCTATTTGAGGCAGTTCAGATGCCTCATTCATGTGCTGTGAGTGGAGGTGGAAAGACTTGTGATCCTGTTAAGATTTATGTGAAGACCCTTGTAAACGGGTGAGCCCATTCCTCTGTAGGACTTATTTTAGGTTATACTTTTTTGCTGGAGAAAGACTGTTTCTATTTGCTTTGGGTAAATATTTATGGACTGCAATAAATCCAAACAAGTTTGTACCTGTGCCTACCTGAAACCTCTCCTAGAGAGAGTAAACCCCTAATACAGTATTAATTAGGAGTAATCCACTTTGGAGAAACAACAGTTTAAACTGGAGTGAGAAAACTATAATGGTTTAAAGCGTTCCTGTAGTTTCAGATGACTTCAGAATAGGCTGTTGTGTGCGGTGTACATTGGGAATAATGCTATTTCTTGCCATTACGCAACTTATATCTTGCATTTTTCCCTCGGCAGGCTCCAGCACACACAGGGATTCCCGCTCTTCTATCTCTACGTTGCACGTGTTCAAAAGCAGCATGGAAGGCAATATACAATGTAGCTGTGAGTCCAGCACAATGGTGAGATAACACACTTACTAGAATGCAGCAATATGCCCTGGCTCATGTCCTCTGCCCTCCTCTCCATTGACTTCAATGTGGGGCTGTAATCTGATCCCTGAGTGATCTGGCTGCACCTTTTATTTTGATCTGGATTTATTTTATCAGCTTTTCAGAGTGAATGATGAGTTGAGGAGGTGGGGGGTAAGAAAGGGAGAAAGAGGCATATTTCTCCTGATAAGATATATTACAAAGTTTCTAACTTGCACTGTTGATTAATTAACTGTTTAATAAAACAAAAAAGTGGCCATTTAAGCCTGTATATGGAAAGGGGTTGTCTGGGACAACTTTATTTTTTAAGTATGGACTCAAGAACTAATAGGCAGGTAGTTGCTAACTATCTGCTTGTTCTACCTGGTTCTTGCACACAGCAGTCACAAACCATTCCTGACGGCAATTCTGTTGCTTCACATCAGCAGAACAGCTCTTCCTCTTCCGGGCTGCTCTGTTGACAGGTTTTGATCGCTGAAGTCATGCTGAGAGTTTTAGTTTTGGATTGGAGATTACTACATTAGGAGCCAAATTACACACATAGTAAATGAAATCATTTTCCTAAAAACACGTCCCCTTTAACTCATGGGCTCACATGAGGCACGCGTAACAACCCAGAATTTCCAAGCAGCACTCAGTGGAGGTCACAGGTAGATACTGTATGTACTGGCTAATAAGTTAAACTTTACAAATCTCGTAAAATTCTCCCCACCAAGTCACCTTTCCATGACCTCCTATTATCAGCTAACCCTTCCCAATGCCCTGAAGGTAAAAAACGGGCAGTGCCAAACATCTGGCCTTGGCGCGGTACAGAGAGCAAACACTCTCCAATAAATCAATGGCAAATGCAGAATGTATATTGTAGCTGTCAGCAAAGGCAATTTATGTATCAGTAGTGTTAAAGGTGGATATTCCTGGGGCTGAATGTTCAGCCGTCAGCTAACCATTCTGTTCACCGTCATGTGCCCATCTCTGTAGTCCATCAGATCAAGGAAATAATGATGATGATGGAAGCAGAAGAAGGGCAGTGTCCTGGTCTTGTAGGAGGCAATGTCCACTCCTGATTACATTAGTATGGACATAGCACAATGTGACAGCGGCAGGGTGATTATGTGATAAGACAGGGTTAATGCACTTATATAGCGCCAGTAATTCCGCAACGCTTTACAGACATTATTGTCACTGTCCCCATAGGGAATCTAGATTGTGAGCCCCTATCAGTATGTCTTTGGAGTATGGGAGGAAACCGGAGTACCCAGAGGAAACCCACACAAACACGGGGAGAACATACAAACTGCTTGCAGATGTACTTGGCGGTATTTGAACCCAGGAGCCCAGCGCTCCAAGGCTGCAATGCTAGCCACTGAGCGAAATATTACTGAATTTTATCACATAATGATTCCTAAAACAAAAGGCATTTATTACATCACATGCTGTATTTCTAGGGACAGACCTAAACACAGGGGCTGTCCCTGGAGACTTGGCACTTAGGTGAATTCGCCATTGGTCAGTGCCTGGCATTATAGAAAGTGTTTGCACATTGTGGAATTGACCTAACTTTTCCATACGTACTGAGAAGACTGGTACATTTTATCTACACAATGGGTTTTACCTCCCAACACGGTTCGAAATGCAAATGTGTAATATTGAGATTACAGATTCCCCAAATAAAACATGATTGGGTTTTTTGTTTGTTTTTTTGCTATGAAGTCCATTATCTGTAGGGGGAGTAAAGGGATACGTTTTCATGTAGAGAAAATGCAATGTTTTTTTCCACGATCCACCATGCACCCTGCCACTCCTTTCAGAACCCTGAAAACAAACTCGTCTCTCACGGTCAGTCCTATAGACGTTGGACGGAGTTGCACTAAGGTTACTCAACCATTTATAGAAGTCATAAGGTCTTGGGATCAAAATTCTAAAAGCTATTTAAAGAGGATGTCCGGTGTAGAGAAGTTATATATTCACCGGATAGGCATCAAGTTATAGACTCTTTGGGGTCCGACCCCCCACAATTTGGCAGAATGGGGCAGTTTTACCCCCATTAGATCAGAGCAGTAGTGCGCATGTCCGACTGCTCCTTCATTAATTCTCTATAGGGCTGATGGAAAAAGCTGAGCGATAATCCTATAGACAATGAATGGAGTGGAGGTCGGGAAATGCTGCTCTATTCTAATGGGGATAAAAGTGCCCATTCTGTTGATCAGTTGGGGTCTCATCAGTAAGACCCCATAATCGATAACTTATTACTTGTCCCGTGGTTAGGTGAAAGAAATGTAATCCTGTGAAGATTAAGTGGTTCCTAAATGTCAACCTCTTCCTTCACTACAATAAGGACATAAAGGAAAAGCAGAAAATCCAAAGGTGGTATCAATCCAAAGGTGGTATCAAATGCTGTTACATATAAAACCAAACTATGTCTCAGTCTCCACAATATACGTTACTAATTACTTCCCAAATTCTTAAAAAAATAAATAAATTGTAGGTGACTCAGTCGACAGGTAAATACGTAAAAATGGGGCAAGAGCCGACGGTGGAAACGGAGTACTTGTAGGGCAGTGAGGAGAGGCTGTTAGGTAATGTGGTGGTGATGAAAGAGGAAAACAGGAGAAGAAAATGGCCTGTCTCCTGGTTATGTAAGAGGAGATAAGGGTTAAACTCAGACGGAACAACTTCGACCCAGATTAAGAGGCGTCTCCTCCGTGATATCAGCTGGAATGGGGAATTGGAGCCAGGTCTTTATTTCTAAACCAGGAAATAGGAATTAAGAGCAAGTGACACATGCACCATCCAAGATAATATGACAACTAATAAGAAAGGTTCACACAAAACGGGGACACTGACAAGAAAATAGCTGTCTCAAGATTTTATAGCTTACTCTGGAATTGAATGTATAAATATGCCCCATTACCCCTGTAAAAAAAAAAATGACTGTGTATTCCCATATTGGTGGCTCGTGAAATGTCATCACTTTTGGTGGGGGGCCAATATCTAGCTCCTGATACTGAGAATGAAGCTTGGATTCAGTGGTGCGTCCCCTTCACGGCCTTTCCCTGCGAAGCTGCAACTACGGTCATCTGACTGTCCATGGAGCTGCAGCACAGGACCCATCTAAGGCTGATTTCCAGTGGTCAGACCCCCCATCGATTATAAAGGCTGATATATAATAGCCATCTGACTTCAGTTTATAAGATGGGAAAAGGGAACCTGTTAATCCAAAACTTCCTGCACCCCTCAATGATATAACTACCCAAAACTCCAAGCGTACAAGAGCCAAAGTCACAGCTTTGCACTAATAGTCAAACTCTGTTGTAATATCAAGGAAGATAATTTGGTCAAAATGATGATAGATTGGAGTTTGGTGGTCACCTGGCTAAAACACCATTGACTGCCTTTTCTTGTGGGTTGTACTTGCATTGGAAACAAATCGAAAATGTTAGAAAATTACTGGACCAATATATTCTACTAGACCAGTGTTCCCCAACCCTGGTCCTCAAGAGCCACCAACAGGTCATGTCTTCAGGATATCCTTAGTATTGCACAGGTGATTGAATGCTTGCCTGTGCAGGTGATGCAATTATCACCTGTGCAATACTAAGGAAATCCTGAAAACATGACCTGTTGGTGGCTCTTGAGGACCGGAGTTGGGGAACACTGTACTAGACCAAAGGGCAGTTGACATGACCTGAAAAAGTGAAGGCCACTGGCAAGATGTCACCGCTATGTACGTGGCTTTCTAGGGCTAAGGCTACACATTGACACATTTTGCACAAGAAAAATCTTCAGACAGGTTGTGCAACCAATAAGTTTTGAGTGATTTGTCTGTGACTTGGCTGGTTAAAAAAAACAAACAAGCAAGTTGCATGTGACTTAGAGTCATTAGTCGCACGTGACTTGCATTGAGGTCAAAGTGGGCAATGTCGAGTGTAAGTTGTAGATCTGCATCCAAAAATCCAATATGACCCCAGTAAAAATTTTTATATGCAACGTCACATTTTCATCCTTCATTTGCCAAACCCATCTTCTTAGTTGCCTGTCTTTAATTGCTCCTGATTTCTACTTGCTGCTCATGAAAAAAGTCAAAAGATCAACCATTTTTTTACCTTTTGTCTCTATTCCATGAATTTCACCTAACCCTGGCAAAACAGCCGCTTTTAATAAAAACTCTCTTTTTTCGGTGAACGCCCGTCCCTGACCGTTAAGTTGCTGCTTCTGTAATGGAAAAATTGACTTTGCATGGGTGTGAATCAGCAGTTTGAGTCAATCACAGAAAGTGTTTGAAGCTTCCTCTTTCAGATTGTTACTGTTTATTTTTTATTGTCTTGTGATGATGGCGAAAAGAAATGAGTTCTCCAACAAAACACAAAAGGTGATCCAACAAAACACATGAGTTATCCAACAACACAGCTTCTACATGAAGAAGGGGAATGTGCATGATGAGAATGGGCGCAGCTATGGCAAACAAGTACCAAGTGGTTCATACACCGCTGCCTTGAAATATTTTGCTCAGTCTCCAGCTCGTTTATCAATGATAGTCAGGACGGTTATGTTGTAAAGTTCCACTTTTAGCAGCTCTTATATTAGGGAATTGGATTGTATAATTTTACTGCCCATCTCATTCGCTTAACTGGAGCAATTCACATGATCCAAAGCCCTGGTAACTGTTCTGCTGGCACCATATGCAGAATACAGTCACCTTCATTGTGTGCTGTCAGTGAGGGAGTATTTTTATTATGCCTCCTCAACAAGTAAAGGAAACAGTAAAAACGGAGAACAAGCTTTGAGACCTCTGTATTCATTCTCTGCCTGGATGCAGCAAGCGACATCTTACTAAGCAAGACCGGGGCCGAGGATACTCATTCTGGAAATAAGTGCAGGTCTAAGAGGTTGAAATTGCATCTAGGCTTCCTTCACATGTCCGTATAAAACCGGTTCCTGGAAAAACAGTACCGGTGTCATCAGTATTGTGGATCGGTGTGCTATCAGTCCACCAGTAGTATGCCATCAGTGCACCATCAGTGCGCCATTAGTATGCCATCAGAGCACCATTAGTGCGCCACTAGTGTGCCATCAGTGCGCCATTAGTATACCATCAGTGCACCATTAGTGTGCAATCAGTCCACCATTAGAGCACCATCATTGCGCCATTAGTGTGCCATCAGTCCACCATTAGTGTGCCATCAGTCCACCATTAGAGCACCATCATTGTGCCATTAGTGTGCCATCAATGCACCATTAGTGTGCAATCAGTCCACCATTAGAGCACCATCATTGTGCCATTAGTGTACCATCAGTGCACCATTAGTATGTCATCAGTGCACCATTAGAGCACCATCAATGTATGCACCATTTGTGTGTCATCAGTGCTCCATTAGAGCACCATCAATGCAACATTAGTGTGCCATCAGTGAACCATTAGTGTGCCATGACTGCACCATTAGTGTGCCATCAGTGAACCATTAGTGTGCCATGACTGCACCATTAGTGTGCCATCAGTGCACCATTAGAGCACCATTAGTGTGCCATCAGTGGTGCTCCATTAGTGTGCCATCAGTGGTGCTCCATTAGTGTGCCATCAGTGGTGCTCCATTAGTGTACCATCAGTGCACCTTTAGAACACCATCAGTGGACCATTAGTGTACCATCAGTGCACCATTAGTGTGCCATCAGTGCACCATTAGTGTACCATTAGTGTGCCATCAGTGCACCATTGGTGTGCCATCAGTCCACCATTAGTGTGCCATCAGTCCACCGTTAGTTTGCCATCAGTGCACCACTAGAGCACCATCATTGTGCCATTAGTGTACCATCAGTACACCATTAGTATGTCATCAGTGCACCATTAGTGTACCATCAGTGCATCATTAGAGCACCATCAATGCACCATTAGTGTGCCATCAGTGCTCCATTAGAGCACCATCAATGCACCATTAGTGTGCCATCAGTGAACCATTAGTGTGCCATCAGTGCATCATTAGAGCACCATTAATGCACCATTAGTGTGCCATCAGTGCTCCATTAGAGCACCATCAATGCACCATTAGTGTGCCATCAGTGAACCATTAGTGTGCCATCAGTGCACCATTAGTGTGCCATCAGTGCACCATTAGAGCACCATCACTGCACCATTAGTGTACCATTAGAACACCATCAGTGGACCATTAGTGTACCATCAGTGCACCATTAGAACACAATCAGTGGACCATTAGTGTGCCATTAGTGCACCATTAGTGTGCCATCAGTGCACCATTGGTGTGCCATCAGTGCGGCATTACTGTGCCATCAGTGCGGCATTAGTGTACCATCAGTGCGTCATTAGTATACCATCAGTGCACCATTGGTGTGCCATCAGTGCGGCATTAGTGTACCACAAGGGCGGCATTAGTGTGCCATAAGTGCGTCATTAGTGTGCCGTCAGTGCGTCATTAGTGTGCCGTCAGTGCGTCATTAGTGTGCCGTCAGTGCGTCATTAGTGTGTCTTCAGTGCGTCACTAGTGTGCCGTCAGTGCGTCATTAGTGTGCCGTCAGTGCATCATTAGTGTGCCGTCAGTGCGTCATTAGTGTGCCATCAGTGCGCCATTAGTGTGCCATTAGTGTGTCATCAGTGCGTCATTAGTATGCCGTCAGTGCGTCATTAGTGTGCCGTCAGTGCGTCATTAGTGTGTCATCAGTGCGTCACTAGTGTGCCGTCAGTGCGTCATTAGTGTGCCGTCAGTGCATCATTAGTGTGCCGTCAGTGCGTCATTAGTGTGCCATCAGTGCGCCATTAGTGTGCCATTAGTGTGCCGTCAGTGCGTCATTAGTGTGCCGTCAGTGCGTCATTAGTTTGCCGTCAGTGCGTCATTAGTATGCCGTCAGTGCGTCATTAGTGTGACGTCAGTGCGCCATTAGTGTGCAGTCAGCGCATCATTAGTGTGCCGTCAGTGCGTCATTAGTGTGCCGTCAGTGGTCATTAGTGTGACGTCAGTGCGCCATTAGTGTGCAGTCAGTGTGTCATTAGTGTGCCGTCAGTGCGTCATTAGTATGCCGTCAGTGCGTCATTAGTGTGCCGTCAGTGCGCCATTAGTGTGCAGTCAGCGCATCATTAGTGTGCCGTCAGTGCGTCATTAGTATGCCGTCAGTGCATCATTAGTGTGCCGTCAGTGCGCCATTAGTGTGCAGTCAGCGCATCATTAGTGTGCCGTCAGTGCGTCATTAGTGTGCCGTCAGTGGTCATTAGTGTGACGTCAGTGCGCCATTAGTGTGCAGTCAGTGTGTCATTAGTGTGCCGTCAGTGCGTCATTAGTGTGCCGTCAGTGCGTCATTAGTGTGCCGTCAGTGCGTCATTAGTGTGCCGTCAGTGCGTCATTAGTGTGCCGTCAGTGCGTCATTAGTGTGCCGTCAGTGCATCATTAGTGTGCCGTCATGCATCATTAGTGCTCCATCTGTGTTTTTTTCGGTATAGATAAAGAAACAATAAAATTGCAACGCTTCTCCTATACTTTGCAATGGACAGCACATGGATGCTATCAGTGTGCTTTATGTGTTTTTCAAGGACCCATAGACTTGTATTAACCCTTGTCATCCGTGCTGCCGGAAAAAAATGGACCAGTGAAGATCACTATAGGTTATAATGGGTACATGTAGCATCTGTGAAAAAAATGAATGCCACACATACCAGAAACACGTACATGTGAAGGGGGCCTAACAGGTTTCATAGAATCCTAGAATGTTTGAGTTGGAAGGCATCTCCAGGGTCATCGTGTCCAACCCCCTGCTCAGTGAAGGATTCAATAAACCATCTCAGACAGATGTCTGTCCAGCCTCTGATGGAAGACTTCCATTGCAGGAGAACTCACCACCTCTCGTGGCCGCCTGTTCCACTCATTGATCGCAATCACTGTCAAAATGTTTTTTCTAATATCTAATCTGTATCTTCTCCCTTTCAGTTTCATTCCATTGCTTCTCGTGTTTCCATGTGCAAATGAGAATAATGATGATCCCTCTACACTGTGACATGCCTTCAGATATTTGTAGACCGCTATTAAGTCTCCTCTTAGCCTTCATTTTTGCAAGCTGAACATCCCCAGATCCTTTAACCGTTCCTCGTAAGACATACTTTGCAGTCCACTCACCATCCTGGTAACTCTCCTCTGAACTTGCTCCAGTTTTTCAATGTCTTTTTTAAAATGTGGAGACCAGAACAGGACACAGTATTCCAGATGAAGTCTGACCAAGGAGGAGTAGAGGGGCATAATTACCTCACTGTAGGCATGTGCAGTGGATAAATGTTGAAGGTATGCAGGCCATAACCATCTGAATGAAATAACGATGCCTGCTATTCCTGGCTTGTAACGTACGTCTTTGTATACTTATGTTCAGCATGGCTTTACAATGAACTAGCAGGTAGATTCACCGCATTAATACTTTACATCACAATGGTACCCATTGGGGTTACAGAGGCAGAAAACATCACTATGTCCCATAAATGTTTGGTCAATTGGAATTCAACTGCTGGGACCCAAAAGACTAGGGACCCAACGCCATTTGCATTATTGAAGCTGATCCACTCACTTTTCTAGGACCGATGGGGGAGACACCTGTTCCATCAACCCCTTATGAATGAATGGAGAGGTGGTTACACATGCACAATGGAGCGCCAATATCACAAGGGACAATGGCACCTCCATTGTTGGGATTAGTGGTGGTCCATGTGGATAGGTAAAAAATCTATTACGGTCACCGGCAACTTTATTGACCTAACGTGAATGTTGACACCATTGTAGCTATGTTGGTGCTATATAATAAGCTGCACTTAAGTCCTATAAAAAGGCAGACATTTATGGTTTCCTACAGGGGGAGGACATATCATTGGTGCAACCCAGAGGCCCAAGATGTGAGGAGTCCACATCCACCTCTAAAGCAGGTACAATTGTGTATTACGGTGAACTATTAGACTCTTCTTGTACAGGGTCCCGCTCCTGTCTATGCCGCCCAGTGGTTTCCTATATATCAACGCTGTCATATTTAGACTTTTATATTAAACATATGAAGATAATACTTTTCTCAGCTTCACTGAGCGTTCGAGATAACGACCCTTTCAGCCTCCAATAGCATTTGACCCATTGCATGGATTTTTGGCACCAGAGCAAGGTGTAGATATGACAATATCCAGTAGAGTGACTCCATAGGGGACCTCTTTGATCCATAGAAGCTGCTAAGGGGCTGCACACCAGAGTGACGGAAAACTGCAGTATCTGATGAGAAGCAGATTTTCACTTTTGGAGTCGGTTTTGGCAATGGTTTGACCGTTTGCGAGTCGTTTGCCATACATTGCGTATAAATCAGTGCTTTCTCCTAAACAAACCGCTCGGGCCAGATGAAGATTAACATTTGCACTGAATGTCAAGGTAATGATGACAATGTGAACGGCCTAAACGAGGCTAATGATTTATTTGCATGTGTTGTGCGCTTTACCGAGACACACGGGTTCTAAATTGCAAATCTACTGGATCCGTCCAGGCGAGGGGAAGCCAAATATCGTGATGAGGTCACCGGTCCTGGCGGTAATCAATACAATTAAACTTGGCCGCTGGAGTAGTTTACTGAAACTGAAGCTCTTGGAGATTTTAGATATAATGCTCAGAGGAAACAATGGGAGAGAGGGGGTTAAATTAAACCCTTTAATGGAGTTCTGGGGCACGGACAGGAACGTAGCAGCCAACTTTATTTTATTTTTTTCTTGCAGGCACTTTTATGTAAGGCTGACAACGAGGAGGAAATTAAGTTCTAGGATAGGGTGAAGAGCTCAGATTTTTTTTGTGATTTTTTTTTTTTTATTGCAAAAGGTGAAATCTACAATGAATTCCAAGAATTTATTTAAACTCCGCCCCACTTATTGATTTCCGCTCAGAAATGTTCAGTAACGTGTACATAAGGGTAGCTGCAGTCTCATCTACTTAACTGATACTGTATTCAACGTTTTGAAGTCTTTGCATTTTATACGATACCTGTGATTTTTCTTTTTAATTCATTTTTTTTTTAAACTAATTTCTACAAGTTTTCCAGCACTTTACCATATTCTTTTGTCGGGTTTTACTGTAAATACACATGTAAAAACAACTTGCTAATTTTGGTTTCCAGTAATGAATTGGGAATATGAAATCCATTGCCCACCGTTTACTACAGAAAGTCATTACAGAATTAATCAAAGTATCCATCATCCGAAGCCCAAAGTAGCTACTACTGTCGCCAGTGAAGTCTTATCCACAGCTGTTTTGTTTGTGCGCCACAAAAAAAAATTGCCAGCAAGCTATGATAGTAGTAAGCCAACATAATATAGAACATAAAACATTGATTCAAATTTGTTTTGTTTTATTTTACTCTACAGATACAATTTCTAGAAAAAAAAATATGGCTAAATATCATTTTTTGTAATATTAAAGATTTTGGACAGTTTGGTTTCAACATCCTATGTATTATAGTAGATAGGTGGCTGCAGAATGCGTTACCAATGAATCTACTGTAAAAGTAAGCTAACTGGATGACAAAGTATAAAAAAAGGTATGTTCTATGATTACGTATAACAAAACAAAAAGTTTTGTTTTGGTCACAAATCATCTTAGAAGATGGTTCAGGAGAAGAGAGATTGGGGTGACAGTCCCTGCTGCCAGATGAGCTAACTGATGCATTCCCAGGGCGCTCATACAAAGGAGATGTAGAGGCTAAACAGTCCATAATTTCACATGAAACCTCCAATAGCCAAAATTATTTTTTTAGCCAAAATTCCATACATTTAATAACAAAGAAAAGAAGAATTACCCCTTAAGATGTTCATATCTAATATAGGGTCCCCGCTTAATTGTAAAGTGCTGCGGAATATGTTGGCGCTATATAAATAAAAATTATTATATTAATTATTATTATAGGGTGTCAAGGGATAATAGCAATGGAGGGGTGGGATGCGCAGATCTCACGTCTGTCACCGGTTTGTCAGGGAGACACAACTCCAATGTATCCAATCAGGACAACTACGCAATTCACTGACGAATGATTAACGAGTCAGCGGCTGCTTCCACTACCATGTGATTATTTCAGAATTCACAGTTTGAGTATGGTACATACACCTTCGGTTCAAATGCATGGGATATATACTGTATATATATATATATATATATATATATATATATATATATATATACCCCATAGTGCCAACTCCACAATAACAAAAAGAACTGCTAGTTTCCACCAACAATCGTTTATACAGTCCAACTGGACACCAGATACAGGTAGCGTATGGCTTCAGGAGTGCGGTTTAAAGAGCAAGAGGAACAAAGTTGTTGCATTTTATATATTTAATCCAGAAAGGTAGGCAGTGTTGGTAAAAAATATACAAAAAAAGATAAAAAATTTGAACAAACAATACGATATATACAATTACATAAAAAAGGAATAACAAAAGAGAAGTACTAAACCTGATGTTGCAGGAATGGCTCTTATCTTTATGAAGGGAAGCACTTTGATTAGGAAAATGGACCAGTTTCACAGCGAACTGTGTCTTCCAGAATGAATCATGACAGACACACAAAACTCTCATTTTTATTTGATCAAGGCTATGCCCACATACCTCCCCTTGGTGAGCGCATATGGGGGCTGGTTGTGAGATGTGCTAGGTATTTTAGCAGATTATGAGATCCTTACCTTCCACAATATCTTCGACACTGGAGGTCCCAGGCAGTAGATAGTGTCATACTGTTTCCTATAGCGATTTTACCTTTCTATGGAAATGAAACATGGCATGGATAGCATCATCCATCTGTCCGATATTATGTTGGAGAAATTAGAATGGCCTTACAGTTATGTGAGTGAATGTGTTATGTTCGTCACTTCGCTACGATGCTGAAATATATCCCATACATATTGGATCGATGCAAACCCCAGTAATCATCACTGACCACTGGATCCAAAGTGTCTCATAAAAATCCTTTAAACAAAAGGAGCTACTGTAGTTCTCCACCTCTGAATAAACAAATCCCAAGCCAAGTGTCTGGTTCCCTGAATAGATCTTCTGTTGTGATTACCTGGTGACTGCAGGAGGTCCCTAATTCAGTGGAGGTTGAAGTGTCAGCTCCCTCTCACTTCTCTAGTTATAATTAGTTTCTCACTTCCCAAGTTATAATTAATCCAATATGTTCAATATGAGGGTGATATGACCCCTTTCTGGAGATGTCTTCAAGGATTTTAATTTTTCTCTATGAATACTGTATTTTCTCAATTCTTTCCCTTAAAGAGATCAACAAGGGAGAGAAAAAGTGAGAGTGTCGCAGTGACCATGTGATGGAAAAAGCAACCCTATGGAAGCCATCATGGCTGTTACACAATAATGTTTATAAAAAGGTTGCCTCGTGAAAAGAAGTTATCATCTATCCGCAGGATAGTTGATAACTTAATGGGAAAAAAGCGGAAAAAGGGGTAATTTTTACTCCCAACCGGGCACTTTTATCTATTTCTAAAATGGAGCAGCAGGCAAGATGTCCCACCAACGTTCCCTCCTTTCTCTATGGTCTGCTAGAAAAAGCCGATCAAAGTGTCCACAGTCCTAAAGGGAATGAATGGAGCAGCGATCGAACATGCGCTGTGCCTTTCTAAAGGGAATAAACGTTTCGATCCCATCAGTTGGGTCCCCGCTGATCAAGAAGTTCTTACCGAGTGAGATCTTGTTTTCACAGGATAACCCCTATAATAAAAAATGCTAAACAAAATTTTAAAAATGAACAAAAAATTAGCTATGCTATAAAAGTTTGTTTTCATTCTTTCGTAGTCGTGATTGATTCTGAGTTGCAACAAATGTAGCCACATTCACCTTTCTGATTGATAATGATGCATCTGCTACTCCCAAAGGATTGCACAACTGGGCACGTCTCCCATTCGGGAGTTTAGGAAAGCTTGTTCTGGCCAAGTTATGACGCAAAATGAAAAAGGGGAGATGCATCGCTATGTTGCTTGTTTTGGGAAAGTTGTCTGACAACCCTTGCAGCTACTTTTTCAGTGGCTATTGGTTGTCACTCCCTCCCAAAAAAAGGTATAATTAGTAAAAGAACAAAGTTTCTAGTTTGGCTCGTAGGTCAGAAAGGGGTAATTTTCAGAAGGGCAACTATGGGCCTACAGAATGAGGTTGCCGAGATGGCACAACCCCTCCAGGCACAGTTGGATTCTATGTGGCATTGCTCTAGACATAACCATATTACTTTCACGGCTTATATGATGGGATCTACAATATTTTACTTCGTCTACGCTATATCAATATGTGATTAGCGTGATAGAATTGTGACACCCGCATCTGATCGGTCTTACAATTGCCTCTGGCAGATAACTGTAGATAGAAGGATGATATCATACAAGGAACGTGTCCTACAATATCTCGTCCTACCGTGTTTTACTATCCTCTGGCAAATAAGTGGTTAAATAGAATTGCCAGAGACAAATCAGTGTTTATTACAGACCAAAGGCCAGGTCAGTGCAATAAAAAGAGAATGCCAGCAGCCAAGTGAATCCCAGCCAGAATTCTGTCCTACGACTTTCACTGGAAACCGTCCCGGGATTTTTATAATTCTGATTGGCTCTCTGGGCTCAAAAAGATAAAGGAGGTGGTGTGATTAAAAGTTCTGACTTACAAGGGGTCAAAAAACGATCATTAACTTCTGCAAGCCTGGAATGGGGGGAAAAAATGGATCACAGAGAAATTCCTCCCTTTACCACCAGGAACCTGAAAAATACCAATATCCATTCATATCTATACCATTATCGATAGTGGTTACAATGGTTATCAATCACTTTGTCCATGGTAAGACATAACATAGTAGTCATTATAAAAATGGCCTGACTACCTCATAAGAAAGAAACGGCTAAAAAGTTTTGTGTACGTCATACGGGTAGTATTATAGTAGTTACATTATTTTACATAGAAACATAGAAACAGTATTATAGTAGTTATATTCTTGTACATAGGGGCAGTATTATAGTAGTTATATTCTTGTACATAGGAGCAGTATTATAGTAGTTATATTCTTGTACATAGGGGCAGTATTATAGTAGTTATATTCTTGTACATAGGGGCAGTATTATAGTAGTTATATTCTTGTACATAGGAGCAGTATTATAGCAGTTATATTCTTGTACATCGAGGACAGTATTATAGTAGTTATATTCTTGTACATAGGGGCAGTATTATAGTAGTTATATTCTTGTACATAGGGGCAGTATTATAGTAGTTATATTCTTGTACATAGGGAGCAGTATTATAGTAGTTATATTCTTTTACATAGGGAGCAGTATTATAGCAGTTATATTCTTGTACATAGAGGACAGTATTATAGTAGTTATATTCTTGTACTTAGGGGCAGTATTATAGTAGTTATATTCTTGTACATAGGGAGCAGTATTATAGTAGTTATATTCTTGTACTTAGGGGCAGTATTATAGTAGTTATATTCTTGTACATAGGGAGCAGTATTATAGTAGTTATATTCTTGTATATAGGGGCAGTATTATAGTAGTTATATTCTTGTACATAGGGAGCAGTATTATAGTAGTTATATTCTTGTACATAGGAGCAGTATTATAGTAGTTATATTCTTGTACATAGGAGCAGTATTATAGTAGTTATATTCTTGTACATAGGGAGCAGTATTATAGTAGTTATATTCTTGTACATAGGGGCAGTATTATAGTAGTTATATTCTTGTACATAGGGAGCAGTATTATAGTAGTTATATTCTTGTACATAGGAGCAGTATTATAGTAGTTATATTCTTGTACATAGGAGCAGTATTATAGTAGTTATATTCTTGTACTTAGGGGCAGTATTATAGTAGTTATATTCTTGTACATAGGGAGCAGTATTATAGTAGTTATATTCTTGTACATAGGGGCAGTATTATAGTAGTTATATTCTTGTACATAGGAGCAGTATTATAGTGGCTATATTGCTGTCTGTTTTTAGAATAGGATGCATTATTTCTAATTCTTACACATATCTTCCCCTATTTTGTATTATGAAATGCCCATCATATGCTGCAGAATTCTATTATGTTCTTCAGTGGATTCTGAGTTATTACAAAGGTGTACCTCAGTCTCCAGCTACTGTAGAACTTCTGTGAAGAGGAAGGGAAAGCCCCACGTTATTTACCATCTATCTAGTGGCAGACATCAAGCTTTACTTTGGGGAATAGACGGTTTAAGTAAGGACTGGAGGATGAAAGATCTGGACAGCAATAATCATTTAAAGTATATTTTAGGTTGTAGGCCTATGAAGCACAATTGTGCACAGATATAGGTGCAGGAAAGTGAATGGGAAACTTCCCTGTAGAGTATTCTGGTTAAGTAATGGCATGTGTAGTGTTTCAGCAGAGACATAGGAGGTATAATTTGGCAATGATTTCTGTAGATGCAGCTTCTTGCGGCAATGATCAATTCTATTATCAGCTTTCCTCGTACTTTCCAGGAAATAACTCTGGGGGTGTATTTGGTATTTTTAACTACAGAAGATAAAGCGCTGAGTCTTGGGACCGGCACCAGGCACATCACGGACCCCACTCAATTAGCAGACTGTAGAATTTGCTGAAACACACTAGTCATGCAGAAACCTGATAAAACGTTTCCAGTTGGTTGGCATAAAGGAATCTAGTTTAGGGGGAAAAAGCTGCTTAAAGAATGATTCCACCTGTTTTCAGATCCACAACAATCCGCAATCTTTATTCATTTGCAATATTTGCATATTAAAAATTGCATATCAAAACGTGATTGGGAACACACGTAGCAGGAGATACGACAACAATGAAATAGAATACTAGAAATATAGTATCAAAAGTAGTGGGAATCATAACATACTAACTGTGTAACAGTGTCAAATACATAAAACAACCAAAGCTGGGCAATATATAATGAAATCAATAAGTGTTCCATGATAGCGGGGTGCCCACCCCAATGTGCATTTTGGCGCTTGACATTCTCCGGTGGGCCAGTCCGACCCTGGTTCTGACCATGTGGAGTGGTTACATCCGGTCGCTGCTGGAGCTTAAAACAACTGATCAACGACGAGCCGTATCAGCACCAATATATCGACGACTTATCCTGGGGACAGCTCATCAACCTAGGGTTTTAAGACTTTAGATATAAACGTGTTCCCAATCGCTGACGGCAAGCGCAGATTATTGTCAACCGAGAGAAACTGAAAAAAACTAGTAAAAATGTGCATGCTTTATTATACAATGAGACAGGGGAACACCTTGTGCTCATCACAGAAGGTGACAATCCATGCTAGATATTAATAATAGGTCTTAATTATTAGCAGGGTGACTAAGGACTTTACAGTAAAGCCAGAAGGCAGTGAACCCTCGCCGGGTACATTTACCGTGTTTGCTTTGTGACATTTATTTCCTGCTAGAAATAATATGCAAATAAATGTGGACAATAGGTTTCTAAGTAATTCGACTTATGTGATAGACACCTGAATCAATGCCTATAAGCTTACCTAATCCTATGACCTAAGCTTGATTGGCTGCAGATTATCGCCCTGTAGGAAGCCGGTTTCATCTCCTTTAGAAATAGTCCGTGCTGGACTAGATGTGGGGGGTAAAGTCCCCCATACGAAATAGACCAACATCAGCTGAAGCCGCCGATATCTATGTCTGATTTGTGTTGACGCTCACTGATTCTTCAGGGAAAATGAGGGTCCAGCATATCTCATCTCATAATACTGATCTGTTGTGAATTCCGCTCTTGGGCTCCCTCCGGTGGTTGTAAGTGGCACTTTTGTGAGTTCTGCTCTTGGGCTCCCTCCGGTGGTTTTAAGTGGTATGGCTGCTCCTTGGATTTAGCAGTCTGCAGCTGCTTCCACTGATTGTCTTTCTGCTCGGCTATTTATGCCTGGCTCTCTCTTCAGCCAGTGCCACTTGTCAATGGTTCCTGGTTGGATTCACATCTCTTTGGATTTCCCTGTTATCCTGACCAGTTCAGCAAAGCTAAGTCCTTGCTTGCTCTTTTCTGTCCACAGGTTGTGGACTTATCCGTTCTGTGCTTTCTATGTTTGTCCAGCTTGTCAGTGTGAATTAATTCTGTGTAGCTGGAAGCTCTGGGAAGCAGATTTACCCTCCACACCTTTAGTCAGGTGTGGAGATTTTTGTAAACTCTGTGTGGATTTTTTGTAGTGTTTTATACTGACCGCACAGTATTCCATCCTGTCCTATGTATCTAGCTAGACTGGCCTCCTGTGCTCATCCTGGTTTCATTCTGTGTATGTCTTTTCCCTCTCCACTCACAGTCATTACTTGTGGGGGGCTATCTATCCTTTGGGGATTTTCTCTGAGGCAAGATAGTTTTCCTGTTTCTATCTTTAGGGGTAGTTAGTTCTCAGGCTGTGATGAGGTGCCTAGGGAGTGTCAGGAGCTTCCCATGGCTACTTCTAGTGTTGTGTTGAGCTTAGGGACTGCTGTCAGTACAGGTACCACTTCCTTCAGAGCTCGTCCCATGTTGCTCCTAAACCACCAGATCATAACACTGATCCTCTTGGTCTCCAAGACATAATTCACCACCGGAGATGTCTCACAGCGGCTCTCTCATAGCGAACAGGCAGAGAGTGCTTGCTTGACCGGTGAAGTCTGGCCATTGAGTCTTGCTTGGCGAAGTCTGGCCGTTGAGACTTGACTGGCAAAGTCTGGCCGTTGAGTCTTGACCAGCGAAGTCTAGACATTGAGTCTTGACTGGTGAAGTCTGGCCATTGAGTCTTGATTGGCAAACTCTGGCCATTGAGTCTTGACCGGCGAAGTCTGGCCATTGAGTCTTGACCAGCAAAGTCTGGCCATTGAGTCTTGACCGGCGAAGTCTGGCCATTGAGTCTTGACCAGCAAAGTCTGGCCATTGAGTCTTGATTGGCAAACTCTGGCCATTGAGTCTTGACCGGCGAAGTCTGGCCATTGAGTCTTGACCAGCAAAGTCTGGCCATTGAGTCTTGACCATCGAAGTCTGGCCATTGAGTCTTGACCATTGAAGTCTGGCCATTGAGTCTTGACCGACGAAGTCTGGCCATTGAATCTTGACCAGCAAAGTCTGGCCATTGAGTCTTGACCATCAAAGTCTGGCCATTGAGTCTTGACCATCGAAGTCTGGCCATTGAGTCTTGACCATTGAAGTCTGGCCATTGAGTCTTGACCATTGAAGTCTAGCCATTGAGTCTTGACTGACAAAGTCTGACCGTTGAGTGTTCACCAGCGAAGTTTGGCCGTTGAGTCTTGACCGGCGAAGTCTGCCCATTGAGTCTTGACCGGCGAAGTCTGACCGTTGAGTCTTGAGAGGCAAAGTCTGATCTTTAGTGCAGAGTGCTTGGAAACGTTGACTAACTTCATCTTCCGCTCCCCACTCTCTGACACATGTTTAATAAGTAGAGTCACCTCACTTGGATTGGATCTAAAAATCAGTTCCTACTGTGGATATGAAGATAAACCTGTCATTTCAACTGAATAGAAAAATCGATGATGACTTTCATGCTGATGGAAGCAGTTCAGGATTCACTTTATAAACTGTCATAAGCAATTAAAGAAAACAAAGCCTATAGCCCATCGCTAGGCATATTTCATCCCCAAAAGGCAATGTAAAACAATATGCATTTGATTCCACAAAATGAAGCCGCAGATTTCAAAGGGACAACAAACTTCAATAAACTTCAAAAGACGCCGGGTTTTTATTGAAGTGTTAACTATTTTTTACTTATAAAGAGCTGTCCATGGGCCAAAGAAAGGAACAATGCTGCCACCTAGTGTCCAAAACTAGGTAGTGCAGGAGAAACACTCAGACCTGATCAATTATCAAGATTAGGATTTTTGTCTCCCCTGTAAAAAGATTTTTTTTAAAAATTCTCAAGAGACTAGTTGATCCAAGTAGACGCTTGTTTATGCTCTTATTTTGACCATCGTGTCCTGCACTTAAAGCAAATTGGTATCAGAAAATAGCAGAAAATGAGCCTCTATAACTGATCGCACATGGGGTTAAAGGGATTTTTTAAAAAGATTTAAAGGGGTTCCATTTAGAGAAGCAGGACGAGAAGCAAGTATACAAATAACATGAGCGCTCATTGTTAGGGATTGGCATCTAATAAGTTCACCCTATCTCGAAAGACCTTGTTTAAAGGTATGTTCACATGAGGAGATGAAAAATCCACATCAGTAGCAGTAAAGTGAATGTGATCAACTCGCAGCATGAAAATAACAAGTGAGTACACTGACACGCGGTGCACAGTTTATATCCGCAGCTTAAATTGACATTTTCCTCTTCACAATGCACAAGTTAGAGGTTTTCTGGTCTAAAGAAACTGATGGCCAATCCTTAGGTGTTGCTTCCTCCACAAGGGCTGAATTTAAACAAATAGAATAAAGACGTAAGGCGCAGCTCCATTCAATGTGTAGTGACCGCTGATGACTACTGTAGAGTCAAAATAACAGGAGCTGTTCTGCAGTAGTCAGCAGCTGCCGCTACACATTGAATGGAGCTGCGCTTTGCATGTGATTACATCTGGCCGAGCTGTTTTCAGCTAAATACGTGGGGCTGCGAGATGTCGGACCCCCTGGACAGGCATGATATTGATGACCTATCTAGATGAGTGTACAACACTTTTAATTTTTTAAAGTCTTTGTTGATTTTTCCCTTAACCAGGTAGATTAGAGCTGTCCAGGTAGAAGTTATTCTGTCCATTCCCAAAAATATTTTGCCGGAAAAAAACCCCGTAAAAATGTCATCAAAATTTTTGGTTATTACTTCCCGTGTCACCTCATGGAAATGGTGAAGGATAGGATAGGTGATGAATGTTAGTTCAGTATAGGATGGGGTCAGGCCTCTGAGATTACAGGGGGGCACATACATACATGATAAAATTATCCATTGTTGTGCCATAGAAGCGGAGACTCCTCAGAACTGCATTTGTGACCGGAGATTGCCACCTACTGCCCAAACAAAACCCTGCAAAACCAATAAGAGGGAGGAGTATTTTGAAAAGGATGAGTCTAGATGGAGGTGACATTCGTGACGCAGTTCCCCAATATAAAAGGCAGGAAGAGATTTGGTACCAACGAGAGAAAGTAGCGGGACATGTACCCGGAGGGATGCCACTGCTCCGAGGACCAGACCAGCGGGCTGCGGTGAGCCCATGAGTGAGATCTATACTGTGCCAGACAAGATCCGTAGACCAGACCATGCCGGTAAAGACCTGAGGCCTAGCCCTGCGTCAGTCAAGAACTAGAGACCAGTCCCAGCCCTCATTCATTCTGACCCAACACATGGCTGAAGCAGGTCAAACACTGAAGATCTGGTAAGGACCCTAATTCGTAAGTGAACGTCTGCTTCAGTGACCTTGAGATGTGAGTGGACCTGGACGTTACTTCCGACAATGACGTACGGTACAGGGATCATTCTGGGGTGGTGCACCAGACGTCATTGAGACCGGCCAGAGCATGGGAGGTCCTGACTGAATTTGTCAGAAGGATTTGTGGCCTAGCGGGAAGAACCGTAGACCCCCTCTAGGGCCTGGAAGATGAAGGGTATCTTTATGGCCACATCCTTATTACTGTGAACATTGTTGTCATTAGAAGCTAGATATGTGACTTAGAGGAGAGTTACAGAGCGTTGATAATGACTTTGCTATTATTGTATATTGGATGCTGTACTCTGCAAATACCCTCTTCCCCCATCACGCACTTCCTATATTTGCACCCGGAGAATAAATAGTTAAGTTGGGTACTACTACCTTGTCTGTGTGTTGCATCAAGTGTAAGGATTACATATGCATTATTTATGTCTACAATGTGACTCACTTACGTGCAGTCCTATGCAAAACCTTAAAGAGCACTAAAGTAACATCCCAACATGTCAGATGAAATCCACAGTGACTGCTGCGTTTCTGAAGCAGTTATGCATGTGCAGATTTTACGGACAATTCACCTTAAATGTTAATCAGTGGCATTTATACAAAGGAATAAGCGCAGCGCTCTCATTTTTCTGCTCTGAAAATTTCCATGTCAAGTGGATCATGTTTTCAAAAGCTCATTCACATTAATGGTAAGGCAGTGCTGGCCTGTGCACAGGTTGCACATAGCTAAGCCCAGTCATACTCACAGCAGGAGCCCCTCTCTGTCTAGGGGGCCCTGGGCAAGTGGCCATTCTGCCTCCCCTAAAGCCGGCCCTGGGTGCGTGTCTGATCGCGCAAAACCTCATCCAAACATAAGGTTACCGATCTGACTGTGCAGCTGCCAAAAGATTTACTCACCTGCGGGTGCAAGTGAGCATGGGTTTGCAGTGCTACGGAGGTGTGCACTCCCCACAGATAGCTGTCACTTTCGGTCGCACACATCAGCTGTACCTTCTGACCCTACCCTGAGTCCATAATCTCCACTTTGCAGCGTATCTAGTTCAGTATTGCTGCCAGTATGACTAATTTAAGACATACCTTTTATGTGAAATTTCTTAGACTTTTGTGCAGACGACCAGCAGCAATTAAACACTGAAAGAAAGAAAAAAAGAAGAAAACAGATCATTAGTACCTGAAATGTAAAAGACGTGAGCAGTTCATAAAGACAAATCAGAAAATACCCTTAAAGAGGGCGAGTCTGCGAGAAACTCGAACTTTCTAAAATTCTTACTCAGAACTTCTGAAGCAGTTATTATAGGGCAACTTAAAAAAGCTGAAGTTTACTTTTAATCGCTCATCTTTTTTTTTTTTTGCAAATTTCGGCTCTTGTGCCTGGAGAAGTGTTTGATCTCAGGATCCTCAGAATTGTATTGATCCCGCTATGGATTCCACTCTTTTTCATCTAAGCAATTCGTATCATTTTAATAATTTAGGTTTTGGCTTGAGCTTGATATTATCTGCGGTATTCAGAGTTCTAGCTCCCTGTCTTGCCGAAAAACACATGCATTTAGCAGGGGCATGAGCCACAATCATCAGGTCAAGAGAAAGGAATATACCAGGCATGTGTGGAAAACCGCGCAGAAAGAAGAGCCGATCCAGTGTTTTATGACAAACAGGATTTATCTCACTATGTCAGTAGATCCCAAGTGATCTCACTCATCATCATATGAAGAGCTTAACGCTTCCTACAGGCCTTGGTGACTGCACGGATATTAAAAGGGGTTGACCAGCTCATTTTTTTCCCTTAAATAATAATAATAACAACAATAATAATTTTTTTTTATATAGCGCCAACACTTTACAGTTAAGCGGGGACATGTACAGACAATAAATTCAGTACGAGTTAAGACAATTTAAACAGTGACATTAGGGGTGAGGTCCCTGCTCGCAAGCTTACAATCTACGAGGAAATGAGGGGGGACACAATAGGTGAAAAGTGATTGTTATTACAGGTCTGGCAATTATAATAAATAGGGATTTTCATACAAAGCTGCATGATCCGGTCATCAGCCCGTGTGTTTAAGTGCAATAGTCAAGTATCAAGTGCAGTTATCGTGTGCATGGAGGGTGTGGAGACAGATGAATAGTAGGGTGCAGAATCCGAGTAATATTTGGAAGGAGGGAACAGGACAAAGTTAGTTTACTGAGTAGTTGATGTGGTAGGCTTGTTTGAAGAGATGGGTTTTTAAAGCGCGCTTGAATAGGTCGGGGCTAGATATCAGTCTGATCGTCTGGGGAACTGCATTCCAGAGAGCTGGCGCAGCACGAGAGAAGTCTTGGAGACGGAGGTGCGAGGTTCGGATTATGGGGGATGTTAGTCTTAGGTCATTTGTAGAACGGAGGGCACGTGTTGGGCGATAGACGGAGATGAGAGAGGAGATATAAGGTGGTGCAGAACTGTGGAGAGCTTTGTGGGTGAGAGAGATGAGTTTATACTGGACCCTGTAGCGAATGGGTAGCCAGTGTAATGACTGGCACAAGATGGAGGCATCGGTGAAGTGGCTGGACAGAAATATGACTCTGGCTGCAGCATTCAAGATGGATTGGAGAGGAGAAAGTTTGGAAAGAGGGAGACCGATCAGAAGAGAGTTGCAGTAGTCCAGACGGGAATGAATAAGAGCGACAGTAAGAGTCTTAGCAGTTTCAACGGTGAGAAAAGGTCGGATTCTGGAGATGTTTTTAAGATGCAGGTGACAGTAGCAAGTGAGTGATCGGATATAGGGAGTAAAGGAAAGTTCGATGTCGAATATGACCCCAATAACAGCTTTTATAGTCTTAAAATAATAAATGAAATAATATCCACTCCCTGCATGGCCCCATACTCGATTCCTGCCTTTTCTCGATGCTGACTTGTCAATATGACATCTGACCATTGCAGCCAATTAATGGTCCCAGAGGAGTCATCAGAGATGCTACACCCAGTTACTGGTTGCATGGATCCCATTCTTCCATCAACGTAACATTGTAAATGGTAAAGAGACCAATGAGGAACGGGAAAGGGCCAACACCGGATTGGTAAGGTGAATACGACTTACTTCGGTATTTTAAGCTGTTTTTGTATTTTTTTGGGACAACTTTATTGGCTCAGCAACTTCTTTAAAATCCTTCCAACGAAGAATGTTGTGAAGTAGACAACGTATTTAAGGATTCTGTGTTAGAAAATAGAAGCCAAACACACCAGTGATCCCAATAAAGCAGCCATTAGAACTCGTAGATACTTTGCGCCAATCAAATTAGAGATTGTGGATAGTAAACTGAACCCAGCACCCTACAAACAAGAATGCTTTAGCAAAACATTGGGAGGGGAGTGCATACATGCCAACTGTCCCAAATTTTCACGAACCATTCCAGTCAATTTGTAGTGTCCGGGTCAACGAGGGTTTGGGGTTTACATGGTTGGGGTAGTATTGTGGTGAGACCATGGCAGGACGGAAGCTTACCCAATTTGCCAACACTCATGCTGATAACTATGGTCACCGAAGACCTTAATGTTTAACACGGCGTAACCTAAAATTCCTGGAATCGATGCAAAATCTGTTTGGATGGCTGCCTACCTACCATATACCATTTGCAATACTGGTGTCTTCTCAGTTGGCAAAGGGGCTTTTAATGAATAACTGGTGGACACTTGCGTCTCTAAGTGGACGCAACCCTTAAGAAACGGTATCAGATGTAATTTGGACTCTGGGAACATAATGCGCCATGTTCATTACTCAGTCTGTACACGTCTGCCCTTAAATTACATTACACCGGCAGCAATGGGAAGAAAAATAAAATACAGCCTCCTACCAATTATGAGAAACATGTCACACCCCCAGCTCTGATATTTAGAATTGCTCGGAGAAAAGTAGGATAATGACATTTCGGCTATTTTAAATCAAGTCTCTTTTTTTTCTTTTTTTGTGCAGGACGACCGAAGAGAAGGTAATAGACGCAAGTATATATCAAAAAGCCTTTCAACGAAACGTGGATGTGCAAAATGATCTATGATAACCATAAACCTATAATATTTTATGGAGGTTATAAAACACTGATGGGATCCAGCGAGACGGCGAACAATCCGAGGTGTGCTTAAGTGATGACACCGTGTCATCTGTTCGGCTGTAACTATTTTCGATGGAGCCTTAATTGGAGCCATCGCTTCTGATGATAGTGTAGCCGAGACATCCGCAATGAGATTTTTTTGCATCTTAAGGCACACAATCCCCGTCATGTTGGTTTTCAGTGTCCGCCTTTTCGCTGTTGGCAACAAAGCAGAAAATGACTCATTACAAAATAGATGTTATTCCAGACCATTCTACGAAGCCATCCAGCGACAGGCGAAGCGCCGGGGATTAAAATTCCATTTAATTTTAGTTTACTGCAATGCTATATAGTAAATTAGATAGGCAGTGGATACAAAAATGACACATTTTCAAAGTTATTTGGTATCTTTTCACTTTCCGGTAAGAATTAATATATTTTTAGCTACTTTTAGGAAACGACTTTGGGGACCTCTGCAAAGTTTGTTTTCAATCGGAATTCTCCTTCTAATTCCTGGGCAGATCCACTATATTGCCCCTTGAACATCAATAGCCTCATGGACCCCAAAATATAAAAATTGTAGTCAACACAACTCAAAATATGCAGCAAATCTTTCAGTTAGGTCCAGAAATATTTGGACAGTGACCGAATCTTTGTGATTTCAGCTCTGAAGGCTACTATTTTTTTATTTAAAATTGAACAACTGAGATGCAATGGAAGTGGAGACTTTTCGGTTGAATTAAAGGGGTCGAATAAAAATCTCCTGTGAAACGCTTAGGAATTGCAACCATTTTTCTACAAAGCCTCCTTATTTCAGGGGTTCAAAAGTAATTGAACAAATAAAATGTAAATTTGTAATACTTTGTAGAGAATCCTTTGTAGGCCATGACTGCCTAAATGCACTGCAGTACTTTGTTCTACTCTCAGAAGGGCAGATAGAAGTACGCCTGCGCAGGAGTGTGATGGAGGACACTGCGTGGATCACGTAGGATGTGTCATCAACACGAAACAGGGAAGGAGAAGAAAGGAGACGCCGGATCAAGTCCAGCGATGCCCATCTGACCATACAGACCCATCTGTAAGTATATAAAAGCTATTTTTGGGGATCTGCAGACTGGATTTGGGACTTCTTTTTACAACATTTCACAATAACTCTCCAAGTGAGGTGATTCTATATAAATACCACTGACAAAGTTGCCACAATAGTCATAGATAAATATTGCTGTTACCCATCACTGCCTATGGTGCCGCCCACGCCGCCCCGACGCGCATTTCGCATGGGCATCTTCCAGGGGGCTGTTAACTGGATCTTGGATATCTTTTGGTAAACAGTTAAAATGCCAAAACTGGTCACTATCCAAATATTTCTGGACCCAACTGTACATGGAGATTATGCACCCGTATCATTGTGAGAACCAACTTGCCATAGTAATATTCACATTTAAAGCTCCCCTGTACCAGTCACAGAATACTTAACCTCAAAGTGGAAACATGCCCACCATGCCAAGAGCAATAGCAATCTAAGTAATAAAATCTTAAAAGGGTTGTAAAGTCTACGGTAACTTCATGTGACTGCAGATTTGTGAATGCTCACAACGTGCATGATGCGCGCTGTCAGGATTCTCCGGTGCCAATGCCAGGGAGTATGCAATATGAGTACTCCCAGCCACAATCCGACTAGATATGTGTGGGCTCACAAGTAATTTTAGGCTGCCCACATCCTGTCGGACCATGGCCGGAAGTATGCATTTGATCACCCGGTGTCGCCACTGGCACCGTAGAATCCTGACAGTGTGTGCCATGCGTGCTTAGAGGATTCACAAGTCTGCAATCACATAGACTGACTGCAGACTTTCGTGCCAAACCTGAACAACCCTTTTGGGTCACACAAGCACTATTTTGTCCTACAAAGGGATTCAGGAATTCAGTCCTAAAGTGATCTGTATATTAATTAATTTACTTTGCAACAGACTGTTGGCCAATTTACTGAGGGAGTCAAAAGCTAAGTCAATGGAGAAGGGGTCTTGGATCTCCACAGATCAAAACCTTTGGCATGTCACTATGATATATTTAAAGATTTATGAAACAATAGTACTTTTACACAAATAAAATGGCTGCACACGTATAGAACGTTTATTGGCTCTTCTTTGTAAACATTTATGTGTTGTGATTGTGCGATTGCTTGTTACCCCCACACTTACATTACTGCGCTGTGTCAGCTAAAGGGGGCTACTTTCACCCACATTGCATACCTGTTTGTCCACGCAACAATGCACCTTTAACACAAATTGTTCCATTTTTGCCTACACAAGGTGTTAAATTGACATTTTTTTCATTTATAATCCTACTGCATTGTCTTCCCCTTGGAGCATTCTGAGGTTTGTAAAATATATCAGTTCAGGGTCTGTAAGAATGTAGTACTTCTTACTTTTACCTGCCTGTCTTTTCCCTCCAGAGAGAATGCGGTGTGCGTTTCTGAAAAGAAGTCGCTTATTTTAATTTACTGCTGAAACGCCGGTTCCTCCCCGCTGGATAGTTCATAAAAGAAAGAAATCTGATTTCACATCCTATATAATCAGGTTTTATCTCCTGAAGTCGCCGTGTCCTTTCTTTTCGTCTTTTTTTTTTCTTCCTGATAGATTTGAGAACCTATTTCGCCTCTGCAGAAAGTTTTATCGTTTTATAATCTTGTTGCTTTTCTTCTCTTGCAAGGATTATAAAT